>NW_026706975.1:0-391164 GCF_024137745.1 Phymastichus coffea
CACGTGTGCCGGGGTCCTCCGCAAAAGCGTATCAGTAATTATGATGTACGCAGCTAATAGGAGAAATTAGTGAGCGTCGGAGCAGCAGCCCGTGGCTGGCTGGCGCGCGTCACCGAGCACAAATTACAAACCCCCGGCTCGGCCCCAGAGCCGCCGAGCGCCGTGCCGGCAACTCCGGATCAGCCGGCTGCTGGCCGCGAAACTGGCGCGAGCGCCTCCGCACGCGAGGCCAATCAATCCGTCGGAAGGCCGTTCGATGATTTACGATGGACCTGTCGAGCGCCACCCGAGGGGACGGTGAGAGAGAGAGTGAGAGAGAGCGCCGCTGAATCGGAAGAAAATTGGAAGCGAGGCAGAGTGGCAATCGCTTGCTTCGATTGCGTCGCTTGAATAGAGGCCAATCGCGAGGAGGAGGAAGGAAGGAAGGAAGGAAGGAAGGCGAACAGGCAGGCAGCAGGCAGGCAGGCAGGCAGGCAGGCAATTTCGAGAGTGGCTCTATGTGTCTGCCGAGGAAAGAAGGCTGCAAAGAAAAACGGAGCTGGCAATTTACGCAAGATGGTGTCTATTTGACAAACGATCAAATCCCCCTGCCTCGCGGCAAATAATCCGGCGCATTCGCGAGGACGGGGTGCGCTTTTTATTCTTCGGAGCAGCCTAGAGCCGCTCGCGCGCGTACGTGCGGGAGGCAGAGCGCGCTTTGAATACATTTATGCCGCCTCGCCCCGCCGCCCCGCCGCGCGGCGCAGCCCGACTCGCGTACGCCGTCTCGGCAGCGGCGCAGCGCCGGCGCTCATATTGGCGAACCGCCTGATGGAAAGCGACGGATGATACATGGAGAGGCGCGTCAAACGCGACGTCTTATCTGGCGCGCAGACTGCGGAATGGAGCGCGCGGAGTACACAACAAAGCAAAAAAGCCAGCGGATGGCGGCGGCGACATTAGCCATTGTGCACGCCAGTCAAAAGTCAATGCCGGCTCGAAGGTAAGAGGGTTATTTGGGCTGCGAACAGGCAAGAGACCAACGCGAAGACAAGTTTGGACAAAAAACGAGCATTGAATCGGAGCGCTCGCGTGTAACCTATCAGACACGTCAATTTGTGCGCTGTGCTCCCTCGCGCGACGAGGCTCGCGGAGGAGGCGAGCGGGGCAGGAGGCAGGCAGGCAGGCAGGCAGGCAGGCAGGCAGGCAGGAAGGAAGGAAGGAAGGAAGGAACAGCAGAAGAAAGAGGGTTCGCGCGCTCGAGCCGGGAATCAGATTTTGATCAGCGGGAAATCGCAGTGAATGCGATAACTCGAACATCCCCCGCCGCCACTTGTTTGTAGTATCAGCGGTGGCGGCGACGTCAATGGGCCGAGCGAGGCGCGGCGCGGGGCTGCAGCCCGGCCGACTGATTTTCCACTTGCGGCCTACTGTCAATAAGGCAGCGAGCGCTCGAGGAGGAAGCCCCGCTCGCCCGCCTATACAAAATAATGAAAGAAGCGGCGGAAGAACGAGAGAAGTGAGCAGCCGAGGCAGTCGAGGCCGCCAGCCCGACGACCGCAATCCGAGCGAGGGGCTTCGCACGCGCGCCGGCATCCGCGCGCCGCCCCAGCCCCGCCGATAATCTCGTCCCGAGAGCGATCCTGCCGCGCTGCCAGATCCACTTGATTGCCAGCCAAACGACTGTCGAACGAGCTAAAGCAAAGCAGGCGCTCGCGTGTATCGGCTAGATTGACGCAAGCCGCGCTCCAGCGCTGCCTCTTCATCGATCGCGCCGGCCCAAGCTGCGCTGCTGCTGCTGCTGCTGCCGCCGCCTCTTGTGCCGCTCTCTGCGCGCGCGCGCGTGTGTGAATGCCGCGCACCGAGTGGCCGAAGATCAAACAGCAAATCTAAACCGCTGGGCTGTTTGTTTTTCATCACAGACCTGATCCTTTATGCAGGCCCCGTTTTATTCAGAATTTAGGTTAGCTCTTTGCATACGTATCGTCGGCGGCGGCGGCGGCGGCCAAGCATAGGAACTCGCGCATCGAGTATGCACCGGGAGAGCATATAGTGGGCTTTGTTGGCGCTGAATGTCCTACAGTGGCATCGCCTATAGTCATCGAAAGCTGGGAGGAAGAAGAGTCTTGAAAAGCTAGCTAGCGCGCGAGAGAGCGTATCGTCGGAATAATTCGCGGAGAAAGGCGAGCACAGCGAGCGCTTTTCCAGCCGGAAGGACGAGGAGGAGGACGAGGAGGAGGACGAGCGGGGAGGGGATTTCCGCGTTATCCCCATATAGACAAAGTATCCGAGAGCATTATCTTCGTGCATAATGCATGCACATACAGAGAGGGTGGGGGAAGGGGGGGGGGGGGGCTCGCCTCTTGTTTTGCCGATTCGCGCTCGCGGAACTGCCTTTATCCCCATTTCTGTCTCTCCGCGGGAGGCATATATTTTATCGCGGTGCGCGTTCACTCGCGAGTCGCGACTCGATAGAGCGCTGCCACGGCACGCGCTAGCACGTATCACGTATGCCGGCGTCTGGTGTGCTTTGAAAAATATACAGAGAACTGGTAGCCGCGCCGGCGGCAGGCAGCGCGCCGCACAAAAGATACCGCGGAAGGATTGGCAAAAGGAGCTTACTCGATGTAAACACAGATATAGCGGCTGCGGATAGAGGCGCAGCTCGAGTGCTTAGCATCAAGTATTCAACGCAAGGGGATCAGGTATTATCGCCCTGCCGCCGCGGCGCTGCGAACAGCCAGGGCGAACCTGCAGGCCGCGCTTATTTATTGCCGAGCTCTCGCTCTCTCCGCGCCGACTCCGATGCCAAAACAATGCCAGCGCCAGCCTCCCTCATTTTTGCCCATCAAACTTTCAGAGGCGTCTTTCCTGCGCGCCAACTCTTTTGCGCCGACGATAACTGCTGGGGACCGATAAATAAAGCGCCGCCGCCAGGAAATACGAGCCATCATTAACTTACGAGCGCGCTCGTCCATGTATCATAGTCGAGTTTTCCCGCGGGAAAGCCCAGCCTCGATCCCTCGCCACTTTTATTCGCATTCAACGGCGCCCGCCGCCGCCTGATTAAACGCGCCTCGCGCGCGCGCCTATTTGTCGGCGATCAATTAGCCGCGCTTTCATTATCAATTTGGCCGCGCGACCGTAACAAATGGGCGCGAGCCTCTTGCCACTTGTTACGGGCCGCGGCCCACTGGCCCCTGCACCGGCGATCGCCGCGATAGCCGCGATCGCGCCTAATTGCGCGGCCGCGCCGCTAACGAACTCCCGCGCGAGGCCGCATTGTCCTGGCCTCGCTCCTCGCGCGCATTGTCGCTCTCTCGGCGCTCGGGAATAAAAGACCGAGCGCCCGGGCAAATTGAAAGATTGCGCGCGCCAGCGCGAGGCCTGGAGTAGCGGATCGATCGCTCGAGGAGCACTGGCTGCAAGCTAAATTGGAGTCGCTGATGCTCTTCGCTGGCGTGCACTCGACAACTGATAATGACGCGCGTCGCTCTCTCTCTCTCTCTCTCTCTCGTACTCTCGCCCCGACAATACAAACGAATATGCCACGAAGTGACACCTCTCAATGACTCTTGAATGCTTTGCACGCGTGCGCCGAATAATGCCGATACGACGGAGCTCTCGTTTTTAATGAGCAGCGGCGGCGGCGGTAGCTTTTGTCGCTGTCGCTCCTCGGCGCGCGGCCCGTCGACGAACCGCTGCAAGAAGCCGCAGGCCAGCCGTGCGTCGATGCGCGTAATCAGCAGCAGGCTTGATTATGCCTATCCAGTGCCTGCGAGCGACTCGCGGCGCAAAGAATCGTCGAAGAGGAGAGGAACGAGCGCAATCGGCTTAGATCCACGCTGTAATCTGGCGGGAGCCGGCGAATAACACGGCCGACTTGAGTCTGCTCGGGGATCGCAGCAACTGGTTATTTCACACTCGCAGCGGGAACCTCGGAGATGGGTTTCGTCGGTTCGATTGTGCAAGTGGTCGACTTACGAGTAACACGGGGCCTTCGGCTAAACGGAAGACGCGAAGCCGAGTGATTTCCAGAGAGGGTCCAAATAGGATTGTCCGCACCATCGGCTAGCAATCCCATCAAGTGTACATCAAGCCGCCAGCCCTCCTCGACCTCAGCCCCGGCGCTGCTGGCCCCAGCCGGCTAGTTACGGACTTTATAATAAGGATCGCTACTACGTCGCTACTCGCTCTCTCGCGGATATCTACTTATCGGCTGAGAGTGTCTTGTGGCCGAATCCCCGTGAAATGCGCGCGCGTATCGAGCGCCGCGGGTTGCCCGGTCGTTCCGTCCAACTCGCGCGTCCCGCCACGAATGAATGGCGACGATCGCTCCTCGAATTCACGCGGATTAGACCCGCGCGCACCTCCAATTATCAACGATCGAGCCATTGTGCGCCAGTCGGAGCTGACAAATCGCTCGCGAGCCGCCGACGCGAGGCCAGGTGAAGCTCGTCTTAGCCGCGAGTCGTCCCCGCTCTGCGAGACGAATAATTGATCGCGAGCAGCGCGTGCGCGAGCAACCGACCAGACGAACGAAAGAGAAAAGATTAGCTGGACGAACTGCGAGCTGCGTCAAAGGGGTTGAGGGCGCACCATCAGCATGGGAACTCGGATACCCGTCAGATGCGCTCTTTTGATTTCACCTCACGGCCAACCAACTCTTTTTAGCCTCCTCTTCTTTCTATCCGGCCGCTCTTCCCGGGATCTTTTGCTGGCTGCTCTTGTGTGCGTGCTCGTGCGTTGGCAGCAGCTGCTCTCTCCTCTCTCTCTCTCTGTCTCTCGATCGCGCGTCGGACCTCTTTACCTTTTTATTTGCCGTTCCTTTTTCGAAGCCCTCTCGGCGCGGCGCACGCGCCCGCCGCGAATCCTCGCTGCGCGTCGAAAAGTCCAGCGGCCGCGCGGGAGCAAGACAGAGGCGGAGGACGAGAAAAATTAGCGGACCGCGCGAGGACGAGCGAGCGCACGATTATTCGGGCTCGGGGGCTAATTGATCGGGCGCTCGACGCGAGCGGAGAGTCGGCGGCAAAAAGGGCCGCGCGTCGTACAGGCGGCGCGGCAAAATTAGTGGCAGGCGGCGAGTGGAGTTGTGCAACAGCTGCATTTGGTTATCGTCGCGCGAGCACGAGCGGAAGGCCTTTGGCTGCTAATGGCCTTTGAATTCAGTAGCTAACTTTCTTGACGAGCCGCCTGCTCTCTGTTACTTGGGCTGCTCGCTCTTGCTCTCTGTGCTCTGTGTGCGCCGTGTCTGCGCGGCCTCTCTCTCTCTCTCTCTCTCTCTCTCTCTCTCTCGCAGTCTCCGAGTCTCTGTCTTGCGGGCACTTTGATGCCCGTTGTGAGCAAACGTAGGTGCTGGCGGCGCTGCCGTGAATTAGGCTAAGCAATCGGAAAGCTCGCGGGCTGAAATTGTCCAAAGTCCGCGGGGCGAAAGGCGAAAGGGCGTATTCATCCCTCGGAGCCGGGCTTTGCGCGGCGCCCGAGCGAGCGTCTTAAAGATGAAACGCTCTAGTGAGCCACGCAGTGCCTGCCGGCGAGCCTCGCCGGCAGCGGCTATTTGTGTAATATTCCGTTTGTCTTGCGCGGCCCGCATCCGCTAATGTACACACAGACAACAAGCCAGCAGCGCCAGACAACCCATCGACACCGCTACCTGCCTGCGCCACTGCGCCCGCGCGATTGTTATTGTACAATTTGCCCGGAGAGCAATTCGCGGCCGCAAAGCCCGTGTTTTGGCTGCCGAGCTCTCCAGCCGCGACGTCTCGGCATTGTTGGCTTGCGTTCGCCGGAATCGAGTTCGATCGCGCCGCGTCAACAGTCCTGCTCGTCGTCGCTCCTCCCGGCCGACAACAACGACAACAGACGGCGCCAAACTTGACGCACGCCACGTTTGCTTAGCCCGTGCCAAACTTTGATTTGCCAGATAAAGCAGCACTTAGCGCGCCGAGCACTCGCGGAGCCGCGCTTTCTGCGAAAACACGCGGATGCGACGCGCGCGCGCACACTTGCAAATCCCGCCGCGTCGAGTCGCGCGCGCGCGCGCGAATTTGTTCAGCGCCGGCGAGCCCGCGATCTCCGCGACGCACGGCGTTGGGGCCGAGCGCCCGGCAGCCGGCCGATGCCTATGCTAGCCGGAGCATCGCGCGGCCGCGTGATAACAAGGCCGAGCTTGACGCGGCCGACAGAAGGGCAGACTGGGACCGCGGCGCGAGTAACTGCTATCCGACGCACGGACCGGGCTGCCCCGTGCTGGCCCGGGCGGACCGCGAGCGCGCGACGGGGCCCGACAATGCCCTTTGTCGCGGCGCGCACTCTTTCTGCTCCCACGCGCCGCGTCTCGCCGACCTTTCACGCTCCTCTCGCGGCTTTGTCCCGCCGCAGACGCGCGACGTCTCCAAGGCCGATCGCGGAGATCGCGCGCCGTCGGCTTTGTCGCGCGCTCGTCACTTTCCGCTCCAGATACCCGTTGGCCGTGGGCCGCGCCCCGCTGCCTCGCGCGGCTCGCTGTAAAACAAAGGGCGCCCGATCGGTCGGCGAACGCTCGGCTGGCCGCGCAGGGGTGGAGGCGAGGCTTTTCCACGGGGCTCCGCCGGCACTGGAGCGTGAAAGCGCCGATGAAAGCGCCGATGAGAGCGCCGATGAACGCGCCGATCAATGCG
Source organism: Phymastichus coffea (assembly GCF_024137745.1). Lineage (NCBI taxonomy): Eukaryota > Metazoa > Arthropoda > Insecta > Hymenoptera > Eulophidae > Phymastichus > Phymastichus coffea. Next base: position 6,639 of record NW_026706975.1, read on the forward strand.
CCGAGGATGGGAGTCGATCGCGCGCGCGACGGCGCAGCTCCATTGTCCGGGACTCGACTCGCGCGCGCGCGCCGCGTCCCCGCCGTGGGAGCGCGGTGCCGGCCTCGAGGCGCGAGTCGACTCGTCGGCCGCCTGATGAAGCGCGCGAGCGCAGGCCGCACCTACGGCAGACTAATAAGCCGGACGCCTAATCCGAGGACGCGCGGCGCCGCTGGGCCCGGGCCTCGGCTGCGCGCGCCCACGGCACGGCGCTGGCTTTACGGCCGCTATAAAGCCGCTCGAAAAGCCCGAGCAGCGCGAAAGTATTTGGCGAAAATTGAAAACTTGACTGGAGCTATGAATATTCATAGGCAGCGGCCAGGCTTTAATATATATTTTACGCCCGGACCCAGCCCTTCATTCGCCTGCTCCGAGCCGCATCACGCCCTTGCGCCCTGCCACCCGGCCGCGCGATCTCCGCAGCCTCGTGCATGTGCGCGCCCGCCCGCCCGCCTGCCCGCCTGCCTTCGATCCGCCAGATATGCGCGCGGGTAATCGAGAGCTGAATAAATAAAAGTAGGCCTTCACCCACTTTTATCTCCGCCTTGGCCCTCGGCCATTGTGCACGCTCGCGGGTGCAGCCTTTCCGTCCGGCTGTCAGCTGAATCTCGCGAGGCTGCGCCCGTCCATCGCGACAATCACCTGCTTCCCTCTCTAAGTATTCTTCGATTTATTCATTTTTCTCCTCTGTCCCCTTGTTGTCCGAGATACACGTACAAAGGCGCCTCTTTCTCTCTCTCTCTCTGTCTCTCTTGGGAGAATAATGCCATTTAGCTGCGCTCGCTGCCGAGCGATCAATGAGAGCGGTAATGGATATCTGTCAGAGGCCCATAATTAATGTATACGCGAGCGATCAATGCCGCCCCGAGCGCCGAGCGTTCCGGCTACTTCTCGCTCACGGTACGGACGCGCGACCTCGCAGGCGTCTGAAAATCATTGCGGCGCCGCGCCACGCGATATATCGCTACTGCAGCCACTCCGGATACTCAGCCGGCGAGCAGATAAGACTCTCGCAGCCCTTTCAGCTTTCAGCTTTGGAGAATCCCTTAGGATCTAGCTTGAACACATCTCCCCGCGAAAACTAAACTGGTTTAGCTCGAAGCACCTTGGAGCCCCTTTAATAGCTTATAGGTAAACAAAATTAACATATCTTAACAGCGTTAAGAATTTGCAGCTTCTCTCGCCCGAAAGCACAGACACACACACGGAGTGGCGGAGAGGGAGAGAGCTAAGTTGCTTAGCGCCGCCGCATCGTACTCGACAAAACTGCCGTGAGCCATCCTTGACGCGCGATACCTCGCGGCTACAGCTGCGATACGCGATATGCTCCTCGTCGAGGCGCTCGAGAGCCTCGCGCAATTATGCGCCCGCGAGACGAATCGACCGATCCCAGGCCGGACCGGCAGGCCGACGCGTCGGAGCGGACCCGAGGCTCGGCTCCTTTTTCGCGCTAACTCTGAAAGATGAGTCCCGTGAAAATGCTTCCAGTCGAATTAGTCAACGTTAGTCCAATTGACAGCGTGACAGTCGGGGAAAGCGAGTGCCGAGAGCGAGTGGCGAGAGCGAGCGATGAGAACGAGGGCGAAGGGTATTGACAAATCTGAATGCGCGGCAGCGGCGCACGGCAGCGAAGAAGAGAAGCGAGGAGAGGAGCCGATGAAAAAAGAGACTGGGAAGGAAGTGGCCACCGCCAGCAGAAGCGGCAGCGGTGGCGGCGGCGGCGGCGGCGGCGGCGACGGCGGCAGCGCGTGCACGGTACACACGAACGTCGTGGCAGACGAAGAGAGTGGGAGTAGCTGCCGCGGATCGCAGTGGGATGAGGTGGGCTGCTGGGGTGGCGAGAGCGGCGGGGGGGGGGGGGGGCGAATTCGTTATCCTCGCGATCGGTGGCGCTCGAGACAAATGCGACCCCCGGCGCGGTGAAGTTGCTCGGCCGTGCGCCACATTAAGGCGCTGCCGGAGGGTGGGGTGGCTCTCGCTCTCTTTCCCACTGACGGGGGCCGCCGCCGCCGCCGCCGCCGCGGTGATAAACAGTGACGCTCATTCACAATGCCCAAGAAACAGGCTTTAAGCTCGGCTAATATGAAGTGTATTAATGCGCGCGGCATTGTCTAAGCTACCGCTGCGGCGCGGAACCGGCCGCGCTCCTGTTTATGGCCGGCAGCGAGCGCCGAGCGCCCTGGGGGGCCCCTTCGACCCTCGACGTCGCTCAGCGCCGAGCGAGCCGGCGACTCCTTGGCCGGCGATCGATAGGCATCGCTCGGATCGATCGGCCACGGCAGACGAGGAATGCCGATGCGTCGGCCCCTCGGCGAACTCTGCCGAGCGCGCACTGGGAAAGCTCGCGGCACGATGCTGTATCTGCGGCAATTGTATGCAGAAGAAGAAGCAGCAGCAAGCATTTGTCGCGCGCCTAACCATTATATGGTTTATCGTCATTGTTCGTGCTGCCGCTGGCGCACGTAAGCCCCATTACAGCCATATACCTTATGCGATCTTCATTTGAATACGATTATGGATAAGCCGATCGGCGGACGCGCGCTCGCGAGCGCTCGCGAGGCTCAATTTGATATTCAAATGCAGCGGCTTTTGTTCGGGGACAGTTGTTCGATCGGCCGCGGCCGCGGCAGCAGCAGCAGCAGCAGCAGCAGCAGCAGCACGAGCCGCGCGCGGTCAGCAGCCGATCGGCGAATCGACTCGTCCCGATGCCCGAGGCTCGCGCTCCCGGCCCGCTTTTGTTCGCCAGGGCCCAGCCAGCAGCGACTGGCTCGATAAAAACTCATCGGCTGCTCGACACCAGGCGCTCCGCGGACAATGGGCGAGCGCGCGCCGACGACGCCGCCGACGCCGCCGACGCCGCCAAAGGTCCGCGCAGATAGGCCATCGCTGACGTTTCTATACCGAATATATCGCGCGAGCTCGGCCGCGTGCACCTCTGTCATATTAAATATTATTTATGCCGCCGCGGACTAACCGCTCGCATAAACATTCGCGCGGGCACGCACCGCGCGCTGCTGCTCGCTCTCGCCTTTGTGCCGCCTCCGCGACCGCGACCCTGGCATCCGATTATGTATCCCCAATCGGAAAACAATATCGATCCATTGTCTCGCCGGCCCAATAAATATCTCAGCCGAGCGCTGCCGAATGCCATTACGCGCCGACCACACAGCTGCAGCGCGCGCGCGCTTGCGACACTCGCGCTCCCGTCAGCTTTGGCCGCTGACCGCGAGCTTTCCTCGGCCGGCGCGGGAGCCGCAGCCGCCCGATGGCGATCTTCGGCCTGCCCGTCTCGTTGGCAATCCTCTCGTCTCTCTCGATCGATCGACCCGCTTGGGATCGGCGCGATTCATCGTTACGCGCGGCGAGCACTCGACCGTGCCTGCTCTTGCTTGCGATAAACGCGATCGGCGCCGCCGAGTCGAGAGCGTCAAAAATGCCGGCGATCCATCGAACAGCGGACGACGCAAGGGGAACGAAGGCCAGCTCGAAAAACAAGCGGAACGAACGTGCCAGTGAAATTTCCGAATGGACGGCCGACGATCCGGGACGGAAAATCGACGCTGGCTTGACGCGCGTACACGCGAGCGAAAAATCCGGCCTGAAGGTGAACGCCGTTGACCGCAAACGAAGGCCTTTGTTTTGAATCGAAGCGCGAGGAATGTTGGACGAAAATATTCAGCCCGCTGTACCAGGCGAGGTATTGCGCACTGTCGTAGCCACAGGTACGGGTGTCGCGAGCTCGCATCGGTCCGTACCGCCGGCGCCATCTGTGGGACTTGAGCTCAACCTTGATGGAAACTCATGATATCCGACGAACAGTCGCTCCTTCCCTGCGTTCGTTGTTCGATACTTTGACCGATTAACGATTGCCGGCGAGATTGATCGCTTTGAAAATCGCGAGCGGCGCACGTGCGCGTGTCCGCGCTGGAAAAATGCCCTCGCGGAAGATTCGCCGATCCGCGGAGCGTCGTTGCTTCGGATGATTAGCAAACGAGCTAAAGTTTAAAGAAATTTTAATGAATACTATAGACGAAGGCAGTATTCGGTAGTGTATCTAGGCGAGAGAAATCCCTTGGCGGCAGTACACGGAGACATAGCTTTCTTCCACCTTATCGATATTAGCATAGAAAAGCAGTTTACAAAATCGTTAGGCACAATGAAAGCACACGCTAGGGTACTCTATGGCGTATCTGTCACCGTATAAAATTCAACTTTTACATTAGCAACGAACTTTAGGGTTTAATATATTTATGGCGTCGTTGTGTGCGCCCGTGCTCTCGTCAGTATTGACAGCTGGAGGGAGCGATGATCGAAAGTGCGCGTGGGGCGCAAGTGCACTTGCGACGGCGAGCGAGGTTGCGCCTGAATCGGACGCGGCGTCCACGAGCTGACGGGGCTACACTCGCAGGGGAGAGAGGCGGGCCAGATATCTCGAGCGTCCGTTCGCTAGTAGCAAGATAAATCAGAATGAAGCCGTCCGATGCGGGGACGTGTGCGCAGAAACAAATAAATTCGCGTGGAACTGGCGCGTCGCTGAAATGAGAAGCAGCCTCGAGAAAGAAGAAATATTTGAAAGAACGTATAAGTAATGCACTGGAACATCGTCCCCGCGTGGCTCGGCTGATACTTAGCAGGGATTAACGAGGGTGGCTCTCCGATTTTCTTTGCCGAGGATTACTGCAGAGTCGATCAAACTTGGAGAGTCGCGCTCTCATCTTTTTCGCTGTCTTCTTTATGCCGCATTACCATTCACGTCACAATAAGAATCACAATTGCAAATGCGAGAAAAAGGAAAAGCGACGTCGCGGATAGAGCGGAGTAGTGCGGAGTAGTGCGGAGCATAGTTGTTTTAATAGAATCGGCGAACCGACTGGCGCGCGGGCGAACAGCGGATGGGGGTAGGCGAAGTGTAACGAGGCCTTGGATACAAATGAATAGCGAAAGAGTAGGTGTATTTCGTGGAGCTGGAGAATGGGTGTTTGAAATTCGTAGGAGTGTTAGCGCGGGGGCCTCTCTTTATCAGTGTCGAGCTGCGTAGATCCAATCAATTTGGAAAATCTCGAGAGGCTCGTGAGCGTGCAGGCTGAGGCGCGCCGGCATGTCAGCCTGGCAAAATGGTAACAGAATATGAAAACGCTTTTCTCTGCTGGCGAGAGAGGGGCGAGGTGGGCGGCAGGGGGAGGTGGTGGAGGGGGTGGGGGGGGGGGGGGGTGCGAGGCGGGGGCCACGGGCTCGGGAGGAGATGGCGGTGGCCGGGCTGGCGGAGAAGAGCTACGCTCTACGTGCACGTGGGACAACGTGCATCGCGCTGCCGCGCGCTCGGGGTGATAAATAGCAAAAGATTTGCAAAATATATCGTGGCCGTATAACGTCTCGGCTATGCCGAGGCAGCTCGGCCTGCGAGCGACTCGCGGCAACGTGTGGCGGGCATTTCGCAGGGCAATAAAAAAAAAGAAAAAATGAAGAAAAAAAAAGACAGAAAAGCGTCAGCAGGGGGGAGAAGGAAAAAGTGGCGCGACGAGAATAGTCGAGAGGAGAGCCAGCGAGAAGATCCTCGCGACGTGTCCTCCCGGCAAATCCTTCGGCAGCCAAGATTAAGTGTTTTCCTCGCCGCATCCGAAAAGCATGATTGATTTATCTCGGCAGTTGTTCAGCCAGTCAGTCGCAAGAGCCCACTCGCTCGCTCGGTCGCTCGCCCACGGAAAAATGCTCTCGGCTGCGAATGCAGATCCGGGGGCAAGGGAGATGAAATGTCGCGGAGGAAAGCGGAGAGTGAGAGAGGGAGAGAGAGAGAGTGAGGCGAAAAAGGGAGCGTAGCGCGATGTGTGCCGGCGCTGCTCGTAAATAACCAGAGCTAAGACTATGCATCAGCGCGGGGCGAATTCGGATGTGGCATTGTTATTCGACGTGCGTCTCCGCGCAGGACCCGCTTCAGCCGGCGATCCGCGCGATGGCTTATTTCGCCGGATTTGTCCTACGGCTACGACGTCGATATTTATCGCCGGCTGCGAGTGCTTTGGCTCTCGATGTGCTTCTCGCACAGCCACCGACCAACTCGACCGACGCAGCTTCCCCGCAGGTCCGCCGACGAGCGATCGAGCCGCCTCGAAGCGCAACTCCGTTTGTCCGCGCGCACCGCATAAAATAAGAAAGGATAAGGCAGAGGCCGTTTGTTAAATCTGAAACGGCTGACGCGTAGCTTAACTCTCGCGGAATATAAACACGCAGCTGCGAAGGGTCGCGCGGTGCGAGCCGCGGGCGTGTACCCGTTTATGCCTCTCATTTATCGGGCAGCGCGAGGCGCGAGCGTATTATTGCGCGTGTAGCGTGTTGCTAGGCTGCATTTGTTGCGCAGAGCAGCGAGGAGGGGGACGGAGGGACGCGAGCGACAAGTGCGAACGAGTAAGGAACGGAAGATCGAGCGGCGAGAAACACGGCCATATAATCGAACACCCAGTGAGGCTGGATTAATCGGGGACAAGTGCGCGGCCAAGCGAAGGAAAAAACCTCGCAGCGCGCGCGCGCCCGAGCGTTCGCTCAAGCTGCGGCGCAGGAGATGAGATTTCGATTGGATCGAGCGAGCCGAGCGGCGCGGCGGTCGGGTGCTTCGATAAATCAGCGCGCACGGCTAGGTCGCCTTCCGCGGCACAACGAGGCTGCTCGGCGCTGCTGTCTTTGATGGAATAATTATGCGAGAGACAGAGCGCGAGAGGGAGAGCGCAGGCTGCTCTCGACGACGGAGCGCGGCACGCGTATTGGGCGCCGATGGAGCATTGGCGAGTAATTTTTGGGCCGCGGCAACGACTGGACGGCCGAGAGCCGGCAGAGGGGATATCGAGCGAGCTAATTGATAGTCGCGCCGAGGCGGCTCGGCCCAAAGAAACCAAACCACCAAGCTGCGGTCGTCGGCATCGGCAAAGCCTGTCGCCGAGGCCGCGGCCGATTCGTTCCCCCGACATCTCTCGCCGAGCTAATTGCACGCGTGCCAACGGTCGCGGCCGCGGCTCAGACGTCGAGCTCGTCGCGAGCAAGACGTTGGCGGCGCTCTTGCGAATCTCGCTCCCGGCGGTAAATCAGCGACGCGCCGAGGAGTCGCCCGCGACAAATCGGGAATCGAGCGCTCGTCGGAGGCGGACGCGGACGCTGGCACTGCTCGTGCTCGAGGGCTCTGCCGGCTTATTTACGAGCGCTGATTTATCGGGCCGGGGCCACTCGAGCTCTCGCCGCTTTTCCCATTTCCTTTATCGGCCGCCTCGGCTAATTGATAAGAGTAAGTAAGAGTCGCGCCGGGCGTCCCCGTGGCGACGAGCGCCCGAGAGCGGCTGTAAAAATCATGCGGAGACCGCAGAGCGCAGCCGCGCGACCTGATATACGAGCGAAAAAAGCTGCGGACCACGAGGCAGACGGAGGACCTGGCTGGGCTCGTAAAGTCGGCCGGCCGCGGCGGCGAGCGCGAGGGCGGAGCGGCCCTCGAAACCGCGAGCGCGAGCCGCCTCCTCGGGCGGCGATGCGCCGCGCGGCCGTTCCGCTCGGCCGGCCGTCTCGGCGACGCGCGCTCGGACGGACTCGCTCGGGCGATGGATCGATAGCGCGCGCGGGGCCACTTTATTGGGCAGCGCTGGAAAAGTGCCGGGGCTGTAAAAGTAAGTGGCGCTCGGGCGCATCGGCTCCATCGACTGGGCGACCCGTTCAATTAACCTCGGCCAGCGGCAAGTACCTCGCCGGCCACTTTGCTTTTATGGCGCCGTAGCCCATAGCCAAACTCTCTTTCGCTAATTGCTATCGAACTATTACGGGCTGGCGCTGATGTTTAACGAGTCCCCCGTCCCTTGTTCTCGACTGCCAGACAAGGTGCTGAACAACCAGCAAGAAAGCCGGCCTCTCCGCTTGCCCGGGCTGGCGGATATCGGGAAATGTACGGCGCAGGAATGCCAAAATTATTGATATTGCTGGGCTCACATATCATTGCGCAAGCCGGGATATAGACTACGTCGCTCCCCCGAATAACTCGCGCGCCCGCGCTTATTCTCTCGGAGAAGCGGCAGAGAGAGAGAGAGAGAGAAATAAGAGCAAGTGGCAGTCGGAGGGATGGAGTGTCGGCGGCAACGCTGATATATTCGCGTAATATTTTTCGATCATCGCGTGCCGCGGAGATTTATAAGCGCGAGCAGGAGCACGCCACGCCGCGGCTGGCGAAAACTATGCGTCGAGCTCGCGGTTCGCGGCTCACCTGCGCGCTCCTCGGCGACGCGCGGCCGCCGCCTCCTGCGAGGGCGAGTCGCACTCGCTTAGCGGGCTCGGCGCTCGGACGAAAAAAACCGGGCGGAGGTGTCGGCAAAATTGATGCCACTCGAGCAGTCTGCCGCGCAGGAAGGCATAAAAGTCGTTCCGAGCAGCGAGCAGCTTGAATGGCGATAGCTCGATGCCTGGATGCTCGCAGCTGTTTAGCATAAAGGGCGACGCGCCAGGCAATAAAACCATCTATGAATTGCGATCGCAGCCACTGCCGCATTGTCGGGCTGTGCCTCCGTCACCCCCCCCCCCCCCCCCCCCCAACTCCGGCTCTCGGTGACGCGCGGAAATGGCCAAAAGTGCGCCTCCAGCGACGCGCCCGGAAGTAGGCCATGCGGCATCGCTCGGCGCTAAAAAATCTGCGAGCCCTCGTGCTTGCGGCGGCGCTTTCCCAATTCTTCGATCGAGCACGAGTCGCCGAGGTTGCCGAGTTCAGGGAGCACTCGTTTGGGTTTAGCCGCTGGGGAAGAACGTGCGAAGCGAGAGAGAGAGAGAGAGAGAGAGAGAGAGAGAGAGAAAGAGGGTGACTGGCGGTGGGGGGCTTAGACTTAGTTCCCCGCCCCGGTCCAATGCACCAGACAACGCGACACAGCGGCAATAATACAACGATATTTCACATCAAGATCACATTCGCCGCGCGCGGAAGAAAAATGACAGACACGTCACGTTTCCGCGGCTTCTCTCGCTCGGACTGCCAGGCCGAATTCATTTTGACAGAATTCATACATTGAATTGATGTACTGGTGGGCGCGTGTGCGTGCGCGCGCGTGTGTGCGCGCGTCGCGCTCGCCGAAAGATAAGCTTTCCTCGACTACCTATACGTCCATACGCACACGTATAATATATATTGTCTGCGGATGGATGCGTGGCTCGGCTTCTGGAATTTCTATTATTTATCGTCAAAACTTGGCGCTGCCCGCTACAATACAGCCTGGGCGGCTTTGCCTGGCGTCTGGCCGCCCACCTCCTCGAATAACATTGCCTCGGACAAGCTTGCGGAGGCGTCCCTGCCTGCAGCCTCGACTCCTCGGCTCCTCGGCCATTTCTCAAAAGCTCTCCGACGCGGCTGCCGATGGGCGAGCCTCTGCCTCGGGCGGCCGACGCTTTCTTCGACTCGTCGCAGCTGTCGGATCGCGCGACGCCGGTGCGATCGCGAAATACGAGGGAGCGGTGAGCGGGCCGGCGATAAGGGCACGAGGAGATCGATCGATCTCGCCCAAACTGATCGCCTCGCTCGGGCGCCGCGTGCCCATTTTTCTCGGCGCTCGGCTCTGAGCGCGCGCGCGCGCGCCGCCCGCTGTCATTCTGCGCGCCCGCACGGACCATCTCCGGCGGCGCGTGGCGGCTCCGAGAAATTAGATCGCGGACGAAAAACGGCGAGCCCGGCGTCGGGCGCACTTACATTTGCATGTCAACGGGATCGCAAGTTATGCGCGATGATTTGGAGGGCGCGCGAATGATATAAGAGCCATTTATATGGCGACAGCTCTCGGAATGGGAATACTTGGTGCGTGAGCTGTGTGTGCCGCGAGCCCCGGCGAACCGATGCGGGAGGAGCGGCGCGTGCAGCGCAGCTGTTGAAAGTCGGCGATATTGGAAATAGTTGAGAGCGCGCATCATCCAGCATCCAGCGGGCGTCTCGTTCCGCGTGATATATAAGGCTAGACCGCGAGCCAATTGGCCCGCACGACAATGCGCACTAAGTACGGCTCGGTCGGAGCGAACGCGAACCGAGGCCTCGGCTTTCCTCGGCTTTCCTCGGCTTTCCTCGGCTTTCCTCGGCTTTCCTCGGCTTTCCCCTCCCTCCGTCGATCAAAGTGTTGTGTTGTGGCAGAAGGAAGGCGATCGACTCCGCGGAGCTTGAAATCCGAAAAAAGCCGCTAAATCAGGCGTGTCGAGGGTTGCGGAAGGAGATTTGTCGGCGGGCGGCTCCCTTAAGCCGAGTGAAAGGGATATCGGCTACAGTGTATAGCCCCAAAGCAGTCCACTTGACTCACGCTCCCCCCGGAGCTCCGGCCGCTTCGGCCGCTTCGGCGCGCGTATTTTTCCTATTACTCATGCAAAATGATTTCCTGGAGGAGCCGGCGGACCGAGAGAGCGAGTCAGCCAAGCAATAAATTAATTATGGGGAAGCCTCGACGCGGCGAGAGGTTCGTCGATGCGATCGAGTCGCCGCGGCAAGGAAGGCAAACGGAAGGGACAGGAGCAGAAGCAGAAAGCTTGATCGATGGCCTCGGCTCCTGACGCGTAGGCGAGCGCGCGCGCGCGCGCGCGGCAAGATTGGCCAAGGACGCGAGAGAGAAGCAGGCATCTGGCGCGGGCGCCGCAGAGCTGAATGCCTAATGGGCTATCGGGGGATGATCGAGCTGCCGGCGCCACAGGTTCCACGGCTCGTTTGGCCCGACGCGCGGCCCTGGGCACGCGCGCGCCACCGTCAGCTTGGCTCACCTAGCGAGTCGGCGCCCACTTTTTCGAGCCGACGAGCGGCGAGCCCTCGGAGCGTCGTCCGGCAATTTGGGGAGGCGGCGGACGGGGCGCCGCTACAGAAGGAGCTGCGAATAACCGCGCGTTTAGTATGCAAGCCCACTGTCGACGGGTGCATCCCCGAATGCACATTACGTCAGATTGCATGCTTCCGAATTCCGCGAGACAATGCATATAATAGTCCGCCATTGGCCGCCTGGCCGCGCGCCGCTCGCTGCCTGCCGCCCCCTCGCTCTCTTTCGCCGCTCGGCCTTCTCTCACCTTTCGCAGCTCCATTCGGCAATCCAATTCGAACGCTTCGAAACTCGGCGCGCGCGATGGCAGCGATTTGCCAAATGCTACGCGAGCCAGCGCGCTGCCGAGCTTTCGCGCGGCATGCATTATATTTGCAAGTCGAAACAGTCGTCGTATTCGCGAGGCGCTGCTGCTTTCAAAAGCAGAACCGCCTCGCCTCATCTCCGTTGATAAAGTTGCGACAGCGGCGGCGGCGGCGGCGGCGGCGGCGGCGGCAGCTTGTATCGCGAATCAGAGATCGCGGATAGACTAGCTCGCCCGGCAGCTGGCGCAGCCTCTAATATCCGTGCGCGGAGCGCGCCCCGGTGCTGATTAACATATGCATCCAATCAGACGAAGAGCAGGCAGCCTCCAGCGGCTCGGCGCGCGCCGAGTCCAGCTGTCGACTAATTGCAGCCAGGCGATGAAAAAAAACCGCGCGGCGGCCGAGAGCTTGCGCGCCGCGAGCGTCGACGACGCGGGCAGTCTCGCGTTACTGGCGCTCCGTCGTCCCGAATCGGATTTCTATTGGGAGCGCGAGCGCCGGCCCCTGCTGTCGGCGTTTGTCCGGGCGCTTTCAAGGCCGAGCCAAGCAGGCGAACGTGTCTCGCAAATCCTTTATATCCGGCCTTTATTTTTTCCCTCGCCTCGGCGCCAGGCACAGACCCGGCGACACAGGGAGAGACGCGGCGCGGACCCGAGTCCGAGCTAATTGTAAAATTAATTAAGAGACCGGCAAAATAATTAATTTTTCTAATAAGTCTTTCTCTCTCTGCGTGTTTCCCAGCGGCGGCGGCGGCGGCGGCGGCGGCGGCGGCGAGCGAGGCCGCTCGAGGCCTCGAATAATTTCATAAGGGCTTTCGCAACCGCACCTACGTCCACCTTACCACTTTTCTGACCACAACAAAGCGCCGCGCCGCACTTTTCTGTCGCGAGCGTCGGCCGACTCGGCAATCAGCTTTCCGCCGGCGTGCGATTGTAGCCTAGGTGAGTTCGCGCGCTCGCGTGGGCTGCGGGAGAAAATCTAGGCCCCGAAGCGCCGAAGCGGCAGGCCTGCAAAATTCACGAAAATGCCAAAAGATAACAGTGCGAGCGGCAAAGAGGGCTCGGCTCGGCTTTGGCTTTGAGGCAAGGCAAACCTCGCAGATACACCGAGCAGTAACGTTTGGTCAGTCGGAGAACATAAAGGCTCTCGAGAAATTAATTCTGGCTCTGCTGGCTGGAGAGAGAGAGAGAGAGAGAGAGAGAGAGAGAGAGAGAGCGAGAGAGAGAGAGAGAGAGAGCGAGAGAGAGAGAGAGAGTGAGTGAGAGAGAGAGAGCGAGAGAGAGAGGCGAGGTGGGACGCCCGCGCCGGCGGCTCGCGTTTTATTATTGAATGGCCTGCTCGTGCCCGAGTCCTGGCTCGGCGAATCAAGCCGGCAATTGGTTTATTATAATTTCATTGTGTTTTCATTAGCCGGCTTAATTTTGGCTCGCTAGCTTCGGCCCTTTATTATCCAAGTGGCAAGGACCTCGGCGCCGGCTCTCAGACACGCTGCCCGGTGCAAAACGACTGCGAAAAACTCGTTATTGCCGCTCGGCTCAATTAACAGCCAGATCATTTCACGATCGGCAGCTTTTCCATTTACTTGCTGCGATTAATCAGCCCCGGCGATTTTTAATCCGGCGCGAAGGCCTCTGCCAGTTAGTTAGGATGCTGCAGCAGCCCTCGGAGACGCCGGCTTTTGATTGACTGTCTGTTTGAACGATTTTTAGTCTGCCGACGCCGGCGGCCCGGGGCAGAGAGAGAGAGAGAGCTGACATTGATTATCGCTTATTGAATTTGCGAGCCGCCCGCCCGCCCGCCGCGCCTGTCCGTGGCACGAGCCCCAGCGAAGCCGTCTTGCGATCGACTGCCTGTAAATACTTTAGGGGCCGAGTGCGGAGCCCGGCGCTCTCGGGCCCTTTTTACCCGCGCGTCACGGCTAATCGCGTCAGCCGGCGGAAGACGCGGCCGCGCTCGCGAGCTCGGGCCTGCATCGTCGAGGCTGGCCCGGCCGCGAGCGGCGATTCCGCGGATCCGCGCCCAACGCAGCGCTATCGATTGCGCGGCCGCCCCGAGTCCGAGCTTGCAACATTTACAAACGAGCCTGCGCGAGCTCTCTCGCGAGGGCGCACCGCAAGCGCGGTCCAGTTCGGCCTCGAACTCGCCGCCGGCCGAAACCTCATCGGCCCAAATGGCGCATCAAGCTCCATTATTCAGACGGCCCCGAATATTAACCGTGCAGTTAGCGCATTCGCGCAGTCGGCGAATTGGCGCGGATTATACCGCGCGCCCGTGCTCTCGTGCTTTCTTCTCGCGGCCCAATCGGCGCGATCCGCCTGCAAGATTGATGTTAATGGCCGGCCATATCTGGCCGGGGCCGCGCGTCGCCCGGCAGACATATCGCAGCGACGAAAATTTGAATTCTATCGGGCCTCCCGGGGGAGCAGTCGCGACAACGTCTCCAATCTCGATCGAACGACCCCGACCGACTCTCCATCACCTCCATCCAGGGCGGCGGCCTCTCGCCTCGCCTTACCTCGCTGCAGTCGCGCCGCGTACATCCATTCCAATTGCCCGGCGGCAGGATGATCAGGCTGCCTGGCTGCATTGTCGTCGAATGCCGCGCCCTACTGCCGCTAATAATAGTCGGGCTCGCTAATAATGAAGACGACGATAAATCAACGAGGGGAATGCGCGCAGCTGCGCGACGGATACGCTATGCATAATATCAGCTGATTATATCGCCTCGGAGGAGCGGAAGCCGCTGCTCGAGTATCAAGACGCGGCGGAGCAGCGCGTCGACCGTATATTACGGGCCGAGCGCGTTGGACCCACTCGCGCTTGCCCATTGTTGCGCCCGGCTCGGCTGACTTTCGAGTCGTCGCTCCATCGAGCGACGACGCCGCGCCGGACACTTGTTTGCGCGCCTTCCAGCCGAGCGGGTGCGAGCACGGATCGACGCGCGTACGCGGCTGCCGCAGCTGGACTGCGAGGCCAGCGGCGGAGGACAGCGGACGGGCGAGGAGTGCAGCGGAGTGGACGGAGGCGAGGCGAGGCGCGATGTATTAATTAGTAGTATTGATGTCCATTTGCAAGTGAATTGATGTGTGGTCGGCGCAGCCGTGCACATCGGGCTGCAGTTTCACGCTGGACGTGCGCGCGCGCGCGCGCGACGAGGGGGACGCGGCGCGGCGCGGCGGCAGAACGACGGCGACGACGACACGCGCGCGCGAGATACGAGTGGAGGGCGATTCAATGCGCCGTATTGAGCGCTGCCTGATGCATCGTTCGACGCGCCGCGCGAGCCGCATTAATTGCCGCATGCGGGCGCGGCGCCGGCGCAGTCTTGAGAAGCCGACCCGCCGCCGCCCAGATTTATGCCGGCCGCGACGCTTATTAGCATGCCCCGACTCGCCGACAATAATTAGACAGATAGGCCGTGCGTCGAGCTAGCGAGACGAGGCATTCTCGGGCCGGGGCTCCTGCAAGGCGCATTACAATGCAAATTGCCAGCGGCGGCGGCGGCGGCGGGGGCGGCGGCGACGGCAGCGGCGACGGTGGCGGCGAGGTCCGAGCTTGCAGGCCGCCGGCGAAAAATCGGCGATTCGATCAGAATCAGGCGGGCGGACGGGCGGACGGGCGGACGGGCGGACGGGCGGACGGGCGGACGGCGGACGGGCGGACAGGCGCGCTGATAGACTGCCTGATGCGGTTACATCAGTCGATCGGCGAGGGCCGCGAGCGGGGCGCTCGCGCGCCGATGAAGCGCGAGCGAGTGAAAATCAGAGCCTGCGCGCAGACAGGCCGCACGCCAGCTCGGCTCGGCCGGGATCTTACCGCAATGACGCCTGCGGTCGAATCGCAGCATTAAATGACGGATCAGCTGCGACTGACATTCGATATCAGGATATTACGCTTGCGGCCGCGGCGCTTGGACGACTGGCAGCGGCGGCCCCGGGCGGCGGCCGATCACCTCGCGACTTTCCGCCGAGCTGCAAGGAGCCGGGCTGCAGGTGCGCGTCGCTCTCGCGACAGCCGCTGCACGGCCAGCCGCCCCGTTACTCATCGCCGGGCTAATTTGCCGGCTCCTGAGATATGCCCCGGCCAGCTCTCTGACGCGCTCATTATTAAGATGCGAATTAGTAACAATTTGCGCGCGGGATTTAGCCTGCAGCTGAGCTGTTTATGGCCGCGTCGGATTAGCCTTCCGGGACGCCTTGTAGCGTCGCGTTGCGTTAATCAATATTATCCCTCCTGCCCACATTAGCATTAGCTCAAGTTCAGGCGGCGATCGGATCAACCTCCGCCGAGCGAGCTCGCAATTAATGGCGCGCTTCGACGCCCGTCCGCCGCGGACAGCTGGCGCGCGGCAAAAAGCCCGCGGAGGGACAATGAGCGCCGAGCCCGGCCCATTGTCCGGCTACTGAATGGTCCCTTGCAAGATTTATTTCGCGCGCTTCGCTCGGCGCTCGCTGGCCGTGGCGCGCGGACCCACCTTGGCGCGCGGCAAACTTTCGCGCGGCCGAGCTTTCTTCGATGCCGGCCGGTACGGGGGAGGCCCTCCGCGCGTGTGTGGCCCCCGCAAACTGGCTGCCGAGACATCCGGCGCGATTGATGTGTTTGCCCTGCGCGCCCCTGCCCGCCTGCTGCTCTGTGTGCGTAGTCGCGCCTCCCGGCTCGGCGCCACGACCTCGACGCCCGGGTCGCGCCGTTTCCGTGAGTCGAGCGCGCCGTGGTCGTCGGCGCCGGGAGCTTTCCTTCGCACCCGCGGCTCGCGCCTCGGCGAGAGATGAGCGCGCTGTACGTGACGAAGCCGAAGGGATGTAAATTCCATTAGCGCGCCGGCCGCCGCGCCCGCGCCCGCGAAAAACAAACGAATCGCCCGTTCGTCTATGAAAAATGGGCCGCATAAATATTTATGACGCTCGGCCAAATATTAATGGGGATTTACGCGGCGCGGAGTTTCGCCTAGTGGCGCGACGCGCGCAACTAGCCGCGAGCGGCAATGCTCGCGGGAAAAACTGGTCGCTTTAATTTACACAGCCGGCTCCTTTATCGCCGGAGGCCACAAATGAAAAATAATCATTTTTCGAGAGGCCGCCCCGCGCCGCCCCGCGCAGCCCCGCGCCACGCCGCGCCGCCCCCGCGAGAATCGAGGGAGAAAACGGGCGCCATTAGCCGGCCGATGAGATTCTTGTCAATGAGTTATTGGCGCGTCTCCTTCCGCCGAGAGCATCGCTCCCCCGCGCCGCGCGGCTTTATTGCGAGCCGGGCGTCTCAACCCTTTTTTCACGAGCTCTTTCGCCTCTCGCTCCGAGGAGACAAGCGCGAGCAAGTAAGTGAGCTCGGAGCAAGCTCTCGTCGCGGCGGCCACGACCCCAAGGGTCTCGCTTCTTCAAACCCCTTTTATAAGCCCTCGGATATAATCGAAAGCGCGCATCGCAGACTACAGCCCTGGATACACTTAAGCAGCTTTTGATTTATGCTGATCATTAAAGATAAACAGGACGCTGTTGAGCCGCAGCGCTGAATTTTTTACATCTATCGTCCCTTATCTATCGTCGCTCATCGACTCGGCTCTGCCCCCGTCGGCTCGGACGGAGCCTTTGTTTGCGCCGATCGCCTCTGTCGTTCGTCAGCGACTGCCTACGGCTGACGCGGTTGGCGGCTCCTCGCCTGGCGTCATCGGGGCTGCCGAGCGTCGCCCGGAGGGAGTTTAATTAGCGCTATCTGCGCCGGAGGACCGGAGCGATTCGCAGCTCGCGACTCGGCTCGCAATCGCGCGCGGCGCCCGATGTAAATTAGCGCGAGGCTGCTCGCCCGACGAGCTCCTTTATCGCCCGCGAGCATTTTTTAAGCAGGACGCGGCGCATCCGCGGCGGCTCGGTGGCGCGGTGGCGCGGCTCTAATGAGAAAATTTTTAATTACGTCTTATCGGCTAGCGATCTCGGGCGTCGTTCGCCGGGGCGCGGTCGGCCGATGTAGACGAACGGCCGGCTGAAAAATTTATCGGAGTCGCGGTGCCGGCAGGTCGATCGCTCGGCGAGTTGGCGGGCCAAATTGGCAGCTGCGGCTGCCTCTGCGAGAATATTAAAAGGGCGAGTCGGTTTACGATTGCGGGCCTGGCCGCGCGAGCCGTCGATGATGGGATTAATAATGCAGGCCTGCTTGGCGGCGCGCAGGCTTGTTAGCCAGACTCGGGGCCGGGGCGACATAAAAAAAACTTATTACTCGCGCAGCCAGCCTGGGAATCGCGACGCCGAGCAAAGGAATCTGCGGGGGGCCGCCGCGTACGTGGCTCTGAAAGGCGCTGATGGCTCGGCATTAACAATTCACGCGTCGCCTCTTGTTAGTGCGGCGCGGCCGAGACCGTGCGTCAGCGTGCAGGGGGAGCCGTCGATCGTCCGATCATTGATTCTCGGCGGTGGCTGGCTTTGTCGGAAAAATTGGACCGAGGCGCGCGATCCGGGGCCATTTACAAGTTTTAATAAAATTGCCCGAGAGAAAGAGCGGGCGAGCGCAAAGAAAGTAGAAAGCGGGAACAAGTAGCAAATCGACGGGAGCTTTGTTTGGGGAGTGCCTTTTTTCCTTCTCCCGCTCTCTTTCCGTCTCGGCAGTATAGCTGTTAGTGCAATAGTCGCCCGGCTCCCCCGTAGCCGAGCATCTCCTGCTCCTGCTGCTGCTGCTGCTGCTGCTGCTGCTGCTGCTCCTCCTCCTCCTCCTCCTCCTCCTCCTGCTCCTCGTCCTCCTCCGCGAGCCGGCCTCCGAGAAGAAAGTTTATAAAATATTTAAAAGTACGGAAACGTCGGAGCTATCGCCTGGGGCGATAAATTTCCACTTACATTTTATTTTCGTTTCGCCACGCTCCAGCCAGCCGCGGAAAAGTGAGGAGGCGCTCGGAGCAGACGACACAGCAGACGAGCAACAAACTCTGCGGCGAGAGAGCGCACCAAGATGGATACGTCTCCGCGTCTGCGGACTGCCGACTCAAACTTTGCAATCGACTGCTACGGCTCGACGGCGAGTACGCGAGAGCCGCGGCACCGTGCGCCAGCGACAGCTCGAGCGCCACGGCCGGCACGGCTCCCGGCTATTTTACACGGAGCTGCCGTGTATTTTCCGGTCGGCGATGCGAGACCTATTTAACGGGCGCGAGTCCGGTAATGGGATTCGAACGGCGCCCTCGCGGGAGCCATCCCTCGCTGCCGCCGCCGTCGCCGCCGTCGCCGCCGTCGCCGACGCAGCCAACTACCTATGCGGTCTTGCCCCTTGTTCAACCTGTCGTTTTTCGCTCGACTCTTCGCTGCCGGCGAGCGACCACGGCGTCTTTGCTCCCCGCCGAGGCGCAAGCTGCTTAAGGCCAGCCCGCAAAACAATATCCAACGAGCTTCGGCCGCGGCCGCAGCTGCTGCACCGGCACTTTCGGTCAGCTCATTAAACTCGCCTTTTTGCCCTGCGGCGTCGAACTGGCCGTTCGGCGATAACTCAGCCGGTATCCGGCGCCAAATCGGCTAATGATTGGGCTAACTCGAGTAGCATTGCTCGATAACGCGAATGCGAGTGCGCGCGAGCCGAGACGGCGTGGCGCCGCGTGACGCCCGATACCAAGCCGAGCTCTACTACTCGCTTTAGCGGCCTCGCGGCCGACAGCCGTGCTGTTTATTTGGCGATCCGGTTGTTCTTCGGGCGCAGTTAACGAGGGCGCGCGGCCGGCCGGATATCGCTCGCGCGCGCCGGCCCCGAGCGTTTGTTTCCCATCGGGCAAAGTTGGCCGGTCAGGCCGCAAGCCCGGCGCGCGCGAGAGGGCGAGAGGGCGCGAGGCCGAGGGTCACTTGCGGATTTGTGCGCGCTCGGCAGTCGGCTGGGCCGCACTAAATCGCGGTCTGCCGCCGCCGCAGCTCGCTTCGTGGATCCTGCGAGCTCCATCGAGCGCCCGGGCAACAAATCAAACAGCCCGGCGAGCAGATTGCCATTGAGAAGCGATGGCCCAGCAAAAAATCCGCGCGGCTCTAATGAGAATAGCGCGGCGGCGAGTTGACAGTGAGCAAGGAGAGACGCGGGCGGCTGAGGAGGATTTAATGGCGCGTGGCGATATTAAAATGGCATAAAAATGAGCTGTAATTTGTATCTGGCTTGAAAAGTCGCCGCGCCCCTCGGCCTGCCCCGGCTGCTTTGCGCGAGCACGTCATCAAGCCAACCCCCACGAGCTCACTTACTATTATTATTAATACGGCAGCCAGCGTAGCGAGAGCCGGTTAATACCCTGAAAAATCATCGCGTTTCCGTATGAATTGATGCGCCTCGGCCATATCTCGCGCTTCATTATTTAGCCCCGGCGGATAAATCAGCACTCGGATAAGTGCGTCGAGTGAGCTGCTCGATGTTGATGTAGCTGCTGCGGCGGCGGCGGCGAATTTCTCCGGAAAAAACGGAAGAAGGAGGAGAAAAACGAAGGAGAAGGGAAAAAGGAAAATGAAGAGAGGAGGAAGAAGAGCGAGAAACGGCTCTGCCGACGATGCAGCGGCGCGCGACGCCAAAGCGGATTCGCCTCGCAGCCTCGCAGCCTCGCAGCCTCGCAGCCGCGCGGCCTCGCACAGCCTCGCCTATACTTGGCTGGAATACTTGCCAGGCAGTTTTCCGCTGCTAATGCCTTCTCCGATAAGGCGCCCCGAGCTTTTAGCTTTCGCAGGGCTGCTCCGACGATCGCGCGGATCATCACGCCTGCGTACAAATGCGACAACTAGTCCCCGGTAGTAATAATCTTTTCGCCGGTGAGAGGCTCGAGAAGCATGATCGGCGAACGCGAATGAATATTCATGGGCAATCGGCACACGTACGGCCAAGGTAGGCGGCATATCTAATTACGGCGATGGATGCGCGTGCCAAGACGAGCCTCCATCGGAGCGAGCCTGGCCCTATCGTAAAGCCAGCCCGGCAGGACAGATTATAAAAATGCATTATGAGCACAGCGCCAGATATAAATATAAATTAGTCGAGGCGAGCTGAAGGCACGTTCGCGCGTCGGCGACGGCTAATGAAGCCCCAGCCCCATTGTCGCCCCTCCCCGGGCTGCGGCAGCGCAGCGTAGCGCGCGCGAGCACCGATGAAGCAAGGGTTGAGCTCGCGGCCTCCTCGTCCCCGACACTCGCCGGCTGGCTGCCTCTCAGTTGGCATATTCTCGCCGCCTTTTCTTCCTTTTTCCTTTACGAGTTTTTGGTTTTATGCTTCGACTAAAAAATCCGCATCTCCCCAGGCTGTAAAAATAAACTGGCGGCAATTGCGCAAAAACGCTTGTCATTTCGGCAAGGAGTGTCAGCTCGCTGCTGCGCCGCCGCGTATAAAAAGAAAGCGAGCGAGCGAGCGAGCGAACAAAACTCAAGATTTTATGGGCTAATACGGCGCGCGCTGTCGTAACTCGCCAGTCGCGAATCAGATTTAGCATAGGCTGAGGCGCCTTTACGCCTCGCGGCCTCGGCTTTATCGATGCGGCGAGCGCCGCGGCTTACGCGCGCGCCCATCGGCACTCGCATTGGCTGGCGCCTCGTCCGCGCTCGCGCCCTCGGCACCGCTCCGCCGAGCGATCTCGAGCGCGATCGAGTGCACGCGCCTAATTAGTCGGAGGCCACTCGTTCTCGCGTGGAAAGGACCGGCCGCGCGCCGAGTCCTTTTAATTATCATTAACAAGCGCGCTCCCGGCCAGCTGAGCGCCGCGTATAATTCAGCATTACGCGTTTATGCGTAATAACAGCCGGAGTTTTGCCGACGTGCCGGGCCGCGCCCGCGGATTCGGCGGAGCAGCGCCCACGACATCGGGAACAAGAGAGAACGGCCAATTGCCACCTCCGTTGTCGTCGATGGCTCGCACTCGTCGCGGAGCGAGCGCGCACAAAGGGACGAAGGGCGGCGACGGCGGCGGCGGCGGCGGGGTGGCTTAACGGCGGCGACGAGCTAATGCAATGCCGGGCGGCGGAATATGTCAGAAATTAAGCGGCCGAGAGTTTTCCCCCGCGCTAGTCTTGGCTCTGGGAGCGCTTTTATTAGAATTATCTTTGTCACTTTGCCAACTTTATATTTACTGGTTGACGAGAGAGAGAGAGAGAGAGAGAGAGAGAATCTTAAAGCGACTGTAAAAGTGGAGAGCAGGGGCGAGAGTGTGATGGCTGCGAGCTGCGAGCGCTTATTATCTTTACGAGCGCCGGGATGGAATTAAACGGAGAGAGAGAGAGAGAGAGAGAGAGAGAGAGAGAGTGAGAGAGAGAGAAGGCGCATAGGTACGAACGCCCCGACCCAAATGTAATAATATTCATTACTATGCTAATGTCAGCCGCGAGAGCCCGCGAAAGATTATGGGCGAAGGAACTTGCCTCGTATTTTTGTTATCTGTGGCAATCCTCGGCAGCGTCGGCTGCGAGCTAGCGGTCGAAGATCGTTCGGAAATCGACGGAGCCGGCGAGTGTCGAGCGGTGCCGCCTCTTTATTCGGCTTGGCGGTTTAATAATAAAGGCGCTGCTCGCGGCGCAGCCAAGCCTCGCGGAAATCACAAAGTCGCGAGCTCCGTTTCAAAGTCGGCGCGCGAACGAGCGAACGAGTGTCAAATGCCAAGAAGACCTCCGCCCGCGCCGCCCGCGCCGCCCGCGACGCACAGCCGACTCCGCCTTATTACAATTAGTCGGCAGCTTCTATATCTAATTAGCGAGATTCTTGCAGCTGCCGTCAAACGCCTTCTACTCGGCTTACCTAGCCGCTGGCAAAACTTAGCCGGCTCCGCTCGTGGCATCTTGGCTCTTTTGTTGCCCGAGTCTCGAGCCGGCGCAACAAAGGACGCGCAGCGGCAAGTCGCGCGCGCGTTCGAATCGCCGCGGCCGCACGCGGGTCAAAGGCAAAAAATGAGCAGGCGCATAAAAGGCGGGCGGCGCGAGGCGGGGGCGGCGCGGGGCGGCGCGGGGGAGGCGCGGGCGCTAATCTTGAGAGCCGGATGCTTCAAAGGCCGGCAGCGAGAGCGGGAGCGAGTCGGATGAAAGTCCGGGGCTTAATTAAGATATGTATTTATTTTAATTCGGGTGGCGAGCGCGAGGCCGCGGCCGGCCGGGCGCTGCAGGGACGGCGTAACGCGATTTGCACATACACGCCGCGCATTCGCGAAAAAGGGAAGACGCGCGGCCTTTCAATTGAGGCTGGCCGCCCGCGGAGGCAGGCGCGCTTTATTCGATTCCGACGAGTGGCTGCTCTCGCGCGCTCTCGCGCGCTCTCGCCGCGCCGTCGTCGTCGAGGCGCGCGCCTGCCGCGGCTGATGCCGAGGGCCTTCTAATTGATACGAATGGCCGCGCTCGCGCGCGACGCGACTGCTCAACCCTTTCGCCGTAGCTGCGCGGCCCTATAAATTAATAAACTATCCGCAAAGTTTTCAGCGAGCCTAATGGAAATAATTATTAAATATTATGCGGCGCGCAGCGTAGCCGAATAAGACGAGGCCGCGGCGGCTCTCCTTCCGCGGCCCTTCCCTGCCCTTCCCCGCCCCGGCCGCGCGCCCGTTGTCTCCGAAGAATTAAAATATGGTCGGCAGTACGTCCTCGTTGCGCCGCGGCGCGTGCCGGCCGTGCGCCGTGACGCGACTGACGAAGCGGCTCGCCGCGGCCTCCAGCCTTGTTCGCCTTGTTTGACGCGTCGACACGTCCGGCTCGCGCCGATAACGCATCGCGCCCGCGTGACTCGGCCTCGCCGCGCGCGCGCGCTCGTCTTATTGTCGGCACGCGCGTGACTCGTCCCCCGGCTAAGCGATTGCGGGCCCGTGCCGCTGCCGCCGAGGCAAAAACTGCGCGCCGCCCGGCGCAATTTTTGCCCGCGCGCCGCCCGGCAAAGGCTGCTCCGGGCACTTTAATCGAGCTCGCGCCTCGGCAAAGGCACAAAGCTGATGAGTCGAGCGCGAGGAAAGGTCTAAATGGCAGCGCTCCTGCATTCGGCGGAAGAAGAAGCCAAACGAGGCAATGAAATTTCGCTGGCGGACAGCCCGAGATGGAACAGTCGAGGTGTATCGCCCGGCTGCAGCGGCATGCGTGTTGCCTTAATTTGCCGTTTGCCGCGCGAGTTGCCCAGCTCAAACTTTTGCGCGCGCGCGAAACGGATAATTGAAAAAGGAAGCGAGCGCGAGCCAGCGAAAAAGAGGCCTGGCTCCGGAGCAAAGCCCGCAGAAATATTTTAATGAGAGAAAGAGCCGCTTTGCGGATAAACGTCGGCCATTCTCCGGCGAATAATTGCGCGGGGACGAGCGGCTGGGTTCCCGACGCGGCCGCGGGGCATCCGCGGGGCATCCGCGGGGCATCCGCGGGGCGTCCGCGGATCGATCGGCCATCGACGCCGCTCCTCGCGAGCCTCGAGCCCACGTGCCGCGGCAAGACGAATGTGCGGGGCGGGGCCGACACCGAGAGCGCCAGCCAATATTCCAAATATCTAATATGCTTTTGTGCCGCTCGCGCCGCCGAGGTCGCCTCGACGCACGGGGGAAGTTGGCGCTCCCGAGTGTATTGCCGATGCGAGCGCGTCTGCTGGCATGTGCGGGCTGCCTCCTCGGCGGCGCGAGCTTGCATCCCCATTGCCAATCTACTCGGCGCTGATTTATCGGCTTGCTTGTGCTTATTCCGAGGCAGCTATCGCGCGGAGCCTAATGTCGGCCGTTAATCCTTAATGGAGCGGGCGAGCCGAGTTGCAGCGGAGTCGCGCGCTCGGATGCGCGGCTGGCTTCGGCCGGCTCGTTAGCGAGTCGTCCAGATTAAGGGCCGAGCGGGCCGTCGGTCGGCGCTCCTCCTTATCAGCTCGCCGGCTCGCGGCCGAAAGTTGCTCGGCGTCGCTGCCGGCCGCGACGACCGGTCCGATCAACCGATCCGAATCAGCAGGCCGAGCCGTCCGTCGCCCCGGCGAACGAGCGTCGGCGCGGCGGCTCTGCCCGCGGCAGACGGAGGAGAGGACGGAGCCGCGGGAGCGAGCGGGCGGATCGCCGATAAAAGGGCCATATGTAGATTGGGTATCGCGCATTGGCATCGGATCGGGATAACGCAAGAAAAACGAGGCGTTTACGCGGGGAAAAGGAGGACAGAGGCGCGCAGCCGAGACTACTCCCCCCGTTATCGGGCAAACGGCAACTAGTAAACAACCCGATACACGGGAGCGAGAGCGAGAGCCAGCCGAAGGAGCAGCTATCCAATATTGAGATTGGCGTCTCCGCTTGAATATGCTAATGCGATAATACATACGAATGCTTCCATAAACTATAGAATTTTCATAAAGCCCATGCAAATGTGATGTGTGTGATATCAGCGGAATCACCTCCGTCAGCGCTCGACGCTCCAATCCGCACGGGCGCCCCTTCGAGCTGCTGTTTTTTGACAAAGGAATCCATTCGGCGAATTCGCCGGGTCGCCAGCGCGCCGATTGATCGCCGAAAATCCTCGGCTAATAGAATTACCGGGCGCAGAAGCCTCGTAAACGTATTCCCAGGGCCGATGCTCGTTTTTCTTGGTCAGCTCGTCTGCCGGCGAAACAGCCTCCCCGGCTGCCGAAGACGGATCGCAGGCTATCCGCGTTCTTAGCTTTGGAGATATCGAGTGCAGCGGCCTGAGCGAGAGCCCGAGAGATGCGCATCCGTCCCGCGAGATTGTTTTCTCCGTGGTCAGGTGGGCGCCCCGGGAGGAGGACGCGTGCCCCGGTCGCGCGCGCGCGCGCCCGCGCCTAAGCTGCCGCCGCCGAAGCTGCTTCGTAAATATTAAAATTAGCCGAGAGCGAGAGAGCCGCCGCGAGCAGCCTAATATCAAAAACAAATTTGCCTTTTAAAAGCCGAGCCGGCGCAGAACTCGGCCATTACTTCCTTCATCTTGCACGACTTCCCGCTAATGGCCTCGTTATTCTAAAATACCGCGATCATATATTTTTCGCCGCAGACAAACATGGCCGCCCCCATTGCAAACCTTTTACATCAGCTCCGCCGCTAATCGAATGCAACTTTTCATCAAAGCCCCGACCGCTTCTTTTGCCAGCCTCCTTTCTTTTTCCTGCTTTTCTTGCTCTTTACGACGCCGCGCTTCACTTCGGGCGACCCCGCTCTAAATCATGCGCGGATTACGAGGACGAGCAGCCGGGCAAAACAAAAAAATCGACTCGAGCCCAGTCATATTTCGACATTTAAATTCTCATACGCGAATAAATAGCGAAAATTTTACGCGCGATAAAATATTGATTTGCCGCGCTCGCCATGCAGCGCCGCGCTCGTAAAATCATTGGCATGAAAAAACTCCCCCGAGTTGCCGCCGCCGCCGTCGCCGCCGTCGCCGCCGTCGCCGCCTCCGACGCCGCCGCGCGGATCAAGCCGAATATGCCGATAGAAAAATGGATGTGGCGTTATGCAAAATAGAGACTGCCGCTAGCTGACTCATGGGCTTTGGCCTCGCCAGCCATAGTCTAATCCAATAATTTAATTTCCAGATCCCGCTTGGCTAAAGGGGATTTCAAGTATTAGCCTTGGCATTTGTATATCTTTGATTAGTATTCCGTGGAGGCGCGCGCAGACGGTGGCTCGATTGCGGCTCCAAATCCTAAATCAACCGGCGCTTTAATTCGAGCCTTCGGCGTGGCGGCCGCGGCCGAGTCCGCGCTCTTTCGGCAGCGCGACGCGCGCGAGCCGGAAAAGCCGCGCAGCCGAGGGCCGTTAATTGGAGCACGCGGCGCGGCCGCGGCTGCGCTAAGCTCGCGCGATTCGTCTCGCTACTCGCGCGCGATAGTCCCCGCCCGAGTATCTGCTCTCCGGTTTATACTTTAAATCCAGCCTATAAATATCGCGCTCGGGCGAGCGGCAGGGCGGGCGGGCTCTTGCGGTAGGTCCTTCGGATTTGGGGCTGGTTTCCGAAAGATTGGCTCGCGATATCCGCCGTGGGAATCGCTCGAGCTCGCCCGCTCGCTCGGTATATCAGGGGATGAACGCGCCCAGGGAGAGGCGGGGGCCTGATCCCAGCCGCCTCCGCCGCCTCCGCCGCGACGATTCGTCATAGGCGCGGAGAGCAGCGTCGAAGGCCGCCTTGGCTCGCGGCGACAAATGCACTTAATGTCCGCGCGCGGGGCTCCTTTTTGCCGGGCGAGCGGGCGCCGCGAAAAAAGCCCGAGCTAAGTAGCGGCCCAGGCAGACGGCCTGCAGCACGAGCTTGGCAGCGGCTGCCGGACAAATTAAAATAATAACTCTGGCGGGCGCGCTCGCGGCGAATAGAAAAAGCGGGCCGCCGCGGCCGTATCTCGCGCGCGAGGTGCCGC
Source organism: Phymastichus coffea (assembly GCF_024137745.1). Classification (NCBI taxonomy): domain Eukaryota; kingdom Metazoa; phylum Arthropoda; class Insecta; order Hymenoptera; family Eulophidae; genus Phymastichus; species Phymastichus coffea. The sequence goes on from NW_026706975.1 coordinate 33,043, forward strand.
GGAAAAAGCTCCGAGGCGCTCTCGGGGGCGCATTGTCGGCGCGGCGCCGCTGCGGCTGCTGGTCGCGCGAGGGGAGCGCCTGCCCGAGAGAGCGAGAGAGGCAGCTGCGCAATCGATTAAAGGGTTGGCCGTCAAAGCCGCCGCGACGCTTGGCGACACGTCTCTGCCTCCATCAATTATTCATCCCCCGCGTTCGGCGCGGCTTTTTCTCCGAGTTGCCCGCGCAAGTGTATCTTGGGCGCGAAACCGCAACGACGCCGGCTCATAATTAACGGGCATAAATTAGCGACGGGGGCATCGGCCGGCCACGCGCCTCGCTGTCTAAACGAGCGCGAGTAAGCTGTGCGCCGAGCGCGTCGGTGATTGATATAGCGCGATGCAGCCCCGGCCTGACACCCACCTCGCCGTCCGCTCGCTGGCTGCGCGTGGACGGACGGACGGACGCGCCGCGACCGACGCGAGACAGCCAGCCAAGCCGCCCGGCTGGCCGTGGCCTCGTGCGGACCGAGGCTCGGATGTGTGCCAGCGCTTTTTCCTTCGGCTCGGACTTGTGCCAGTGGAACGAGGCCCGCAACGGTCAGACGCGCGGCACTCGATACGCCAGCGGAAGAGCCGCACCGAGGGCCAGGAAGCGCGACGCGCGACGCGCGGCGAGATTGGCCAAAGTCGAGTGGCAGCGGAACAAACGGCGAAAGAGAGAAGGGGCGGGGAGGGGGAGAGGCTGATTTCTCGGATTTTGCGTGTATTGTTTGTTCGTTCGGAATCTGCTTGTCTGTCGGCGGAGGAAGAGTATCAATTGTTGGCAGTACAAAAGGAGCCGGCGGCGAGGGAGGGAGGCGGCGCTGCGAATTCTTAAGAGAATTTAGGCGTTTGAATAGCTGGCAAATCCACGGCAAATGTTTACACGCGGGCTCGGGGCTTTGCGCGGGTTTGCGCGCCAGTTATGCCGCTCCACTGGTTTTTCTATCGGAGCGCGCGTCTGCTCGGAAAAATCGGGCTCGGCGTCGGCGCCCGCTCCGCAGGGAGAGACCGCAGCGATCAGTATAGTCGGGCTTGCGGGGGCGAGCAGCGCCGCCAGTTCGTCTTGGCTGGGGCGCGTCTTGGACGGAAAGAAGCGCTGTCGGCCCTCAAGACAAACAGTGGCGGTGTCTTAACAAGTGGACCAAGCTGCGCCCAAGACAAAGGGTAATTGAGCCCGGGGATTGATGCCCCTATAGCGCTCTCGACTCTCGCCAAGCCGGAAGGCGGCCGACGACGACTCCGGACTCCGGACTCGCGGCATCCGGCGCCGCGGTCATCCTGCTAATTAAGCAATCAAATACGGGCGGCCGACATCGATCGTCGCGCGCTCCCACACTTTCGAGGCCCGCATCCGATCAGCTCCTCGCCAATAACAGCCGAACGAGGCTGCCGACTCGCCCACCCAAACGAAACAACGACTCCCCTCGCCATTCGCGCATTATCAAATATTGAGGCACGCCGTCGTCGTCGTCGTCGTCGTCGGCGGCGGCGGCGGCGGCGGCGTCGTCCTCCTCGTCCAAGTCGGCGCAGCCAGTTGGGCAATGAGCGGCTCGGGGCTCGATATCTGTTTAGCCTGGGCATCTCGGCATCTTGGCAGCCGGCGAGGGAGGGGCCATGAATAAATGAGCACTCGATTTTCGACTTGGCAGCAGGCGAACTTGCGAGTCGTCGTTTTCACGGCTCATTCGTATTTGAAGCCGAGAGCGACGGCGCGCTCGGGGAGGCTGCGCGGCCGATCCAGTGATCGGCGACAGCGCCGGCTCGGCACACGCGCGAGCCGACGGCTTTCCGAAGACGAGCAGGCGGCAGCAGCGAGAGGTAGGCGCGCAGGTAGGCGCAGCCGGGGCAGGGCGCGGGGGGTTGGCAGGCGAGAAGAGAAAGAGGCAGGAAGTCCGGGCGGCTGATTCCGATTGAATAATTTATGTTTCATTAGCTGGAGGGGGCTTATAGGCGCCTGCCTCGCGCGCGCCGTTACATTCACAGAGCGAGAGCTGCTCTCGCTCGGCTCTGCACACACACTTGCCTCGAAATCCGACGCTGAAGCGGGCGGCTTCCTTTCACGCGCCTCCTACGGGCGCTTTCAGCGGCGCTCAAAAGAATTTTGTATCGAGGGTATTGAGGCGCGCGGCCGTGGCGGCCGCGGCGGCGTCCGCCCCCCGCTCGCGGTGGCTGCGAGGCCGACGCGTATCGCCGGCCGATTGTCGGGCGTCTTCGCCACCTGAATCATTCAGGCCGGGGACGGGATGCTGGCTCTGATCGAAGCCAGCCGAGAGGGCAGCGACGCGAGCCGCAGCTCGCGGCACTCGCTCGTCCAGTCGATAATAAGCTCGCGAGCCTTCGATGCCTTACCGGCCCGACTACCCTACCGACCGGAGCGCTCCTCCGCGCGGCCTAGCGGCCGACCCGGAGCCGCTGCGTGCTGCCTATTTCCGATTTTGCCCATCTGGCCCGACTCGCCTGGCAGCTGTGCGCGCCGGGGGCGCAACCCCTCTCGACCAGCGGCGGCCGACGTGTGCGCGTCATATTTTTCATTCTGACGTTAAAATGTGTTGGCCGCGCGGGCTTTTTGTCTCCTTCTCGTTAGCTCGAGCACCGGCGTCGCGGCGGCTCCTTCATTTTTCCCGGCCCACGAGCAATCCTTTTGCGCGGCCCGCGGCGGCCGTCGCAGTTTTTGCCCGCCACGTCCGTCTCGGGGGCGCGCGCGCGCGCCGACGGGAATTCATTTTCGTGCGCCGCGACTTTTCACTCGAGCCGCGGCTGACAGCCGACGGCAGAGCGCGGCGGCGCTGATTTTTGACCGGTCGCCCGCGCGCCACTTTGCGCCTTTTTCGCGCCGGCAGATTTCTCGGCTGTCTGCGCAACGTCGGAGCAGAGCGCGACGGCGAAACCGCCCGTAACCGTGAGTTTATTGGAAGCGAATTACCGCGGCAGGCTGAGATAGAGCCGAGCCGAGCGGCGGAGAGCGCGGGCACGAGTTACGAGAGATTCGATAAGGGTTAGAAGCCAGCAAGGCGTGCAGCATGTATATAAGAAACAGGAGCGAGGCACGAGCGAGGCAAGAGCGAGGCAAGAGCGAGGCAAGAGCGAGACAAGAGCGAGACAAGAGCGCGTGGGGAGGGCGCCCGTACAGATGTCCGTTTAAAGTCGTTGCTACTAATTAACAGCTGCGATTCATAGCGGCTGAGGTGCGCGCAGACAAGAGCCGCGAGACTGGCGGGCGGAGGAGGAGCGAGCGCCTTGTAAGGAGCAGCAGCGCGAGTGCGGTGTTGCTGTCCCCGGGGAGCGGCGCCTACGAGCCGCCTTGCCAGAATTAACGCCAGATTCTGCGATCTCTCGACGCTTGTTTGCTTGCCGCTGCCCTCTATCCTATCTCCCTAATAATAAACTGCTTATTCCCAATGCTCCTATAACTTACTCCCTTTCAGCGCTGCGCTGACCTGCCCTCGCCGCTCGCCGATACCTTGCTGCTTTTGTACTCTTACTGCCTTTCAACTTCAATTCCTATCGCCCGATCGCTATGCCCTCCGCCGAGCTGCATCGCCTTGCGTCGCTCGCCACTCGACTTTCTCTGGTCACGCTCGTGTTCGAACGATTGCACGCCGAGTGTTCATTTGCACGCTGTGCTCGATGAATATTTTTTTCCTTCTGCTCCGAGTTTCTTTACTATCTGTCTATCATATTCAGACAGTAAGGAAATCTTATTGCTCTGTGACATGTCTACATGAGGTTCCTCGGAAAGCTCCGGTGAGTATTCCGTCTTTGTTTTAATGTGTGCATCAAATAGATTAGAATTTATTTATGCATTCATTACTTTTGTTTCTTGAGTTTGGTGTTGGTGACGGATGTCTTAAAAAGTTTGTCGATGAGTTGATTTGGTTAGTTTTGAAGTTTGGATTTATATTTTTTTTTTAATTTTTTTAATTTTTTAAATTATTTTACTGTTGGAACCTGTAGGTAATTTTGGATAAAAATGGATGTAAAAATATTGAAAAAAAAACGCCCCCGGGTGGGCTCGAACCACCAACCTTTCGGTTAACAGCCGAACGCGCTAGCCAATTGCGCCACGGAGGCAACTGATGTCTTGTTACTCGTTATAACTCTAGGATATCTTCAGACCGTATCGTAAGCTTGACTATACTCATTTCTGCCGATATACAATACAAGCATGTAATGTTATGTTTTGACGCATTTCGTATGCCTTCACATGATTCGATGATTTTTGCTTCGTTTACCCGTTGCTATTTGTTTTGAATGTATCAAGGCCATTTTGTTCAATAAAACCTAATCTACTCAATACAAGTTGGTTACAATTTATCAAAAATTATAGGAAATTATAAAAAAAACTTAAAAATGATTTAATCGTGTGTCAAGACAGAATTACAGGTTTGTTTTCAAAAAGAAAATAAATAAAAAAAATGTAAATCGGGTTCGTATAAATAACCAATAAGTATTTTTAAAAACTTTCAAGAGTTGGAAATTAATTTTAGGTACGTAATTTATGAATGATATAATCAATTTTTATTATAAATATTTAAACTCGCGTATAGCTAGGTATCCAAGATTATCTCAATGACATTGATCTAGATTAACTATCACCACTGCAACATCGATTAATTTTTTATGAGGATAAAATTCTAGCAGTGTATATCTTGTGTATACGCACACATACACACACGTTCTCAGCGCCACTGCCAGTAGTGCCAGTCTAATAATACCAATGTATGTATCTCAAACATTGGCAGTACTGCGTGAGTAGTGACTTTCATCTATGTTCTGTCTGTTCTCCTTTTGAATTCGATTCGGCGCTCCATTCGCGCCTGCACAGAAGTGTGGCCAGCTTCGTTGTTTACTAGCACATGAGATTGGAGCGCGGCGGCATTGGAGATTACAACCTCAAACTATCTACCCGGCAAAATGACTTCGTGTACGGATCCGTTAGGATTAAACGAAAAAAAATTGTTCCAAGATTTTAAGAACAATTTGCCAAAGCTGACCAAAGAGACAACGAATATCCTGAAAATCCGTGACGATATTCTGTACCTGTGGCATGCCGAAAAGTGCTGTATTCTTACACTTGACATAGCCGCTGTTCGTGCTAAAAAAGAAGATGTACCCTATCAGGTGAGCTACTTGAAATACCTTTATTATTTACAAATAAATACATAGTTACAATTCTCACTTATGCGTTATTGCTGTAGAGATCTTATTTTGCTTGGAAAATGAAAGTTTGTTGGGCTCGACCTAACCTCCTCCACCATTGCATTTTTTTGTTTGATCTTCAACGTTGATACTTTTCTCAGAATCAAAACAAATTTTCACAACGCATTATCTGTTATTTTCATCCATCGACTGATGTGGGTCTTCAATTATAATGCATCTATCTATCTAACAGATAGGTTGTCGATGATCACAAGTTCATGCAAATACAGTCAATCAGGACTAATTGTGATTGTGATTAATCCATTGGACACCGATCAATAAACAGTTTGATTTAAATTTTAAAATCATCTTAGAATAGACTGAAAATTCAGTTGCACTTGTAAGGAGCCATAAGCTAATGTTGTAGAAAACTGCCATTCTACGTATACAGTGAACAAGCGGCATTGTAAATTTGTGGCAACCAATTGTGATGGGGATAGTTTAGGGTAGGGATGCGAAGAGCATGCACTGCCATGGTCTGTAATTTGTCAGAGCAATATGAGGTAGGAGAGCCAAGTGAGGGCACGGAAGTTGGTTCATGTAGGTAAAGGACAGCTGCGGGCAGGCAGACTGGGCAGGGATGGCGAGAACCGAGCGTTATTGGGTCTGACTGGCCAAGAGTGGAAAAAGCTGGCGCTGAAATGGAACGAAGCGGTGGCGAGCACGTAAGAGGAAAGGTGCGCACAGTAGTGAGTAGTCGGTTGGGAGTGGCGTATTAAATGGACGAGCGTGGGTGGTTTAATCGAGGCGGCAGCAGGGATGTCCACTTGGAAAATGATTACGCGTTAAATGAAAGCGAGGGAGCGCGGAGGTGGGTGGGTCGGAGGCTGTTTTGCAGGCAGCTACAATTGGCGCAGCTAGGTTTCGCGGCGAAGAGGGAAAAAGAGGAAGAGCATCGGAGAGCTGGCGCCGAGGGTTGCCGGCGCTTTTATTTCATTTGAATGGGCTGGGGAGCAGGGATCAGCGAGTACATTAATGCTCGGCGGCGGCGGTGGCGGCGGCCACGCACGGACACGAGCGCGCAGGGGCTCGCGGAGGAGCCGGCACGGGGATAATTTATAGGAAATGGCTTGTTCGACTGTACGCTCGGCCGCGAGTAATTTAATTAAAATAAATGTCCAGCCGAGGCGAAGTACAAGCGCGCCGAACAAAATGCAAATTCAGTGGGTTTTTGCGCTGGCCCACGCGTCCGTGGTGGCGCGGTGGCCGACGGGCTCGCGGCGTCGACGCGATCGCGGATCGCGGATCGGCGATCGAAGCGCTGGGGCCGCGCGCTGCACGTCGCTCGTAAATAATAAAAGTTGCTCCGAGGCTGGCTGGCAGGCAGCACTTGGAACCGGAAGATAGGTGTCGGGGCCGCGAGACAAAGACGCGCCATTGTGAAGCGCGCTGCGGCGGCGGCGGCGGTGGCATCGGAACCGGAGCCTCTCCGCGCCTCTCCGCGCCTCTCTGCGCCTCTCCGCGCCTCTCCGCGTCCCTCCGCGACCCTCCGCGCTTCTCCGCGCCTCTCCGCGCCTCTCCGCGCCGCGGGAAACTTTGAATCATTTTTATTGCATGGAGTTATCTTTGTTAGCGGCCCCGTTTAAAGCGCCTCCGCTACATTCTTCTCTTTCAGCCGGCCTGGCTTCCTCCCGCTCGCTGCGTCTGATAATGCCGCCGGCTCCGAAAGCATTCACACCCCTTTGCCTGCCCAAATGGAATAACTTCTTTAATTCGCAAATTTACCGCGGCCCGGCTCCTTATCGCCCGCCCGCCCCGCGGCCGCGGCTGCTCTTCATCAGACGCGACTTTTTGCCCGCACGCCACGCACTTCTTACAACTGGGATTAGTGCGCTTCATTATATCTGTCCGTCCGAGGCAGCCCGGCCGAAGCGGCCGCGCCCCATAATTCTTAATAAAGCCAGCGCCGGCAAGCAGACATGCCGCTGCTGAAATCTGTGTAATCTGGCGATGCTTCGCGCCTGGCGCGCGCGGGCCGCGCTGAAAAACCAGCGTAGCACCAGCAGATGCAGCCGGCAGGAAGGAAGCCCGGCTGGCGGCGAAATATTGCGCAAGGTGTCCGGGGACAGAGGTCAGGCAGCCCGGCGCGGTCCGTTATTATCTAAATTAAAAATGCCGCGCAATCTGGCGCCGCCAAGTGCGAGGCATTCCTCGCGGCGGCGGCGGCGGCGGCGGCGGCGGCCCAAGTCGGCGGCCGGCCGGCGCTGGACAGGCCCGGCGCGGCCGACGCGGGCGGCGCTGGCTTTTAGGCGGGAGAGCGCCCGAAAAAGAAGCGGCCGAAAGCGCCGGCGCCCTCCAAAGCGATAAATACGCGGCCGTTTAAAAGCAAACCTGCAAATGCCTCGCTCGAATTTGGCCGGCTGATATGCCGCCGAAATCGCTTTAAAAGTGCTCTATCTGGAGCCTTTTAAAGCTCTTCCTGCAGCGACTTCCTTGTCTCTTTGTCGCTGCGTTTCGCAGCTTTCACGTTCAATTTGATCCGCGGCTTTTTGCCCGAATGGCCGGCCAAAGTGCGCCCGATGACTGCGCGCGCCGCAATTAACATGACAGAGCCGAGAGCTTCAGATTCATCATCGGGCGCCGCCGTACCGTCGTGCCGCCGCGCCTCCGCGCGCTCCGATGCAAGTGCGCGGCCACGGCGCTGTATTGTGCGCAGCCGGCTGGGGCCGCATTATCATGCTAATTTGTTGCAAACAAACGTTGTAACGCGGCTCGGCGGAGGAGGTGCGAGGTGTCGCTAAGACGCCTCCGCGTCGGCTGCTTTGGACAGTGTCCATTGTCTCGGGATTATTTATCGGGCAGCCAAGGCCACTTTCTTGGCCAATTTATACCGCGGCGACAACAAAGCCCGCGCAAGTTTGGCCGCGAGCAAACTTGCGCCCGCGCCTCGGAAAAGCCCCGAGCCCCGGCACGTAGGCGCGCGAGCGACAAGTCGTAAAGCCGGCCAACTTCGCCGGCGGCTTTATTGACAAGTCTTTATTAGAAATGCGCGACAAGTTGTTCTTTTGGCGGAGCGCATTCCTGCAGGCGGCCGGCACTAAATCCAGCGAGCGCGTTTACGGCCCCCCGAGATAATGCGCAATCATTTCCAAATGGAAATTAAAATCAGATGATGAATCCTAACGATGCCGTTTATTATTTTAATTTTGCCGGCGCGCCCGGCCGACACTTCGAGACACTAAATTACCTTCCTATTAGCCGTGTAATTACAAGAAGGCCCCAGTCATTTCCGTTTATTTCGCCCTTCCCCCGGCGCTCCGCCATTTTTAAGGCCAAACAATCTGCCCTCCCGCGCAAACAAACTTTGGCCTGGCTCGGCCGCGACCGGCGCTTGACGGCGCTTGCCGCCGCTTGCCGCCGCGATTCGCTCGCGGCCACATATTTCTTTGTTTACGACAGTCGATAAATTTGCCTTTCCGCGGCTTTACATTTAGCAAGCCGGAGTGTCGTAAAGTGCCAAAGTCGTTCTCGCCAGCGCCGGCTTATTATAATGTAACGATAACTTTTTACGCCTCTGCGCGACATCGAACTCGACTCCCCGCGACGATTCGCGACGATTCGCGACGATTCGCGACGATTCGCCGGCAGACGAGCGCAAACAAACGGCTCCAAATAATAAAGGCGCGCGCCACCCAGCCAGGCCGGGCTTTTTAATTAAGGACCTTTTTATGCGCGTTAAAAGACGCGTGCGCACTCGCGAGCCGGAGTTTCTTGGTTTCCGGCATCGAGATGCGTGTGCGCCCTTACGTGCTGCGGGCCCGGGCGCCTAATTATTTTTCGCCGAAAGAGAGCGGCATTAGCGCGCGCCAGCTAATTAAAAAAGCCTCGAGTAGGTAAATATCCGCAGTGCAGTGGCGCCTCATAAAACTTGAAACAGCACGCTTGCTTTCCTTTATGCCGCGCGGCCGCGTCTCTCCTTACGTCGCGCCGCCACGATCCGAGGGCTCGCCGGCCAGACCTCGTCAAATTCGTAATCCGGATGTGCCCGCCGCGCCAGCTCCCGCTCCTCGCGGGATTTTTCTTTTTCCTTTCAGCGCCATTAGCCAGCCCCATTGGCTGGCTCGCGCGCTCCTTCGCAAATCCCGACGCGGACGCAGCCGCCCAACCAAAGGATTCGCTTCTACCCGCTTCCTTCGCCTTATAGCCGCGATGATGTAGCAACTGCCGAGGCGTGCCGCTGCAACTTTGCCGCGCTCTTTCATTGCCGCCTCCCACTCGAGATTGCAACGATAAATTTTAACTTAACTTTCGTCCTCTCGCGCTTTAAGCCCGGCTCTCTCATTCTCTAGACAACCTACGCCAGCTGATACGCTCCGCTCCTTTATTCTTACGATCAACTTGTGCTCAAAATGCCTGCCCATCAGCTCGTCTTTCCTAAGCCGAAAACGACCGTTCTGCCATCATTCGCGCGCCTCGGCAATAATAAACGCCGCCTGCCTGCCTGCCTGCCTGCCTGCCTGCTCTCCCTACTTCGCCGCTCGAGATGCTTGTTTTCCTAATGCGCACGCACGATCTTCGCCATCTTACACGCTCAAGCTCCAAACGACAATCGGACGTCCACGCTGCCACTCGATCTTTCCACTTCGGACTCTCGCGTTTACAAACTGACTTTACTACCACGTCAAACGATCCACGAAGTACGTTCGTTCAAAAATTGCCGCGCTCCAAATCAAATCCAGTGGACGTCCAACGAATCCCTACAAAATCTTTTCCTTCGCACGGACCTTCGTACCTTACAGGATATACTCGCTTGAGTTCAATAAATACCTCGTTATTTTGCAATAGAAAGAGCTTACAAGCTGACTGAGCTGCGGAAAACAATGTTTTATAAATGATTTTAAGATTTTTTTCCGGTCAAATTTACTCTGCGGTACGCTAAAATTGGGACACCATGACCAAAACATTACAAATTCTAGATCATACTCTAATTATTATATAACTTTTCATCATTTTTCTGAGATCATCATCGTAGAATTTATGAAACCGTTACGGCACTGATTCTCCTCCCCTGAAATCAACAAATTCAACAGCGACGATTCATACTATTTTAATTGTAGAGATTATCAATGTTGATCTACATTTGTATCACTTTTTTATGATGTAAATGTTCATTCTTTAATCGAGTAAATTTCTTAAAACGGCTTGCATAATCCTCGTGCTAATCATTGTCAGATTATTTCGAAAATTATGCAAGCCATTAGATGAAAACAAGCAAACAATCATCTTTACTTGTTTTCATCTAACTCACTTTCAAAATAAAGCACATTTTGACACATTGGACTGGTGGCATCGCTCTATATTACCGTAAGCGAATTTTTACAGTTACAAATTGCCGTAACTAAGCCATTGCATATTTTCATGAAATAATTATGGATCAAACAAATTACAGCACGTAACCGTAACATTTCTTAGATTGACGGGGGAGAGGAGAGGAAATCATAACAGTCAGTTCATTATAATTCATGTACCAGTTACAGTTTTACCGTGAAAATTACTGTAATGTTTACTTGAAATGTTTCTTTCCGTGTATCGAAGGAAAATTGAAATCGCATCACAGAAAAAAATTAATCTGTTCAAAATTAATGGTACATTACTAAACCATTCAATAATTATACCTATTCTCAGATAGAACCAATTTTATTGACAAATGTTAATGAGGCACTACTTCAATGTTTCAACCTTCTCTTCGACAAAGTTTTTGTTACTATAGGATTGGATATTAACTTGTATACGGTAATATACGGAAATTTCACATTGCATCCAACACAAACTCTTGTCATTGCAGAAAAAAATACTCACCAGTGCTGATCCGTAGATCAAACACTCTTATTATAAAGTGGTTTATAACGATTCACTATTTCACCTCTAACCTGTTTTAATCATGATTTGATTCTCTAGTCTCCTCGTCCATACGCTATGCACTTTCATGTGTATGATTACCTTGTAATATAGCAAAAAACTAATCTGATGCTTTATTATTATTGCACTTGAAATTCGTTCAATTGTACATTTTGAGGAATGAGTATGAAGCTTGCCGCAAATTATGTCATCAATCAATTTTATCATTAAAAGCAGATTTTACTTTTACACATATTCAAAACTCAAGGGATGAAGGTGGCTCAATTATGAAATGTGATATAGGAAATATTTCAAATACATCAATAAAATTAATAAAATTTACTTCTGAGTAAGCTTATTCAATTTCATTTAGTCATTGAACAATTCATTCAAATGTGAAGTTTGATTGCTTTACAAAAAGATCATGATTAATTTCATTACTTTTGGAGAACTTAATGTGCCAACACAGTAACATGTTGAAAATATCAATTTATTATGGCACAAAACAGGTTATCTATATTAACTCTAAAAAGTTGATTTCATATTTATATGTAACTTTTATTATAACCCAAATTTATTTAACCCAAATAACTTATTAAATAAAGTAATTTAACCCAAATAACGCTTCTTTTTTAAATTATTATATGAATATATATGATGAATTTATTTACTTATAAAAAGAAAAACTTATAAGTTTGTATTGGAACTACCACTTCTACTTATTCGTAGCTGAACTACCTTAATTTTATTACCAATGTTTAATCAAGTTCAATTAGATTATATTATATGTACTTCGATAAATTAATCGGATTGCCAATCTGATGAAAGTTTCAAAGAAATTTTTTTATTCGTGCAATGATTAATACCACTGAAAAGTTTGGAATTGGTTTCCAGGCTATTTTTTTAGATGTTCTTAATAAAAAATTAAACTTTTAACATACGCTTCTGTAAGGCGAAATAACATGGGATAAATAATATGCTATTTTCGTTTCTATCTTAATAGTTAATTGCAAAAAAATAAATTCATCATCTAGTTTTACAGTAATTTACTTTCGCAATTTAATTGTTGTATATTGTTAATTTTGAAAGCTTTTATTATGGTTGTCATTGTTTATTGTGAATTATAAAAATAGTGTTCGCTTTACTTTCTCTTCTCTATACAGTACTATCTTAAAATAAGACAAATTTTTGCTTAAAATGGAACGCAACATGGATAAGAGCGCGTTACTGAAATTGAACAACTTGAAAGGGTACTTAAAATGAAAAATATTTGTCTTTCATCAAGAAATACATTAAAATTTATAACTAGTTTTCAACAATATCTTACTCAAAAGGGAATATTTATTAATGCGCCTGAAATGTAGAGTTCTGTTGGTTAAAAAATGCTTTCGTAACCAACATTTTACCTAAATTACTAACATACCTCTAACCGAAAATCAGCACTAAAGGTACGATTCCGGAGGTTAGTGAGACACAAAAATTTTGTTTATTATACATTTAGTATTTTCATAAGATTATGCGAAAGGTGATTCAACATAGGAGAAAAGCAGACGAAGCGGAAAGTATTCCTTCAGATGCACACAAATCAAGTTATAGGAAAGAATTGTTGTTCTATTGAATGAAACAAACTCACATGCTCAAAGAAATGCCGAATTTTTATTAACCGGATACCTAGGAAAATTTCAATTATTTGTGCTCAGTTGTGGACCAACTTATACTGGTTGATATAACATATCACATTTAATGATGGTTTGGTAATTTGCGTATGAATACTAGGTTATATTATCAGCATTGGATAGTAATTTAGTTTAAAGTGAAATTTTTTCGACAAACTGTTTAGACTAGTTAATTATTTAAGCGCATCATTTTGCAAATAAAAATAAATGTCAACATAAAAAGTTACAGTGTTTACGAAGTTCAGACAACACATAAATGACTTAAGTAATCTCCGTCGACAGTTTTTTACTTTTACGTTCAATGTTTACTAAGTGTTCGTAGAGATTACAGAGCGTTATGTATATCGTTTAATCTTAGCGAGCTTTAGTCTTTTTAAGTTGATCTATTTTCAGCATTTGACCACTGATATAGCTCTTCTTGTGACTGTCTGTCTTTCTTTTTTCGTATATAGCACGTTTCTCCTATTTCCACTTCATGTTTTTAGCATTCGATGTTTTATTGGGCTTTAAATTCCGTGCTAAGGAGCTCATTTTAACAGTCTCGGACAAAACTCCGTATTCTCTTTAATCTTCATTCGCCAAAGCGAATTCCAAGCGTGTTCCAAAAATAATGTCAAATGCATTATCTCGAGGAAATATAAATAGAATGCTTATTGAAAATTTATTTAAAAAAAATTCGATGATAAAGGATACACCATTGTGGCGGACTACCCTACCCACTTAGTTCAATCTTTTAAACAAAAAATATTGCTAGGGCCTTACTTGAGCCATTCTTTCCAGGATATTAAGTCTAATATTTTATAGAATCACATCTATATACAATCCTACGTTCAATGTCAGGTAGAGTTGTTTACTAGCGAATATTGATTATTTACAATATAATTTTACACATTGAGAATGAGGACAGACCAAGATGGCTTGGTTATTGCTACATATTGCAATTGAACGAAGTAGAATACGTTTATGACACTAGCAATGCAGGCCAATCGAGATCTATCGTTTAGCCCACGCAGTCGAGGTGTCGATGAAAAACGCATTACTGCGAATGACGTTACCGAAAGGAAGTTCTTTGTCCTCTCGCGGTTGCACACTCCGTGGCACTATTGACGAAGAAGAAATGGAGCTAAGATGCCGAAGAGCCAACTAAGTAGTGCTAATCAATGAGAGGTCAGGCACGGGAGTGTTGGAGCAACGTTGTTGTAACGATAAAAGTTGAGGAATCGAGAAGTGGATCCGACTGGTTGTTTGAAGGGAAGCATAAAGTAGAGTAGCACGCTGTCTGGTAAATAAAAATGCCGTTGTCAGTGGTACGTCGGCCTACCGGGTTTTCATCTCGGGCTTTGCGCATTCCTCCAACTGGCGGGCTTCCTCCTCGACTCTCTTTCTCTCTAGTAACATCAAGTGCCAAGCGCTTTTACTTTTGAGCAAATACTTTGTCTGCAAAGAGTGCAGGGCATGTAAAGTGGAAAAATAAAAAGTTTTAATGAAAGTATGCGGATTAAGAGCGAGTGCAGCGGGCGATGCTCAGTGACGGCTGAGGGAGGGATTGCAGGACATTGATCGAGAGCGGAGCACGAGGAAGGGCCGGAGAGAAGAATGCAATTTGAAAGGAGTAATAGAGCTTGAAGGTGCTTTTGCAATTAGACTTTTTAATTTTGATTAGTGCCCGCGCTAAGCGTATGCATAATGCCATGAATATTTTGGTCGTAACTCTGGCAACTTGTCTCCTAAGGAATTAACCCTTAAATTAGCAGCCAGCTCGACAAAGTCTCCGCATCGTTCCCCTCTCTTCTAAGTTTGAGCCTCGGGTTTTTTGCCGCGCAGGCCGCCCCCTCCAGCGCTCCCGCGGATTTTGCAATCCGGCGGCCGTTTGGCGTTCGCCGAACGAGCGAACGAGCGAACGAGCGAACGAGCGATAGAGATTTCAATGCCGAAGCGGATCGAAACTGGGGCCGATGGCTCTCCTGCTTCCTGGCCTCTCCGCGCCGGGTATCCGCGCACGAGCCGGCTGACGGGCGCTCGACGGCTGCGCTTTCCGAGGATTGAGTGAAAAGTTTGCAGCGGCGAGAGCGAGTTTTCAGGGAGAGACAAGCGCTTGAAATTGCTCGAGTTTCGTCCGGCGTCTTTGCTTTGTAAGTTATTAGCCAGAGCCCGGGCTCGGCGCTCATTTCTGAGTTTGCCGGATGGGCGGCTAGCTGCGCGCTTATTTAAGCTGTCTTGCTAAGTGCGCATACTAAATATGATAATGTTGCAGGACCGGGCGAGAGAGAGAGAGAGAGAGAGGCGTCATTTGGCGCTGCTAATTAGCGGATCGTGACTCGTTTGCCGGCGCTTCATTTGGTCGGGGCCGCCGAGCCGTGCGGCCGTCGGAATCGATCTCGGCCTGTCGATCCTCGGAGGCGGCGGCGGCACCGGCGGCGGCGAGGCTCGGCCGGCGGGCGGGGGCGCGCGGGCCAGGAGGGCGCGGCGCGATGGACGCGCGCGCCGGTGGGTGGTCCCGGATCGGCTGCGACCCCTTCCCCGGCCGGCTGCCCGCATCGAGTGGCGAGTGCCGATCGGTCGCGGCGCCGCGGGCGCCCGGCTGGCGCGGAGAACGGCGTTCGGCGCAAGGAAAAAGCGCAAGCCAATGGCGAGCGGCGCCGAGCTTGCAGCTCCGGCTGCCGTGGCGGCGTGCGCGATGATTTTGTTGCAAGGGCGTGTTTAATTATGAATGCGCGAGCTTCGAGAGGCGCTTGGCTCCACCCAGAACGCAGGCGCAAAGGTGTGGTGCAAAGTGCAGCGCTCCTCCTCGGAGGCCCGCGCTCCCCTCCCCGCCCCGCGCCGTGCCGTCCCTTCTCTCCTCGGCCGCTTCTCTGCCCTTCTTCTCCGCTCTTGGTCGCTCTTCGCCGCTCTTCGCCGCTCCGCTCTGCGCCTCGCCTACAACGCAACCTCCTTAATTGCGAGCTGCATTATCTATGCGCTCAGCCTCTCTGGATTTTCTAATTACTTATTTTCGCGCGCCCTGCCCCCTCGCGCTCGGCTGAGCCTAATATCTTTGGCAGCCCGGCTGGATGCATTTAATTGCATCTCTCTCTCTCACACTCTCTCTCTCTCTCTCTCTCTCTCTCTCTCTCTCGGCGAGAGCGCGCGCACTCGAAAGCTAGCGGTGCAAATGTACGCAACCGCGCCACAATTGCTTCTTTTCCATCTGCCTGTGTATTTTTACGGCTGAGATCCAATGAAAAAGCTCGAAAAGGCTGCCGCCGCCGCCTCAAAAGCGCGCTATATATTTTATCTCCGCCGCAACACAATCATCTAAATAAATTTCTCTTTGAGGCTCTCTCATTAGCGTGCGAATCTTGTGTGCGCGGGCGCGCGCGCGTAAAGAGTGCATGCCGAGCAGCGACAAGGGAATTCGCAGATTCGTCCTCGCCGGCTCTTTCTCTGGGCTTTTTGTCGCGCTTTTGTCGGCCAGCCAGTTTACTCGCACGAGGAGACGCGCGCGCGCGCGGCACGTGTCTCGGATGTGCTCTGTTCTCCGCGCCTTTTTTTTCCTTGCCCCTTTTCTCCGGTTTTTTTTGAAAAGGAGCGCCGGCGCGGCGCCGGCGACGCTCGGCCGAGCCGAAAATCGCGGAAAGCGCTCTTTTGAGCAGCCGGGGCACAGCTCGTTGATTCCGCGGGCGCGGCATTCATTCGGCAACGCCAGCACGTGGCTTTTGAGGTTGACCGTCGGACTCGGGTGCAGCCGAGCGAGCCGCGCGGACTACGGCCTAAGCGCGCTGTATTACCGCGCGTATCGAGCCGGCGAATCCCCGAATTGGGGCTCGGCCAAGGGCCAGCGGCGCAACAATTAAAATAGCGCTCGGCCACCGGCAGAAAGAATGCGAACGGTGGCGGCGGCGGCGGCGGCGAGCTGCCACGTACGCCGCTGCTAAGTTCTTTCCGCTCGGCTGCAGCCAGAAAGGGAATTATTTTAATTGCGGACGGGACAGCCTCGCCGCCGCCGCCGCCGCCGCCGCCGCCGCCGCCGCCGCTACTGTCGGCCGACAGCTCGCCGCGAGCGAGCCCTCGTCCTCGTTCCTTTTAGCGCCAGCGCTGCTCGACGCGCTCTCGCAATGTTTATCGTGCCCCTAGCTCCTGAGCTGCAGCGACGCTTCGCAATTTTCGTGCCACCTACCTCCGGTCGCTCGGTTACGCCACCCATTCGACTGATTTATTGATCTGCCGAGTGTGCACTGATCGTGCGTCGCTTGTTTCGCTCTCCCGCGAGGCGCAGCGCCCGCGCGCCCCCAACTATTTCCCGAGAACGAGGCCCAGCTCTGTCGCAAATAAGCGCGGCCCCTCGGAGCCGGCCACTATCTTGTTCGCATCGGCTCCCCAGAGCTCGCTCAACGGCTTGTTGCTGCTACTGCGCCAATAATCATCCGCTGACCACGCGTCTCCCTCCCTTTTACAACTTACTTTAAGACTTGCCCACGGGGTCCGCCGCGTAACTCGCCCCGCGGACACTTTTACAGCTTCGTGACCGATCAACGCAACCATCGATCTTTGGAACAGTGACCCTCGCGTGGCAGCATATGCTATAGGTGGTGCAAGCTTCTCGATCGACAACAATTTCTTCTCGTTCGAGTGTTGTGCTTCGCCGTCTCCTTCGATCCTCATGGCTATCGAAACCAACGATCAGATCTTCGATCGGAAAAACTCCCTTTATTCGCACTATTGTTGCGAAAAAGCAATAGCGCCGTCAATTCAGTTTTCCTGTCTACGTACTCAATGTGCTTCAACATCTGAAGCCGCTTCGGATGATCAGTCAATGACACATGGATAGCATCGGACTCTTCATCTATTTGGCACATTACCAATTTGTGCTTTAAAGAATTTACTGCCACTGGTAAAATAGGAAATAAACTTACGTTCATCGTTGGTATTGGTACATAAATGACAAAAAATTACAAACGCCCGCACAACGTAGTGAAATTAAGCATTAGTTCAATACTTTTTATTATATTGTCCAAGTGCCTGAAACTGAATAACGCCCATAGTTGATTTTCAAATGTCCCGAGTGCAGAGCTGGACAACTTGTTTATTTTCATTTGTCTGACAATAAGGTAGGTGGAGCCAATATGGAACTACAACGCACAAATCGCTCTAACTTTTGATCAAGGATAGGTTGATCAACGTACGAAAGCTCACTGGACAGCTTAGGAAGTAGATTTGAAATGAGCTGCGCATGATTCATTCAATGGTATCTAGCCGAAGCTATAGCGCAATCCAAAGCGACCCTCCCTCCATCGGCTGTGCGGACAAAGTGAACCCTATGTGGGACTATTCGGAATAGGGAGTTTTTACGCATCTAGGTCATGCGTGACACATATAAATAAGGTGCCATATCAATATATCTAATATTCGATGATTTAAGCTAAGTAGTACTATGCGATTATGTCTCATTTATGCATATCCATAAATTTGGAAAAATAAAACGAAAGTCAACATTTTAACTTTGAAAATTGGAATAACTGAATTTATGTCGGCCAACCGTCGAGCGTTTTCTTTGGCGATGCTCTGAAATCCAAAACTGGAATGTAGAGCACAGTTTATTCAATGTTAACTCACGGTGCGTCATCGATTTTTCTTATAGTCTTACACACGGTATACCCGAACAACAGAAATCATTTGGCTTCTTTACGCGCTAGAAAATTTCTGATGAATAGTCCCGAAAGAAGAAAAAAAGATAAATCGAATGGCGTGCGAATTTGGCGTTTAGACGTATTAGACTAGCGAAAAGGTAACATGTCCGCTGAAGGGCAATTCGAGTAAAAAATAACGCTATGAAGCGATCATTTACAATGATCGTTGCCATTAAAGGATCATTTAAAGCTACAGAGCATTCGTTTCTTGACGCTTAGAGCATTATGTTGTCGCGCAGTACGTGCGCTCACAAGTGTCAAATCTGAGCATAGTTTCATATCGGCCCCACCCATACTGCTTCACGGACTCAATAAGCCACTGTTGAAACTTTCTCTAAAAGTCAGTGTTTATTTAAAAATAAATAACTATACTAGCGCCATAAGTAACGTTTAATGACACGGGGATCGTTCGTTATTTCATTGCTCAGCCTTTAAATCAGCACTCGCAGCTGATCTGTGCGTGACTTAGTATTTCAAAATAGCATCGCAAGGTTATGGTCTGAGCGCTGGAAAGCCCGGTGCTATTACGTACTACTTATGTGACGGATAGACGTTGCATATCTGCGGAGTCAAGCCACGCAGAGCCATAAAAATCCTAATAAGATAGGCGGAGCAAATATGGAACTTCGTTCGGGTTTTACTCGCGTTTTCATCTGCTGCAGTATTGCGTTCTTACTATCAGGTAGTAAAAGTTCGGATTAAATGGGTTTAAATCATTCCCCGTAGAAAATCCATTTTGCAGCAGTCGTTTTGTGCCCAGACAAGCCTATTTTCCAACTGCTTCAATTTCCTCGAGGCTAATATGTATCATTTGAGTTGTTGGTCATCTATCTTCTATATACTCTTTCAAGTGCACTCATGAAAAATTTCTTAACGCGTGAATGAATCATATGGGACTATATCAACAATTCATAATGTACCTCGAGCAAACACCGCAATAATAAGTTGTCCGTGCTAGTTTCGAATTCATATGCACAGTAAAACAACTTGGCAATTAGTCGCAAGAAATTCAATTATTACAGTTATCAAATTAATAATGTTTGATTTTTCTTTTCTTTTCAAGATTGATATTTATTTATAACTGCAGCTCTACCGGTATATCGTATTCATGAACTTATAGTAATAGAAATGCGAAAATATCAATATTATATTAACACCTTTTCCGGATAGTCCTATACTGAATGAACTTTCGTTGAAATCCTGAAAAATCAGGGGTCATTTTAAAGTTCGACGACCCGGACTAAGATTCATTAAATCGATTGTGGGAAGCTCATTTAAGGGCTACCTGTTTAAGCTATCCAATTAGCTTTGAACAAATTCACTTGCAAAAAAAAAATTATAGTATATTGCACATATTAGTTCTATACCGGGTCCAACGATCTAAAATTTATTTAAAAATACGAAATATCAAAGATATTCACACTGTTTTGTATAACGTAAGCTGGAGAAAATTTGTAAAGAAAAGTGTTTGATGCTCCAAATGAGTACTATCGGTCTGTTTGCATACGTAAATCAAAACGAATCAATTACGGAGCGTTGCGTGCAATTTTCTGTGAAGAATAAAAATTCAGATTGAATACAGATGTCCCTACACGAACAAATAAGTGTTACTCCGTAACAAACAAGCGTCTTTATCGTAGTCTTATCGTAGCCGTCGATATCGCTGCAGGCGTATTATAAAATCTAAACGCGTCAGTTAATCGGTGATATTTTTTTCGAGTACTAACTAGAGTTTTTGTTAGTAAATTATTCAAGAAAAGATAAATATGGAGGAAGGGAGCCTGTTAGTAATATTATGCTTTGACATAATTATACACTATTGTTTATCGATCTTTCCGTACAAGATATGTTTTTAATACGAACTCATTGAAATAAAAAAAGGCAATTTAATCTACAGGCGTTCTACCGATGCTTATTTGAACAATAGCACAATACAGGATTCTCTGAATGGGGTTTCAAATGACAGAATCATCCGTGAAATGCTACGCAGTAACTAAGAAACAAGTGGTTTTTGCGATGGAGGCTCGCAGCAAGCCGAGGGGTCACGAGTACGAGCGAATGCGTTCGAGTGGAAGGTGACACGGCCCGCACGAGGTGTCGCGGCAAGGGGCGAGCAGCCGATCGGCCAGCGAGCACGGGAGGGAGCGGAGACACGCGAAGCAGGAATTGAAAACGACCGGTGGTCCGCGGCAACGGCATTGGGTTTCCTTCGGCGAGGGCGAACAGGCGCGAACGAGAGCCCGAGTCGGAGGCGAAAAAGGACGCCGAGGGCACAGGCGTGGCTGGTCGAGGAGGCGCAAGTGAAAGAACGAGTCGAGTCGAGTCGAGTCGAGTGCGGAGCGGGCTGAAGTGTCGGCAGGCAGCGCCGGCTCGGGCGAGAAGGGCCGGCAAAGTCGTCGGCCTTATTGTTGAGTGGCGCAAGTAGAGCGCCACGAGCACGACGACGCGACGAGAGCGAGGGCGAGTCGCGCACGAGGTTATTAATGGCAATTAATCTCTCGAGGAATAGGAGGAGGACCCTCGTTCGGCGCGCCATACTCCTTTTTCGCCGGCGGGCGAAACAATGCCGCACAATGCGCCCGCGCCACTCGCAGCCCCTCGGCCATCGATTTTGCCCGCGGCGCGACGACTTTCCGCGGTCTGGCTGATCGCCGGCCGAGGCTCCCGCTGGCCCACCCGCGCGGCTAACGATCTCGGCCGCTCGTCCCGCGAGCGTCTGCCTATTTATCGGATGGCTGTTCCGTGCCGCTCGGCCATCTCGCGCTCGGGGCGACTCGTCGTCGTCGGGCACGGAGATAAGACGAATTCCCGTCGGGAGGAGGGTGCGAGTCGCGCGAGCAAGAGCGAGCTTTCGCCGAGCGGCGAGCTAACTGATTGTCATTCCGCCCTCGTGCCGCCAGTCGCTAACGACTCGCGCGCGCTCTCTCTTTCTTTCTGCGCGCTGCGGGACTTAGTCGCTCCTTGCCAATAGGCCACAATTAGCTTATTCGGTTAAACAGCCCGAAGAGCCGCAGGAATTTGGTTAAAATTAAGCGAGGCTCGGAGCGCGTCTATCCCGAGTTCGTGGTCTGCTTCCGAATCTCTCGATAAACAGCGGGCGGGCGGCGGCTCGCGATCCGCGCCGACGGTGCGCGACGCGGAGCGCCGGGAGGTCGACCGCGGCCTCGGGCGCCGATCCGTCTGCGCTTCGGGCCGAGCGTCGTTCCGCCGGCGCAACAGGTGATCTCGGCCGCGATATAGGCGTATCGGCGGCCGAGCGTCCGCCGGGCGTCCGCCGAGCGTTCGCCGAGCGTCCGCCGGACCGGTGCGAGCGGCGGCGGCGGGCGAGGGCCGCGCCTCGAGCCCGAGCCTCGCCGGAGCGGCTGGCACTGGCGGCGCATAAGAATGGCGCGCGCTAACGCAATCAAGTTTTAATCATGCGGCCCACGCAGCCGACGCCGAGGATCTA
The DNA here is from genome assembly GCF_024137745.1 of Phymastichus coffea. NCBI lineage: Eukaryota > Metazoa > Arthropoda > Insecta > Hymenoptera > Eulophidae > Phymastichus > Phymastichus coffea. Next base: position 54,891 of record NW_026706975.1, read on the forward strand.
CGATACAATTACCCGAGACGGCGCTCGTCTCGCGGCGCGCCCGAGCGAGCCGGAATGCCATCCCCGTCGTCCCCGGGCGAGGCTGCGGGCCGGCATTCCTGCGCGCCGACGCCGCGCCGCGCTCCGAGCGCCGGGCGGCTCGATCGCCCGGTCGCGGCTTCGATTGCGGCGGCTCGGACGCCGGAGCCCGGGGCTCGGCGCACCCGCGAGCGTCGGCCGAGGGGCCGCCGGGCGGCGAGACATAAATGTGGCTCGAGGCGAAATACGCGCGGCAGGTACTGTAAGTACAAGTGGGAGCGCGGTCCGGGGGTCGAGATTTAGTAGAGGGGGCGGGCACTGGCTGCTCGCGGATGAGATTTAGTTTGATAATAAGATCCGCCCTTGGAGCCGCTGAGATAGGGCATTCGCGGCGCGCAGTTTTAACCGTTGCCATTACATGCGCTCGGTTATGAAAGTAAGCCGGGCGCGCGGCGGGAACCGCCCCGCTGGCCCCCCGAATGTATGCAGTCTGGCCGCGCGGACGTGCGCGACGAGCGCGGATTTTAATTGGCCTCTTTCGAAAGAAGAAGAAGCGTCTCTTCATTTAGCCGGGGGCGCGCTTCGGGCGCAGGAAAAAGCCCGCTGGAAGAAAAGTAGCTGGGTCTGGCCGAATGGGGCGTCGGGCGCGGCCGCGGCAGTGCGTGCGCGGGGCCACTGGCCAGGCGAAGGAACGGAAAGGAAAGGTGTAATTTGTTCTTGTCCGGCGCTGCCCGGCTACCGCCAGAAATTAATATTCATAAGCGTCCAGAGACGGAGAAAGAGTGCGCAGCGAATGTGAGTGCGAGGCGGCTTACATGTATCTTTCGGGCTTCTCCGCGATAACGCCGCTAAGGGAATTAAAACGCCGCCGCCGTCGCCGCCGCCGCTGCCGCCGGCGCCGCCGCCGAGCGAGCTTTTTCATAAATTCAAAGCCATGCCCTTCTCTCCTTGCAGATTGCCGGCGATGCCTTTATCTAATAATCTGCGGCACACACTTTTAATTAGCCCCGCTCCTCCCAATACCCCCGTCTCGGCGGTACTGCCGGCAATAACAACATGATCTATAGTTGCCCAAATATGCATTTAAATCGGGCGCGATAATAATTTGCATAGCGCTCCCGTCGTCCTCGACGTTTATCCCCGTTTAATTTAAATAATGCCCGGCGACGTAGACGCGGAGCGGCCGTAAGCCCGCTCTATAAATTAGAGCCGATAGCTGCGACTCGGACCCGAGGCCCGACGCCTTGACGAGCGCATTGACAGCGCGCGCGTCCGGTTCGCCTGGCGACTAACGATCGCGCGCCCGGCGCGCCCTGAAAAATGGAGCTGGCGCTATCGCGCGCGCACTATCGATAAATCGTGCCTGCCGGGGTCTACGGTTTCAGCAGCCGGGCACGTCTCGGCTCTGCAGCCGCAACTTTAAAGGCTCCGTGGCGCGGGCATAAGTTGCAAACTAATAAGGCGGGCGCGCGCGCGCGAGGCCTCGCCGAGCTGACGGCAAGGGGACACCGTCGCCCCGGCCGGCTCGCGCGCCCAAGTGCTTCGGCTCAGCCTGCGCGTCTTTAATATGTCAGCGGCGCGCTGTCGCGCGTACGAGGCTCATTAATGAGGCGTCGCTTCCGCGCCTGCCGCCGGCCTCGACGCCGGCGACGCTCGATAATGAGGCTGCGCCGGCCAATTGAAGGGAGAGCCCGGCTTTGAAAGCCGAGCCGGGCGCGCGGACTAATGTGGCTCTTTTTCGCGGCGCGCTCCCAGCTAATGTGCTCTAATCCTCGCCGGAACGCAAAGCCGTCACCGGACAGCGCGCGCTTATCGATTGCTCTGGCGGGCAGCGCCGAGCGCCAGCGCCGGCCGACTTGTTTACACCGCCGGCCGCGCAAGGGATATAGAATTTTAATAAAGTGCTTTACGAGCCGAGGACGATTGTCCGGCCGCATTTTATGCCGGCCCCATTTGAATTCTCGGATACGTGCTGCCGGCATAGCTCGTCGCCGCGCCGAGTCGACGGGCAGAGCGCGACCTGGCCGCTCGTGCCGACCGCGCCTTATACGGCTTAATAAAGTAATAACCGGAGAGTGCGACCGAGCGAGCGCTGCCGCGTCCGCGCAGCTCGTAAAGCCCGCCGCTTCATTATCATAGAATGCCAGTTGCTTCCGCGCGCTCGGGTCCCCGTCCGCCGCCACCGCCACCGCCACCGCCACCGCCACCGCCACCGCCGCCGCCGCCGCCCGCTCCTAATATCTGCCGATTGTCATTGACCTGCTCGCGTCGCGCCGATAAAGCGGCGCTCCTTTCCGCCACCGTCACCTCTCTCAGCGCCCCGAGCTCGCCCAGCCGCTCGCGGATAAGTAACGAGCACGTAAAAGTGCCGCTTATCTGGCGCTCTCTCCCCGATGCGCCGCGCCGCCGACATCTTTCCTGCCCGTTCCCCCTTTCTCCGCGAGCACCGACTCGCCCCTCGCTCTCCTCGCTCGTCGTCCGTTATCGTGCTCGCACCTCCCCCCGACAGTCAGGTTTTGCGGCTCGACGCCAATCAATCCTCGCACGTGCAGTTTCAATTAATTTATTATTATCATTACATCTCGCTGGAGCATTCAGCGCTCGCGATACATTAGGTGCACGACAAACACCATGCTTTGCGCAACTCTGCGACGGACCGAGAGGATCGGCGCTAAAAGCCAAGGGGCTCCCTTGCCTCCTCTCTCCCGCCGCCTGCTCTCCGCCACTTGATGCTAAGCACGCTTCGCTTCTCAGCCCAGAAGGTACATCTCGTAAAGACGCCTGTCCTCGTCCGACTTGAAAAACGGCACAAACTTGATCTTGACGATCTCGGAGAAGCCTTCGTCCTCGCTCGGTGGCTTGAAGTTCTTTCTGTAAGATGTGGGGAGAGTTTTGGAGAAACGGATGGAGAAGCGAATGTAGAAACGAAGACACAACAAAAGCAGCAGCTTCACGAATCTTATGCAGCGCCGGGCCAACTGGGATTTCGTGTCGCTAGTAACAAACAATGCTCAGAAACGCTGCCTACTTGCAATAAACGACAAATATCAAGCCAAGCCTGCACCTCCCCGGCAACAATTCCCATCCAACACCCTTCTACCGCTCAAGCCACGCTTCTCTTAACGCACGCTGCCTGCGTAGAAACTTACATGTAGCTATTGATGATCATGTCGCTGATGGCCTGATGCGTCGGGTCGGTCAATATGCGAAACTGTCAAACAATCGTTTCAGTGGTACTTAACAGTCCTCCATTGCACAATCAAACTTCTCGCTTACCATGTTGTTGTGCCTTACGTGCTCCTTGTCTAGAGCCATCGCGAAACATCTCACAGGCACGCCACGCTTCTTTGCAATCTCGATGTACCTCTGCCTCGTGGTTTTGTCTGGATTTGTATTGTCGACGACTACGCTTTTCCCTTGACTCAAGGCTTCGTCAGTTTTCGACACACACTTCTGCCAATTGCCAAGTGTGTCTCTATTCACGTAGCAATAATTCCTCAGATGAGTTTTGGCAAAGTGAGACTTCCCAGAGCCAGGACAACCGACCATAAGGATCAACTGAAAAGTTTACCATCACGTTTACCCTTGCGCATACTTACTTCCTTTTTGCACTTTACTGCTAACCTCCTGCTCATCGGATGTGAGCTTGGTCTGACTTGGCTCACAAAGAACGGTGTTTTTGCTAGCCTCCTTGGGATCGAATGCTGGAGCATTGTACGATGCTTCTTTCTGACCAAGAAAATGCTCTTCTGGTGTTTGAAAATTTAAACCAAGATTCAATGCTAGTAATCGATCGGCCAAAGAATGATCTTTCTTTTTTCTTGATGCATTGGCTGGCCGGCCAGCAGCATCCCCAACATAAAAGGAATTTTCCTTGTCTACTTGTATTCCATCATTTTTCTACAATTTCGTTCAGAATCATTATTTTTAGAGTAAACGTTATATCTCAAAGATCTTGTCTCTATATGTACCTTGTCAACCAGAAATTGCCACATCCCTGTACGTGGTTTTCTATAAATACTTTCACCCACAGCAAGATAAACCTGAATAAATTGACTTATTTGCATATAGACGCATAATAAAGGATTAAGCGTTAGGCTTGATCAAAATACAGAAGCAAACCTGCATAGGCACTCCAATTTTTTTCACTAGCCTTTCTATTTTTAATTTGAAATCTTTGACTCTGATCTTTCCAGTACCCAAACTAGCTTGATTAGACATTATTACAATTTTATATCCATCCTTGTAGAACTCCTTAATTTTTGCAGGTACATCGGGATAGAGCAATTGCCAATCATTGCAATCTTTAGGAAATTGCAAGCCAGAGATTGTTTTAATGAGAGTTTTATCCATGTCGTATGCAGCAATCTGTAGGAGGAAAAGATGATTGTTCTGCTAATTGATAGCAAAGTAAGCAATAGATATGACGTGCTCACTTTGGACCTCCCTTGGCAGCCATTGCTTGTGTAAACATACAAAGTTTTGTTGTCAAAGTATTCCCATTCACCATATTCGCTTGGACTGCCTGGTTCATTATTAGTATCACTGGAACTGTGTTCCGTGCTTGTTTGCTGTCCACTGAACAATTGATCCTCTTCTGTCCCCATGGCAGTACTCGTTAATTTAAATTTCTTTGATCGCTGAGGTTCGTTGTCATCTTCATCCTCTGACTCTTGTGAAACTAGTCTCTTGGCAGTGCCTTCACGTTTGATATTAGCTAATGGGGGGGGATTGAATTCTATTTGATACGGGTGCCTACCATACAGAATTTCCAAGCGATCTCCGTGTTGAGCAACGACTTTCACTCCCTTTTCAGTCTTGTAACCATTCAGTCCAGACGCGCGAGATCCCAGCTGCTCAACAAATACTTTGTGATCCTTGTAGCTAGCACATAAACGTACTGAAAATAGGCAGCAGTCGAATTTAAATGATAGTGTTGTCAAAATATTAGCGTTGCACGCTAGAGGCCGAAGGTTAAGGAGCGCGCGACTAACCTTGCTTGCGCGAGCAGTGCGGATCGGTGATTTTGGTGTCGACGTTTCTGCCGACGAAGACCGGTTGTCTATCCGGCAAAAAGACGGGTGGCATCGATTTGTCGTCGCTGTAAATGTAACAGCTCGTGGTTTGCGCGTTCATGTCGCTGGCGCACTGGCATGACACAAGCAGGACGATAATGGAACGGTCCAAACAAGCAGCAAGGGAATCGAGTGCTCTCCGCCATTGGCGATCAGCTGACTGGGAAGGACGAAGCTTGCAACGATCGCGGTGATCAGGTGTGTGACGAGCGTCGAGCGGAACACCCGCAGCCAGGCGGCTAGATTTTGATGCGAGCGCGAATAATAATAATAAGGGGTCGGGCGCAGCGAGCCGGCTCGTTTGTGAATCCCCGATGATGCTGTCGGCGGAATGGGTGGGGGCGAGCAAGCGACTCGACTGAAAAGGAAACATTAGCGAGCCGTGAAACGGAGCGGAGGGGCGAGGGCGAGAAAAACAAAGTGACAAAGTGGCATCTCGGCGGCGGACATTAAAAATGAAGGGGAGGATACTTAAAAAGGAGCAGGCGGGCGTTGACAAGTGGCTGAAGACGATGTCTATCTGTCGGGCACTCGCGGCAGCTCGGCTGCTAATGCTAATGCCGCCTGCGCCGCGTCGGCCCCTTTAAATATCCGGCAGCCGAGAGCGCGCTGACGCGAGCTGTGCTGGCTGTGTTGCAGAGCCTGCAGCCGACCGATCCGCCGATCTTCGAGGTGAGCCAGCTGCTGATCAACGAGACGGCCACGCAGCTGGTGCTGTGGGGCAGCCTGGGCGTGGTGGTGCTGCAGCTGCCCAAGCGCTGGGGCAAGAAGGCCCAGTTCCAGGGCGGCAAGCAGACCGTCTCCTGCCTGTGAGTATCGCGCCCGCTCCTTATCGTCGCGGCAGCCCCTGTCTCTCTCGTAAAGAAGCTGCGCCGCTTAATTGGGCGGGCGGCGCTCGGCTGCTCGGCTGCTCGGCTAATAAGCATCCAGAAATTTACATAGCCGCTGCCGACTCCGCTCCGGCGCGCGCTCCGCGATTAATAAACATATTTCGCGCCGGCAAGTGGCAAAGTTTTCGGGAGCTCGACTTGCGGGATTACTCACGCGCGGCAACGCGCGCAGCCACTTTTTGCCGCTCGCCCGGCGATTTATCGCGACTGGATTACGTCGCGCGCGAGCAGCTCCGCTCCATTGATCATTAGCGCGGCTCCCGCTCGTTTTGCATTCGCGGCGCGATCTTCAACGAGCCCTTCAACAACACCAAAGTCCGCCGGCGGATTAGCCAAACGGCGCCAGTAACGGCGATTACTCGGATTATGATATCAGAGCGCGCCGCGCGCGGATTAAAACTATCGCCGCGCGCTCACGAGCGAGCCCGGCCACGCCCGAGTCCTCGCCCGAGTCCTCGCTCAATTGGTCTGCCCGCAGGAGCCACAACCTGGACGACTGCTACTCGCAGCTGTCGCGGACGGAGGTGCGCCAGGTCCGCTGGCACCCGGGCTCCAGCACGGACTCGCACCTGCTGCTGCTGGCCTCCGACAACGTGTTCCAGTGAGTGAGCCGCGGCGCGGCTGCCGCTCCCGCTCGGACCGACGCTCACGCTCGACTTCCCTGCCGCAGGCTGTACGAGTGCGAGATCGGCCAGGCGGTCAGGCTGACCAGGACCTGGAAGGTGGGGCCCAGCCTGCACTCGCCCGCCAAGCTGCCCGGCCTGTCGATCCTCGGCGACGCGGCCGTCGACTTCGACTTCGCCAGTCCCAGCGCCAAGCCGAGCCAGGAGCAGCGCGCCCTCGACGTGAGTCTCCGCCGCCTCGCTGTGTCTCCAGCGCCGTGCGCGCGCGCGCGCGCCTACAGCCCTTGACTTTGCAGCTCGACAAGCTCACCTGGCGGCAGATCGAGTGGCCCATCCTGGTGCTGCGCGGCAGCGGCGACGTGCTCATCGTCCGTGGCAACGTGCTCATCGAGTGAGTCGCGCGGCCGCCCCCGGCTCGGCCCGAGCCGGCCTCCGCTCAGTCTCCGCTCTCGTTGCAGCCACAACAAGCCGGTGGTCTTCGGCACGCTGTCCATGTACCCGCCGGCCGTCGACAACTACGGCCTGGACTCGTGCTCGATCATGTGCCTGCAGACCACGCCTCCGCTCGTGGCCATCGCCTCGTCCGCGGGCAAGATCTACCACGCGCTGCTGCTCAGCGAGGGCTCGGAGGACGACGACGACGAGAGGAAGGTGAGCGGAACGGGCGGCGCCGTCGATCCTAGGCCCAACGTCTCTGGGTGTTTCAGAGCTGGTCCCAGTACGGCTCGACCTACAGCCTGCACACGCCCGAGGAGGCCCTCTACGTGTACGAGTGCGTCGAGCTGGAGCTCGGCCTGTTCTACACCGACAGCGACAAGAAGTACAGCTGCCCCATCCACCTGCACGCCGACCCGGAGAACCGCTCCAGGTGAGACGTCGCGCTCGAGCCGCCGTCGCTCTGCCCGCCGCTCGGTCGCTCTTCCCGTCTTGCGTCTTGCTTCTTGCAGATACTTCTGCTCCCACAACGCCGGCATCCACCTGGTGAACGTGCCGATGGTCAGCCAGCTCGAGCAGTACGTCGCCGCGAGCGAAGGTAGGCCGGCCAGCGCGCCTCTCCGTCCCCGCGGTCGCTTTCCGTCTGCAGCTCTGCTCGTGCGCTTTCAGCGACCGTCCAGCTTCAGCTGGCCAACCTCGTGAGACAGTCGAGCGCTCAGTACCTGCTGAGTACGCGCACCAAGTACACCGGTAGGGAGGAGGCCACGCCCGTCCTGGGATTCGGCCTTCTGCAGGAGCCTTGCATCCTCGTGGCGCTGCTCCACACCGGTCTGGCCATCGACATCTCCGTTATCGACTCTTACTACATCCCCAGCCTCCAGGCGGCCACCCTTGCCCCCAGTCCCAGCAAGAAAGTCAGTAAGCGCGGTTCGCTTTTCCGCTTGTGCCCTGTCACTGCTTCTTTCGCAGGTGTTCAAGGAGTCGTTCGACGGCCACATCAAACAGCTGCTCATGAGGGATACCTCGCAGCCGATCACCGCTATCGGTCTACGAAAAAATCTCACGTCTCGCGAGTGCCTCGAGGTAAGAAGGCGCGGCCGCCTCCCTCCTCCTCCTCCTCTTCCTCCTCCTCTTCCTCTTCCGTCTCGTTAACCCTCTGTTTGTGCTCCTGCAGCTACTCTATCGAGCGACCACTGTCTTCCGGAAGCAACACTTCCTGCACCACGACCAAGTTCGAGAAGAGTTTCGTAAACAGGTGCGCACTCTGAAGGCATCCAAGGCTCATCAATTAGCCGAACTCGAGCACCTCAGCGACATGAAGAAACGCTTGCAGCAGAAGGTTGAAACACTGGCCGAAAGATATGAGGACATCAAAGACAAACAGGAGGAGCTTGCGCGCAGGTAGGGCACTTGTTCTCTTGTCGTCGCTAGTCATCACTTCAACCTAGCTCCACTTTCAATGTGCAGGGCCGAGGAGGTTCTCAGATTGGTCTACTTGAAAGAGCCAAATATGAATCCGATCGAGCGAGCAGAAGCAGAACAAATTAAATCTATGTCGGAAAAGGTTAAAGAGCTGCACGTTCGTTTGGAACAGTTGAAAAAGAAGAAAGCTGCCAATCAGACTCTGTTTACTCAGCTCGATAAAACTGCCGAATACAATAAAATTTGTCTCAAACCTGCCCAAATTGATGCCATAACAACGAATCTAGACCAAATGTAAGCTCGAATCATCCGTTACGACCGTTTACATAAGTCTTATTAAACAACAACACTTTTGTTCTTTGCAGGGGTAAAGATATTGCCGAATTGATTAATCGTGCAAAATTACTACAAGAACAAGTAGGACTTTAATATTACAACTGCTCATAGAATTAATAATTAATTTTACACATTTCTTTAGTATAACAGCGGCTCTTGTTCATAAATATAATAATACAAATAAAATAATAACAATAATACCACGCATAATCTATACGACTACCCAACATTCTTTTAAAAGTGTCCATTTATAATCTCATCTAGGCAAGTGCAAATATTTTATAGTTGTGGCGGCAGACAGGCCACATCTGTGCAATGTAGACATCTGCTGAGGACCTTGAAAAACACTACAGTCGCGACTGCGCTGAGCGCTCTACAGTATCCGAATTATCCGGCATGGTAAAACAGTTAGTTTATTGGTCTTCGTCGGTCAAAAGTCCAGCATACAGGATCATCTGCCGTCTTGTGCGATATTAAAGTAAAAATTAGTTTTACTACTATAGAACGACAATTATAGAATAATTAGAATAACTAGAAAGCTTACTCCATGTAATAATTGCAAACAAAGCTTTTGTAGTACATCGTGTACTAATATAACAATACTGACATTGAGAATAAAAAATACATCAACACGTCCAGAGATGTCACTTACTTTGTTAACTCTGAATTGACTGAACTCACCCGATAATTCGATTTTAGATTTGGCGTCAGAGTCAATATTTTCTTACCTTCCTCGACCGACAATCTCAATTGAAATGACAATGATGCGTTAATACACCAGAGCTCATATGATTATGGAGATTTTAGAATTAAAAGACGTCAAAGCTGTTCCAGATATTGTTCATCTGTACCCCGACAACGTGAAAAATGAGTCACTTCCACTTGTCATTGACAACGGTGAATATATAACCCCTAAATAAATGAAAACAACACTATCTTGCAAAATTTAATTCATAAATACAATAACTCTGTATTTTTAGGTTCCTATAATTGCAGAGTGGGTTGGGCAACTACAAAAGAGCCACAACTTATATTCAAGAATCTAATTGCAAAGCCTCGAAAAGAAAGAGGCAAAAAAGATGGTGATATCCTTGTTGGAAACGATATTGTCAATATTGAAGCAGTCAGATTTCAATTGAAAACACAATTCGATAAAAATGTTGTAACTCATTTTGAAGCTCAAGAACAAATATTCGACTATACGTTCACTCACATGGGTATCGATACTGAAGGATCTGTCAATCATCCTATCATATTGACTGAAACATTCTTAAATCCTAACTACTCTAGAAATTGTAAGTACAATGAAATATTTTAAAGATTTTATTACATTAAAACTTCATTCATAGATATAAAATTATTAATTTGTCAACTTAAGTGATATCACAGATATAAATATTTATAAATAATAACATGATCTATGTCGAAGCCAATGACAAGTATCAAACATAATTGCTTATTGATTTCCTTAGCTTGTGAATAAAGCCTGAGAAAGTTAGTATGGCCATTAAATAAAAAATAAACAAAAATAATGAAATAGCTATCGTTGTTTTGCCTATTCAATTGACCAGTGAACAATAAAAACCAACGTGGTTTTTCTATGATATAGCAAATGATTCACAACTAAACAAATATATCAATGTTACTGTTTTTAGTGATGACAGAATTACTGTTTGAATGTTACAATGTTCCTTCAATCGCATATGGAGTTGACTGTTTATTTTCTTATCTACACAACAACTGTCCTTCAGATGGATTAATTGTGAGTATAGGATATCAAGCAACACTCATTATTCCTGTACTTGGTGGAAGGGCAGATACATCAAATTCCAGGAGAATAAATTTGGGTGGCTATCATATGACATCCTATATGCACAGGCTATTGCAATTGAAGTATCCTGCCCATGTTAATGCCATTACTCCAAGTCGATCCGAGGTACCTACTGTTTTAATAATTCTCATTTAGAGCCAAATTGTACACCAACAAAATCAAAATACTCACATTCATTGGCGTTGACTTTATAGGAGCTCATTCATGATCATTCAATGGTAGCACTGCAGTATCAGAAGGAAATCCTAATGTGGGCTGATGCAGAGTATTACGATAGTAACGTACTTAGAGTGCAACTACCGTATGTCGCTCCAGCAACTACACCGGGTCTTACATTAGAACAACAAAAGGAAAGGAAACGCGAGCTTGCTAGGCGGTTAATGGAAATTAATGCAAGGAAACGAGAAGAAAGAGTAAGCCAAAAACAGCCATTTCGATATCTGTTAAAGCGCCTCTCAATTGAAATTATTCTGTTTCTAGTTAGCAGAAGACGAAGAACAATTAAATCAATTGTTAGCTGTTCAAGACTTACTGGATGAAGGAGAAACAGAAGAATTTGAAGAAGCTCTGAAAACTTATTCGCTTACAAGCGAAGCCGATTTGATAAAGACAATCGATCATTTACAAGCCAAAGTAGAAAGAACTCGACAGAAGATTGTAGCCGCTAATTCTCAAGAGGAAACTCTGGTGACGGAAGAGCAGAAGCCAAAAGTAAAACCAAATTTACAACCAAAAGACCATCAAGATTTTGGTGAATGGATAGCCGGTGTGAGAAGGAAAAGGTATAAGTTATGGACGAGGTGGCTGCAGCTTGATTTGCAAAAACTCAATGTAATTATTATTACAGGCAGGAAATTATAGAGAAAAGAACAGCAAAACGACAACGTCGTCAAGATATGGCCAAACGAAGAACCGCAGCTGCTCAAGAAAGAATGAGAATAATTAGCCAGCTTGCTAGGAAAGACAAAAGAGACGACGATTTTGGCATGAGAGACGAAGACTGGGATGTTTACAAAGCGATTAATAAGGTAATTGCTAACGTTCCGGCGTCACGCAGAATCGTAGCAGCAAATGTTTGATTGTACGAATACTCATTGTTTTTATCCGTAGGAAGGCGGTGATTCCGATTCAGAATTAGAACAAGAAAAATTAATGGAGCTAGAGAACGTGTTGAGACACCACGATCCCGAGTTCGAGAATGCAAGCAGTGGTCACGTACAGATGGTACCTGGAGAAACGCATCAGTTACATGTGGGCGTTGAACGATTAAGGGTGCCTGAAATTCTATTTCAACCAGCAATGATTGGTTTGTCGGAGTCCGGACTAGTCGAAACCATCGAGTTTGTGCTGAGGGGTTACACGCCCGAGGAGCAAAATCGTTTGGTCAGTAATGTATTTCTGACAGGAGGATCGGCCGCCTTTCCCGGACTGTTGCAGCGGTTGCAACGAGATCTTCGAGAGATAAGGCCTTTTCAATCGGAATTCCGAGTGAGCGTAGCAAAGAATGTCAGCTTAGATGCTTGGTATGGAGCTAAGGACTTCGGGCTGAACAGTGATTTGTCCGAGTACTTGCTGAGCCGCGACGATTATGAGGAGAAAGGGCCCGAATGTTTGAAATCGCACTCGGCGAGCAATTCATATCTGTCGTCGCCCGATCCGCTACCATCGCAACAAGTAGCAGCTTTGTCCGAGCAGATCACGGCGGAAGATGCAACGAACGAGATCGACGTCGAATGAAGACTACCAAATGTGAATTAGGCGAGCTTGGACACATTACATGTACATATATATATATCACTTATTCACTTCGAGGTTTTCATCAATAAGAATAAAAAACAAGGCTTCTGTTTTGTCTATGGATATATCTACTTTATTACACAAGTGTATTTCAATTTGTCGTTTTATGGCGATACGAGCAAACTACATTGTAGTTTGCTGGCCAATTACAATGTACATATGCCTTAGTTGCGCACTCGATGATCCAGAGACAGTAATATGCGCCTAATTCAAGGTGTTCACTTCGATTCTCGGAGAATAAGGAGGCCCATTTGTCGATAGGGGAACGCTCGTATTTAACTTTATTTGAATGGCCTTAAAAAAATGTGAAAGTGATCCCTCACGATAGCGAAAAGTCTGACTACAGCGACCTCATCATAGCTCACCGACTTAGCTCCACGTCTTAATCTAACATCACAATATAATATACTGAAAATATCATTGGGGCCTTTGTCGTCGACCCTGTACAATCTAACATCACCGATCCCGTGCAGTCTTCTAATCGTTGACAGAGATTGAGGAACAGGCTGTATTCAGCTTTTACATTCGTAAATCATACGGCAAGGAGGGATCGAACTCGCAGCCTCGCTCCTTGTGGCTTTCAAAGTGATTATTTAAACTTGGTCAACCTCGCGTACATTCTTCGGTAAAAATAACTTATCAATGCTCGCACGATTCTTTCAGTCATTTGTTTATAATTTTGTTTTCTCGTATGCTAGAGTGAGCTTCACACTTGGTTGGGAATTCGATCCTACGAACAAATCTATTCCGCCTGTTCGCTCGCTCCCTCCCTCCACCCTCACTCACTCATCTCACTGACTCGCGTACTTCTTATGCGGGCCGCTAACTTATCGCTTCACAGCAGTCGTTCGTACACGCATACGGTGCAATAAACTTTTCGGCTCTAAAAATAAAAATATTGTCAGAAATAATTGACGTCGACATAACTTCTCGTAGCTAGAAACATTGATGAGCGTGAACGACTGCGATATTGCAACTAAAGTAGGAAAAAATAAAGGCTAAATCTAAAATGGTGAGAAAAAAATTTATTAGGTCAAAGATTTAGACTAGGTAGTTAGACGATACGTAATATCAAGCCAACCATACGAAGCACGCAACGCAAACACACATATATGCACGCACGCACGCCCACTTAAACAGCAGTTATAATCTTTATCAAAAGAATATAATTTTTGCAAGCAACAGATGTAGACGTAAAAGTAACATAAAAAAGAGAGGAAGCTGCAAAGTTAAGAAAGGAATCGCAATGGACACACATAGCATTTCGTCGCAAAAATCTTCCTAGCTGATACCGAGGAGGCGAGCTTAAAAGAATTACCATCGCTATTTAACGCATTGGCTTAATAGGAAAACGAATCTTACAATTTATAAATAATATTCTTTACATATATCACAGTGTGAGGTCGCTGCAGGCCAACCATGCGCTAATTAACCATTAAAAGTCATCATTTTTTTCTCCTGCTTCCACAATTTCTCCTCTCGCGTACATATCGACGCAGAACACACTTTGTTTGCTTTTGCTCTGTAGACGTGCATACTTATTTTTCCTCGATACGCGCAGAGTATATTATCTTTTACATCTTTTCGACTTTACAAAGCTTTTCCTAATCTTTTCTTTCAATTTTTTCTCTTTCTGTTTGGTCGCAAAATTGAGGTAGTGTACAATTTCAAGAGCGACAACATTTTAGTTTTGCCGTTATTCTGTTTATACTCTGCGCTCGAGACAATATAACATACTAAAAGTGAGGGTCTACTTTTGCTAATCGTTCAAGCGTAATAATCTATTCAAAGGGTATTCAGCATTAGTATAGTTTTCATCGTAGTTACTCATAGTAACCATAATAATTGCAAACATAATAATAATCAAATTAATAATAGTAATAATAATAGTAATAATAATAATAATAATAATTAATAATAATAAACTAAAGTTGATGAAATTGTCGCGAGAGTTATTCATCAATGAATAAGCTCTGTTATCTGAACTGATTAGTAGTACAGCGGCGGTTAATATTATATTCCTTCTTCGTACAATAATGTATTTATATATTTATATTATATATATATATATATATATATATATATATATATATATATATATATATATATGTATATATATCCTTATGCGGATGGGTAGTGGGTAAGTGACAGAGCTATGTACAGTACACATTTGCCTTAATTGTACCATTGTCATACGGAATATGTATCTATGATGCATCGTACAGTATGATAATTTTACGCATTATTGTTTACACATAAAATAGCCTATATAACACGTATATACGCAATAGCTAGTGAAAACGCAGTACACACTCTGCTGTAACTAGCTTCGAGGATGTAATGTAGGATATGTCGGTGAAAACTGTGTAGGTATCGCGCGTTCTCGCTGCCCGTGTAGCTTCTTTGTATCTTTGACTGGTTCTTACAACTGTCGTTGTTGGCTTTGAACGTACCGGCCTCCGCGCCCAGATTCTTACACTTGAGATCCGAATCGCCGCCGCTATGCTCGCGTCGTTTGCACTTGAGACTGATTGGTCTATCTATCAACGATCCCGGCACTCGCCTATTCTCCGCGTATGCTCGTTCGTTTGCTTATACTCGTCACGTCAATATCGTCGTTAATATTATTAATATTACTATTATTACCATTGTTACTACTGTTGTTATTATTATTATTATTATTATTTTGTTCAGCTTTACTTTTGTTTACATTACTAGATACTTTTCCTATGAAAAACTCGTCTACAAAAATTTATATAATACGCAGGCCTCTAAGACTTACGGTAGCACGGTAAAACCTCTATAAAAATAAGAACTATCTACTGCTACGGTATACGCATCCGAGAGTGGACCGATTGCGGAAGCACTGGGGGAGGGGGGGGGGGCTCTGCGATTGTTATTTCCGAGCGCTGGCCGAGCCTAGTCGAGCTTTCGCGTTCGTTCGGCTAAATCCAAGTGGAGATCGGTACAAGCGTAGCGATGCTGTGCTATGTGGAGAGAAACCTGCTGCTATAGGAAGTTTAAGGCACTACGTACCAAGGCAAAAGTGCCCGTGTTTGTCTAAATCGAACGCTGTGTAACGAAACTGCGTGCGCTTTTCGCGACATATCAGATTCGCTCCGACCGACCGACGCTCGACAGTTCGTTCGCTTGTCCCTTGCGTCCGCTCCACTCCAACTCGGACGTGCCACTATAATTCGCTGTTGCTGTTTTTCCGCGGCTCGCTGCGAGCCTTGCTCGGCGCTAACAATCAATGCAGCTGCTCTCTTTGAGCGGATGCGCCTTGCAAACGAGACAACTTTTGTACGCTAAAGCAGTGGACCGGTCAATCGACCAACGAGTGCTCTGCGCGCGCGACGTGCACGGATGGCGAGCCAGCGGTTGCAAGATCGACCGAGTCGATACGATCAACGTAACGGCATGGAAAAAGCAGCAAACGGATACAATAGCGAACGCGTACGGAAATACAGGGCACTGGCACAGTGAGTTCGGCAGACACGAGCGCGCGCGACTCGTCCGCAATTCGGCCACTCTCGCCCAATATAACAAATAATAACAAATCTTTTGTGATTTTGCGTAGTTATAAAAATATATGTATATATTTATATGTATATCAGCGTTCCATTTCGGCTCTGTACTTGTTGAATATACGTGTAGGTTTGCGTATGTGATCAGGTGTGAATAAGCCGTGTCAGTTAGTATGCAAGAACGATCAAACTAAAAATTAACGCTCTTCGTCAAGCAGCCCCGCGACTGCCTTGCGCGTTTTTCGTTTCTCTTCGACTCGCAGCACTGCTTCCTCCCTACGTCTCGTCTTATCACCGAGTGTTGCTCGCTACGTTACGTACGCCTGAACAAAGTAAGTACGCCACTACGCATGTACTAAGAGCAAAGTCTTCTCTGGCTACGACTCGAAGACAAATGAAATTTAGCTCGCGAGGAGAAACGTCTGGACGCGATCCAATAGATCTACGTGTAATGTTACGCTATCATATCAATTAGTTACTTTATTCATATCGTATGTATACTTATGGTTCACAGCGCTCTATCCAGCAAACGAATGCGCCTACGCGAAAAGAAGCCAAATTCAATGCTCGAATACTAATGTCAAAGTATCAGCAGAAATACAGCCGCCAGGTTAACAAAGTCAAAGCGTATCCGTTCGAATCTTAGTGCATTTTACGCATTAGCGAAATGTACGAACAGTGGACATATCGCTTTTTATGCCAGATTTCATCGTTAGACGATTTTCCGTCTGACACTGTCCAGCCTAGCGTAATTATCTCCCTTTTCGTGCTGTATCGTTTCGTAGCGCATGCCCAACGCGTTTGGCGCTAACAGATCTACCGATCATATCTAGACCGAGGACCAGGAGTAAATAGCTTCGTTGGATTTGTCAATTATTCGGAAATTGTTTGAAATTCGTATTCTTCCATGTCTGCCGCATTCAAGTTTGCAAACGTACTCCATTCACCGTCTTCAAAAACAACCTCACCCGAGGCCTATTGCTTGACTCGAGCTAAAGTTCAAAACCGAATGCTCTCTCTCTTGTGCCAACTTATTGAACGGATAATGCCTACTCGAGGGTTTGCTCGATAAACAAGCCTAGCTTTGATTATCATGACGGCACTCCATTTGATGCTTCGCGTGGAAATTATTTGAAATTTACTTGCTGTGCAAATTGCCGACTAAAAGACCATTCTTTTCCTTTCGATTTCACAAGTGTACCGAAGATTTTACTATCGCGCTATTAATCCGCTAGAAATTATAGCTAATAGCGTGCGCTGATGCGATCGCAAGTGACAGTGCCGAAAATCTATAGTAAACAATCGCGTAGGTACATTGCAACTCATCCGATTTTATCGTTACTTCAATATTTATTCATTTTCTTTTGTTTTTATTTTTTACTTTTTATTTCACTTGTTCATTTTTTGTTTTTTTTTGTTTTGCTTCTTGTATTTTTTCTTCTTTGCTATCGATTATCATATCGAAATAGTTAAACCAATATTCAAACTCTTATAGACAATAATTACTATCTATATCACAGATCCAAGTGACTAAAACTCCTTTAAAAATATAATATAAATATACGTGATGCCTGCAATATACGTGTATGCGTGTGTAATTAGTCTCGTTCTGAATGAAAAGAATGTAATGCTTTCACGACAATCGAAATGTGCAAAGACTTGACCGAATATTACTGACTCAATATCTATTCTTTTACCATGGCGTTCTCAACAATTTTCATTTTTTTCTGCCTTTAATCGGGAAACGTCTAATCTCTACATGGAATATTCAAAAGTTTTCGATTTTCTCAAGATTTAATTGTTCACAACCCTTATCTTTAATACCTAAGTCTTGACTTCTCGATAAAGAAGGATTGAAATTCAAACGAACGTTTTAGATAATTCAACAAAAACCAACGTCACAATATAAATATAAATATATGTATATATCTCTATATATACATACACACACGCAAGCAAGTACATATAAATATGAATGAGAATAACAAACTTTTGAAACGTATGAAAAGGGCGGTAAGCGAAGCTACTTAAAGACAAATAGAAATAAATAAGAGCTAGATGATCCAGGCGGAGTGCGTTTGGATCAATTTTGATTATTTGAAGAATCTGTTCAGCCAAAGCAGTACGTTAGTTGAATAGTAAGAGAAAGAGAGAGAGAGAAAGAGAGAGAGAGAGAGAGAGAGAGAGAGAGAGAGAAAGAGAGAGAGAAAGAGAGAGAGAGAAGCGATGAGAAACGGAAGGAGATGAGCGCCCGAACGAAGGAGATGCGAGCCAAGCGATGGCCAGCCGAGAGATCGAGAGGGGCAGGTTCATTGAAGCTGAGTAGCGCGATCGATCCGCTGCTCTCGACAGGCAGTTCGGAGTGTCTCACGTGTCATTACGTTGCGCGTAGTCCGCCGAGTAGGGCAGGGCTGCCGGGCTGCCATTGGCGTACTGGGCGTAGAGATAGAGCGCGGGGTGCAGGCTCTGCTGCTGATGGTAGTGGTACTGTGGCTGCTGCTGCGGCTGCGGCGGTGGCGGTGGCGGCGGCGGCGGCGGCGGCTGCTGCTGCTGTTGCTGCTGCTGCTGCTGCTGCTGCTGCTGCTGCTGCTGCTGTTGCTGCTGTTGGCGGTAGGGCGGCGAGGGCGAGTCGCTCGTGCGGAAGCAGCGCGGGGGCGGCGGAGGCGAGCACTAGTTGGTGGTCTGCGGGTGTAGCAGCGGCAGCGGCAGCTGCAGGCTGCTCTGCTTGGCTGCAAGGCTGGCGATCTCGGCGGCAATCACCTGGCCGGGCTTGGCCGTCTGCAGGGCCTCCAAGCTGGACGGGCCCTCGGCGTAGCGTAGGTCGCAGACGGGGCTCTCGAATCCGCCGCCGGGCGTGGCGGCGCCTGAGCTATGCGGCGTGCCGGGCTCATGACTGGCCACCGACGTCTGTTGAGGTTGCTGCTGCGCCGTCTGCTGCGAGGCCTGCTGCGAAAGCTCGCGGTGCACGCGATTCTGGTGGCGAATCAGGTAGCTGTCGCGCACGAACGTACGCCCACAGATGTTGCATTCGAAGGTGGTGCTGGCCGTATGGGTGCGTATGTGGATGGCGAATTGACTCTTGGAGGTAAAGGTGAGCGAGCAGCGCTCGCAAACCAGCGGCTTCTCGGCCACGTGGGACCAACGGTGTGCCGTGACGTAGCTCTTGACAGCGAAGCGCTTCTGGCAGATGTCACAAGAGTAAGGCCGCTCGCCGGTGTGCACGCGCTTGTGGGTGTTGAGGCTGCTCTTCTGTGTGAAGCGCTTGAGGCAGAGCTCGCACTGGAAGGGCCGCTCGCCCGTGTGGGTGCGCATATGCACCTCCAGGTAGGGCTTGCGGCAAAAGCTCGCCTCGCAGACGGTGCAGTGGTAGGGTTTGTTGCCTGAGTGCAGCTTCATGTGCACGTAATAGGACGAGGCTGAGGACAGCACCTTGCCGCAGACCTTGCACGGCTGCGGCTTCGACCGGCTGGCCTCCTTGCCCGGCTGCGACCCAGTCGACTGCCTGTCGTCCGACTGCTGCTGTAACTCTTCCTCGTGATGCATCATCGGGCTGTGCTCATCCTGGCTCAGCTCTTGTTGACCCAGGTGCTCCTCCTGTGACTGCTGATGCTGGTGCTCCTGCAGCTGCTGCTGGTGGTGCTCCTGTATTTGCTGCTGCTGGTGCTGGTGTACCACCAAGCCCTGCTGCGCTTGCAGGTGGCCTTCCTGCTGGGACAGTTCCTCTCTGTCGTCCGACAGGTTGACCATGGAGTTGGAGCCATCAGATCTGCTGGATGCCACCGAATAGAAACCCATGGGCTCGCTCTTGATCTGTTGTTCGAACATGGATGTCATTATCAGGTCAGGCTGCTGTGAATGGCTCAGTGTTGGCTGCAAGGGCTGCTGTGGCTGATGCAGCGGCTGACTGGCTTGCTGGTGTGGGAGCAGAGTCAGGTTGCGTTTGACAAACTGCTCATATCCTGCGTACCAATCCACCTGGGTTGCGATTGCAAAATAGTGTCAGTAACTTGATAGCAGAAACAATAAAAGTGCAGAAGTGCAGAAGTGCAGAAGCGCAGAAAAGCAAGGACGCGAGAGAGCTTTCACCGAGCACTGTATTGGACGTAGCAGCGCGCGCGAAAAGCGCGCCAAGCGCGAGCCGTCAGATTAGAGCTGCGACCGCCAGTGCTGCATCGCTTAGCAACATTTATTTTTGACAACTGACTGACAGAGTCTAGCTGGCCGATCAGCTGATTGCATAACTTTTCCGTGGTAGCGCGAAAATCGGCAGACGAACGGACAGACGGACGGCGGAAGAATATGCTCGACGTCGAGCAGCGAGCATCGGTGGAAAGCTTTCCGGACAGCCGGGCTCCGTCTTCCTCCCTCTCGCTCTCCTTTATTTTCTTTGGCTGGCTAGCTGACGACGACCAGCTCGGCAGAGCGAGCGACAGAGGCAGACGGAGGGAGAGAGATAAACGGACAGAGAAAGAGACCGAGAGAGTTAGGAGGAGCTGAGGTCGAGAGCAAGGTGGAGACCTTGGCGGGCTTGGCGGGCTTGGCGGGCTGGGGCTAAGGTTACCGTGACCGCAGGCTCTAGGGCAGGATGGAGCTGCACTAACCTTTGCTAATGTAGTGGTCCAGGCTCGCGGTGAAAAAAGTGCCTCATATGGAGAGCACGCCGACTTGTCGCTGGCTTCGACACTGGCTCGAACGGGCTGAGGCCGGGCTGCCCTTGGGCTCAAGCTCCTCCCAAGACGGTCATTCCCAAGGCCCAAAAATTCGCCGTTCTCAGCCTCTGTTGACTGTGTTTTTCTCAAAGGCAAAATATAAGATGGCTGCTGCTATATCTGTCTCTCAGTGTCGCGATGATCGCTGCTCGCTCGCGCCGCCACAGGGCACAGAGCCAGACGGCAGACACTCAGACAGAGAGAACATTTACCGACACCAACACCTCTGTCGGCACTCGCGGCTTGCTCGAGCAGCTCAAGAGTCGAGCTTGTCGAGTTGTCGAGGCCAGCCACCGCGGCAGTACAAGCGACTGCGACTCGTCCTCTGTTGCGCAGCTGCGCCAACTGCGGCACGTTTTCTGCCAGAGCAGTGAGCGCGCGACTTCAAATGTCAAACTCGAAAATCACATGATGTACGCACACTATAAAGTTAACTACTTTCTGAATCTTAATTCTGCAATATTATTTACGTTTATATCGGACATTTTTTATAGATCAATGCCTTGATGTACATTTGTACATATGTTAGTGTAGACGCATGGGAAGGCGGGAAAAATGGCTCTAGCATTTTTCGATGAAGTTAGAGATTATATCAAATCAAGCATTTTTACACTACTCGCTGAGCTATGGGACCTTATATTCTTTCGTTTCCAAAGAACTTTTATACAGATCGAGGGCAATTTCACCGTGGAGGTTCATTGATATTTTAAAGGGTAAATACTGCTAGCTAACTAAAAATCATTAAAGCAAACAATTTTAACAAATGTGATAAGCAAACAGAGCTGCGTGCGATGAAGCGCCGTTATCAATTACGCCCCACGTATATTACGTAAACAATCTTTCTTTGCGTCGCGCGTGATATATAAAATTCATTGCTTATATCTATTCATTGCCGGCTCCGGAAGGAATTCTGTTTTTGATCCAATGTCTTACAATATTTGTTCAAGCGCATACCACCCGAATGGTCGAACCGATTTGTATGAAAGTTATCTTATTTGAAAGGGTGTGCGTTCGATTCACAGTTGGTTCTATTTCGTCTGTATGTTAAGAAAAATTCTTTGTTTGTTCAAGACGTTGTTATACGCTTGTATAGAGCTATACAATTTATTAGATGACTCTCCTTCCACGATTTGCCTAGAAGATTTCGATGAGACTAATTCTTTCCTGAGCGTTATCTCGTAAAGAAAACAATTAAAAAATCAACGATATTTTAGATACGAAAGAGATTATTTGCTTCACTCACCGTAATTTATGACACAACTATTCAAGTCAAATTTTATGGAAATAAAGTTAATTGTTCTTGATATTTAATGAACCATTCTAACAGATATCACTTGCAAAAATTCCAAAACCCTAAAAAAGATATAGATGAATTTTGTTTCGTCATTTGTTGGTTCTTATCCTGTATATGCAAGGTGTATTGAGAATGGTGAAAAACAACAATCCGAGTCAATTAAGCCTCGTCAGAGCATAACAAACGTTTATTTTTTTGTCGGTTCCAAATAGTCAGACAACCCCTCTTCAGAGCTGTAATTTATTGAAATAATAATTCATAATTTTGATAAGGCGAGGAACCAAAAAGCTTCATAATCTTGACGAAGTAGTTCTTACCGAATGCAAGAGCTGTGCAGAATACAAAGTCGAGATTTCGCCGTCATCGTGTAATAGAGTTTCCTCTATGTTTATAACTTCACTATTGGTGTTGGGTGCACTTTGTTACAGCCCATTCACTTGACAATCCTTGCAATTTTCCTTCGGAAACCTTGAATCGATATTATAACAAACGACGAAATAAATGAATGAATTACGTGCGACCGTTACGATCTCAAAAGAATGTTTGTTTTGTCAAGAGAATATACGAAGTATAAATATTATCTAGGAGAGAGGGCGCGCGCGATTGAGCGTATAGGTCGAGAGAGATAGTAATGAGAGATTAAGGGGCACGGACGAATGAAATTAGCCGTTAGGCAGATTTTGGTTGATCGTTGGTCGAGCCATACGTCACGCGTGCCCGCTCCGAGTTGCGGAAATTTTCCTTCGCGTCCCAAGCGCGTTCGGGTCGGGAATGCGTGTGCTTATGCGTGATCCAATCGTCTAGATTAGTCTTGAAACAGTCGAATAATACCAATTCCAAAGAGATAATTAAGAGTGCTGCGCCATAGACGGCAAAACTCACCGAGTAACCTGCTGAATCTCAAAGCTGTGATCATCCACTGGGATCGTCGTGCTTACGAAGTTGAACAGGAGCGCGAATCCAGGCGAGGTTTACTCCAGATAGGGAGGGTTACGTTTCATTATTGCGAGCTCGCGAACGCACGTAAGTTTTTCTAATATTATTGCAGTTGTGAAACTACTTCGTAAAATTTTCGACTCTCCCCTACACTATCTTTCTCGTTCGCTCTTTATATATATTATTGCACAGTATTAGCTTGGATATGAATCTATTAAAATTTTTGGTGAGCGAAGCTGTTATGCACCGGCAAAGACTTTAACACTATATACTATTCCAAAAAAAACATTTAAAGGCTCGTTATTGTTCTAACTAAAGTTCATCTATTTACAAACCTTTGCTTAGTATATACTGTTAGATGTTATTCTTAAATATTTTAGTTAAATGTACCAGCAAAATGTTATATACGGATGGAATCGTGAATAACACGTAACCCCTTAAGTACGTTTTTTTCAAAGGTATATACTTTCCTTTAGATTCCTTTCAAATTTTGATGATAATCATTTTTTTCATTGAAAAAAATTGAACATAGATATAACGGTACTTTAAATCAAGATATTCCCCCTTAAAGTTTCCTCTTCTAATAAGCATTGCAGATGGGCCAGCTAATTAATTATCGCGGTACATTATGTTTGATTGTAAACTTAATTTTTTTAGTATTTTTTTTAAACTAATACATTTAAATAATAATTTCAAAGGTAATATGTTAGTTTCACAGATTTGTTTAAACATCAAACTCCAATATCTCGAAATCTGTATACCATTCAACACACCGCTTGTGCAAGCTCAGTATACGAATTGACAATATCTATAAATATATACCATACTGTAAGTTTCACTGTAATATTATAGAATAGAATAAATATATATACAGAATATATATACATATATTATATAGCCGTGGCGCTAGTCAGCGTTTGACACTCGCAGGAAGGAGATTGTTGTAATCCCGCAGTTGATGCTTGAGTCAATGTCTAATGTCGGCGTCGGTACTTCTCGTATTATCTACCTCGTGAACCAGCAGAATGTTCAGAAACATGTAAGTCATTACACAAGATTTAATTCCTTTACAAGTTTTTTTTGCAATAAAATTTGTCATGTTTTATTGTAATAGGTATATTCATTCATAAAGTTCAGTTTATTGCATAAAAAATAACAGATGTTTCTCATTTTACTTCAAGTTTATCATTAATTTAATTTACAATTCAGTACTTTTTGTTTTGATGTTTACTATACGTTATCAAATCTGTTGTATGTAGGCAATACCAACAATCAACAAACATGAACATGTCAGCACTAAGGGCAATGAGCCAGTCACAAATAGATCCTGTTTCCAAAGCTGTTGTTGATAATATTATGGGAAAAATTCCAACTAAAAAACCACAAGTTCGATGTCATGACTGCGGTCTTGACTTCACAAGTCAGATTGTTCTTGATGCTCACCTTCAGGGATCTCGCCATGCTAAACAGGTTAGACCTAGCATAAACATTCTTTTCATTGCTCATTATTTATAGTGAACAATCTATTAAAAAGATTGATACAGTGAGTCATTTTTTTGCTTTTATATTCTTTCTTAATGTTATTATTCACACTAAAATGTAACAACAATCTATACATAAAATTCTTTAAAACTTTCTTTTTTCAGCTTCGCTCCAAAAATATCATGGAAACTCTGGAACAGACTAATATTGCTTTTAGTAAAGATGAGGTGACTAATGGATTAAAATGCAACCCTTGCAATGTATTGCTCAACTCAATACAGCAACTTCAGACTCATTTAAATGGTAAAATATATTCTAAAATGACACTTGCATAGATGGTTGAGATTTATTAAAAGTATATATCTATTTTGAGTTTTGATTGTTATATTACAGGTAATCGTCACAAGAAAAAATTAGCCAAAGGTAATAAAAACAAAATGGCAAAAAATCCAATATCTACTAATTATACATGTAGACGTACAGTTTACCTTAATCAGTTGATTGAAAAAAATGCTGTTATGCTTATTTACTGTTTAATACTTTTTACTTTTGCATGCCTTGTTCTGCTTTTGACTTTTATATTTCACTTATATATTTTATAATTTTCTCTCATTTCGTATGCTCTGACCTCCTTTAATGATTGTTTTTGTATTTAGTCAGTCCAAGTGTTTAATGATTTATTACGTTTAGAGCTTAAATGTTGATATTTATTTAAAGTTATATGTTTCATTATTTAATTTATGTTAATGTTGATTACAAGTGCACTTAATGAATGATGTTGTTAGTTTATATGAAAAAGTTTATTGATGTTCACAAGTCGTAAGACAAAAACTGTTGTTTTAAAAATAATTATTTATATTTATTCGTATGCATACATATATTTATATATAAAACTGTAAAATAAAGCAACATATCCTAATGCATATTTTCTATTTGCTGCTTTTATTTTTTATTATTTAGCTTTGCTTGTTTTTATCCATTTTCCATCAACCCTTAATAGCCTGCTCTAATATTCTCTATATAAGTATCTCCTCTCAACACAGATTTGAAAATTTGCTAGCAATTTGAAAAGGAATAAATTTTATAATTAATAATTTGTTTATGGCATAGATGTAGAGTTCAAACTGATTTATTATCACAGATAGCTCGTGGCAATTGTGATAAATAGATAGTATTGATCCCACATTAATGCCTATAGGTGACTGGTGCGGCAAGGAAATTGTTTCAAAAAGTGATGTCATCTTGAGCCGATCAAATTACGCTCCTCAACCAGTGGCAAATAGTAAATTATTAGCTTGTAAACCATGCAACAAGTTTTTCAATTCTCCATCACAGTTGAATGTGGTATGATATTTTGATCCTTTAATACATTAAAGGTAGTGTAATAATGTATATCCTATATAGAATATTTATAGGATAAGCTCCAAAGACTACATAATTTAATAACTTTTATTACTGATGTTTACCTTTTTTACATTTACACAATAATGTAATTATCTTGAGTGCCATTAGTACAAATTTTGATACTTATCATGTTTTAGCATTTGGCATCACAGAAACATTCAGATAAAATCAACCATACCAGTAGTAAAAACACAAAGAAAAAAAGATATTTCCCATATTGGAAGAAAGATCAAACAGTTTATAGTTATACACATAATGCAACTACAGTGCCTGCTACTTCAGGGTTTTCAAACAATTTTGTGTCTGCTGGCTATCAACACTATGGTTATTAGCAGTACAATCAGTTTTTCAGGATTCCATAAGATTAAAAATGACTTTTTGTTGATCAGAATGATATATAAATTACTCCTTACTTAAAATTCTGTATATGTTGAAATTACAGAAATGGTGTAATGAAAATGTGATGTTTTGTCAATATATAAGAAAAGTTATATATCTCATACATTTATTAATTTTGCAAATATTAGATCTACAATATATGTAATACCCGTTGAACAAAAAAATATTTCATGTGATTGTGTGTGAATGATTGTGGAATTGTCCGAGTATCGATTATTTATGTGCCAAACGTTTTGTTGAATGAATTTGTATTGTCTTCTACCTGTATAATTTAAATAAGCATTTTATTTCGGCTTTTCAGCAAGCTAGATACGGAATATAAATCTTATACTTACACTCGTATGAGTTTCCAAAAGCCTTTGTAGCTCCAAATTTTGTTTTTTTAAAGCATTTTTCTCATTCCAAAGATTATGTCTGTTTTTCAACGCTTCATGGTATTTATTTAGCCCTATTAAAACAGCATTCCACAGTTGTTCTTTTTGTACGGTAAAAATGTCTCGGTAATTTGACCAATAATCTTTAACGTCTGTCAGTGACAAGTTTCTTGAAATTGTACATTTGGTCTCCTTTAATCTTTCTTCAAATGATAAAATTTTATTTCCTTTGTCACTATTACATTTAGTTATCATTTCTTTTAAAGCTTTTGTTACGCATGCTGCTTGTATCTCGAGCACGTGACCTTTAGAACACTTGAATCTAGCACATTTACTACTTTCATTTACGGTAATATTGCTGCATTCTGAAAAACAAAATCAATCGCAATTGTCGACAAGCGTTTTGTATCACCGCACGTCTTCTATTTTACCTTCAGTTTTGTCAAAACTGTGTTCGAGTACGTCATCTTCATCGTTAGCCTCTATTTGAATTGCTTTAGCGATGTTCAGCTCATTTTCAACAGATGCGATTAATGTTTTAACATTGACATTACATCCTTCACAATGGTTTGAGCAGCACGACGTTTCGGTGGTATCTGTTAAAGATTCTTCAGGACATTTCAAA
Source organism: Phymastichus coffea (assembly GCF_024137745.1). Taxonomy (NCBI): domain Eukaryota; kingdom Metazoa; phylum Arthropoda; class Insecta; order Hymenoptera; family Eulophidae; genus Phymastichus; species Phymastichus coffea. Next base: position 82,068 of record NW_026706975.1, read on the forward strand.
TTGGCGTCGTCGTGCGCCGAACATTTAGGGCAGTGTGAATAAGGTAAGAAAAAGTCTAATAATATATCAATTTCTTCCGGACTTGAAATCGATAAAGCCTACGAATGCAATGCGACATTGGTGAGGACGTTTTTTGCACATTGATGCGCCATAGGAAAATCTAAGCCACTATTACCTGAAATACATTATCCAATTTGATAATCGTTTTTTCTTCTTCACTACGATGTGATATCAATTCTTGTAATTTACTTTCAACAAAATAGTCTGAAGAATTCGATATTTGCTTTAAAATATTGTTGAGTATTTGCTTTTCGAGCCTCACCTCCGAAAGAGACTTTTTCAATTTTTTGATCGCGTTGTCTTGTGATTTTTCTGCGCCTTGTTGCTTTTCTGCAAATTTATTTGTTAAGTCAAAATTACTTAAAATAAAGCTAATTAATTAGAAAAGAGAATAAAAGCAGTAGGTGCAGTTACGGTTTTTAGCTAAATGCTCCATGGCGATTCGGTATGAAGTTAAATCTTCTTTTCTCGGCCAAGTATGTTTTGGAGGCTCCCATAAAATGCCCAAAATTCGTTCGTGAATCATTTGATCAATCGTGAAAATCTATGTGAAGAAAAAAAAGAAGAAACAAGTAATTTTTAGAAAAAATGATATATATATTTTATATATCATTTTACAAAAACTCAAAACTATTCATCAATTAAATCAATAATATGACCTATTTCCTAGCGTGCTCTTTCAAATAAGTTTACCCCTATTAAAATGAGTTGAATCGTTCCATAAATATTCGCAAACATATAGGAACCTTTTTTTCTTAAGTCAGCAAAAAGGAATTGCTGTTGTTTAAGATATGGCTGTAATATAATTTTGGCTCTTGCTAAAGCTTCAAAAGCTCATGGGTTCAATTTGAATACTTTAACAATCGAGAATAACTTTGTTGATTGCTTGGCACAAAAACTTCCGGAGCTCGAGAGCTCGAGCTTTTGCTTACTATAATTAGTATGAAGATTAAGATAAAATATTTAAACAAATTTATGATTTATAGGCTATATTTTTTCAGAGCATTTCATCGCTTAATTATAATTGATGAAATTTGGAAATTGTACTTTCAACGCTTCTTTTTTGGCTGATTGTAGAAAGGAGAGAGGTTTCATATTCTACTTTAGTTTTTCTATGTATGCACTGGAATTTAGTAAATTACGATACAAGTGCAGGAAAGTAGATTCTTGTCTCGTGTGGCGTTTATGCCCGACCGAAGCGAGAGTGAAGAGAGACACGAGACAAGAAACTCTTTCCCGTACATGTACCGTATCGTATTTTTTGATACGACGTGTGGAAGGTGCGATTTTCAACACACATTTTCTGCCGAGCGTGCGGAAAAGATACACTTTGCGCACAGAGTATCGCAAAAAATACTGTACAACAGTTCGGGCAAATGTTTCTCGTTTCGTCTGCCTTTCCAGTCTCGCTTCGCTCGGGCGTAAACGCCACACGAGACAAAAATCTACTTTCCTACACTTGTATCGTAATGTACTATTCCGCATACCTCTAGGGCGATTCAACCGATTTCAATGGAGGATAGGTTTATTTGAAAAAGTATACTTCCGAGATAGCTTCTTTTCAGTATTCTTGGATTGAAGCATAACTACCAGTAATATAAAAAATGAATTGAAATTGGCATTTTCTTTTGAAATCAATCTTATTGTTGTTGTTGCTTATTTTTGAATGCCATTGCAAATTAGTATAGCAGCAGTCCTCTGAACTTCGAAAGTTCTTTATTGGTATAGGCTACCGTAATACGAGTTTGACTTGAGAAACGAGGAAAAAGGCAAAAAACATCACTTTGTTGATGAGCTGAGCGACGTTGTCATCGTTCATTTGCCAAATATCCAAGTATTGTTTCTCATTGACGCGCGTAAAGTGCATGGACTTTTCTTCGAGCTCCGTTATATTAGTATGAGTTTTAGTAATTTGACTGGATAACTTGTCAATTTCCGATTTGGTGCTCTCTTCCAACTGGCAATAATTCTTTTGCAAAGCGCTAATGATAGCCTGAAGCCTAAAAATCGTTGGGAGTTAGCGAAGGGCGCGCGATCGACGCCCGGTACGTCAATACTCACCTGTTGATCTTCCTCTTCTGTTGGTTTTTTACTATGGAGTTCTCGTCTTCGCGATTCTTCAGTACGGTGTAATTGTAAGCCAGTTTCTCGGCGTTGAGCAAGCACATGGCCTTGGTCCTCTGCACGTGTTGCTGCAACGCCTGGCACTCGCTCTCCAGTTGAATCTTTCGTGCCCGGTACTCCTCGTCGTGCTCGCTCATCGCTTTGTCCATTCGCTGCTCGTACTCCGCGATAATCTCATCCCGCTTGCTATCGCCGGCGAGGTCCTCGTCTTCTTGTTGCCGGTAAAGTGCTTCCCACCTGTCACGGAAGCCGCTGACCAGAGTCTCTCGCTCGCTTTCGAGGCTCTTGACCACGAGCTCGAGCTCTCGGTCGTACAAGTTTTCCATGCTACCCATCTGTGACTCGAAAGCAAATTGCAAAAGGCAAGTGAAGGGAGTTGCTGAGCGGACCTGTAGGCATCCGCGGGAGCCGCCTGCGCACCTGGTTCTCGATTCTCTCGATCAGCAGGCTAATGTCGGTCTTCTGCCGACTCTGATCGTCCATGTACTCGTCATCGGCCCTTCTCAACTGCATTTTCAGCTCCTCGATAACCGCATCCTTCTTGGCCAGCACCTCGTCGCATTTGTCCTTCTGCATGTCCATTTGTGTCTTGATATCCAGGGGATCGTTTGACTGTAGAATCGTAGCCCAACGCTCATTGATGATCTCGTAACGCTGTTGGCATTCTCGCGCACTCTCATCCAGGTGCTTCAGTAGAGTCATGCGGATCTCGCTCGCCGACTTTCGACGCTCCAGCTCTCGCGCATCGTTGGCAATGCGCACGTTTGTAATCTACAAGCTCGACGATCAGTCGGCACACTTGGTCTTTTGACGTTGAGGCTTGTGCAGTCTAAACTCACCACTTCGTTGCCCTCGGTAAGCAGCTTTTCCAAAAGCTCTGCGCTCTCAATGATTTGCTTCTCCGTGAGACTTTGCTCGACGGCGTCTTCTTCTTCGTCGCCATCTAATCTACAATCGTCGATCATCCGGTAAAATGAAATTGCTCGCCAGATACTGCTAATGTTGATGTGACGAGTAACGCTCGATCAAAATTAGTTACATACCTTTTCAACGCCTCGATGCGCTTCTGGATTCGCAGGCGTCGAGCCAATTTTCTTTCATCTGGATCCGAAGATAAAACTGACGGTTCCTCGCTTTCTTCGAAGTCTCTATTAATTTTTTCCGACATTATCACTCCTATATTTTGCCTTAATAGCAAGTTTCATTTAGCAACACTCAACCCGTGTAAGCATTGACATAACAGTCAGACAGAAGTAACCAATGGTAACATCACTTAAAGGAAGTGACTGTAATTTGATTTTTCGTCGTCAGATGTCTCCACGCATTGCAATCTGTAGTGCCAATTATGTGTACACAACGCGACCGTTCAAGTTTTGCGAGGCCAAATATAATTACAATTACAATAATCGCCTAAAATCATATTAATGATTGTAGCAACGAAGATAAAGTGCTATGTGTTTGTTTTTCTCTGCTGTGCATAATACAATAGTCTGTGGGGTCGTTTTTGATGGAACATTAAGCAAGTTGATAATCAAACATTTTTTTGTAATAATTTGCTCGCGGAGCTTATGACGAATTATATTATGCATAATTGAGCAGTTTTCTAAAATCAACACATATGTAGTCTTATTGGTTAGGAAAAGATCGACGAGGCGCGTAAGAGCTTTTAACATGACGACGCTCGTGTATCTGTATGTACGAATGAACTTGTTTTATTTAAATGGCAGTAGGTCAATCGATTCATTTAGCCACGTTGGTAAGATTTGTCATGTGTAATTTTAAGTCACTTGACTGTTCGATTTCCCATCGAATGTATTCGTTACAAAACTATTGAATAAGGTGAGCATTGTTTAAATTGCACATATAAGATTAAAGATTTTATTGACCGTGTGATGCTGAGCAGGTTTTACTTAGCTCATTCGGCCTGTTATCTCCATTTTAATCTCGATCTCTGTTTAATGCAGGCAAGAGAGAGATTGAGAGAATAGCTTTGGATCAAAGAAACGGCGGTTATGAAGCTGTGGCACGGCGGCTGACGAACATGCGCATTTGACTGCTCCTCGTGGCGCTGCCCCTTCCCGTTACCTACTTCTCCTCGCGGCGCTTTTTCGCTCTCTCTCTCTCTCTCTCTCTCTCTCTCTCTCTCTCTCTCGCTCGCTCGACTTTCCCGTTTGCACGCGCGTCTCTCGCTAGCCAGCTGTCTCTTTTTCGCGTCCCCCTTTGTTATTTCCTTTCTTTTTTGCCATAACGTGAGAGCAACGGAGAACGAGAAAGACCTTCTTCACCATTTTCTGTCCTTTTCCTCGTTCTTCTTCTCTCTTTTTCTCGGCCTGGCGAGCGTGCTTTTTATTCTCCGTCTCTTTCGTATACTAATCTTTTTACGTACAATTCCAATTTTCATTGCTTTGCCTATTTCATTCTGATTTCATTGCTTCTCACTGTTCTGCTTCGTTTGTGTATTTTCTTTGCTTATTTTCATCCTTCATAATTGCCATATATTTACGTATTTTACTTTTACCTTCATCCCTTTCTTGTAATTTGAAAAAATATTTCTTAATCGAATCGTACTCATTCCGCGAGTTTATTAATATTTACGAAATAAAAGAGCTCTTTTTTGCTGGCTATAATAAATAATTTTCACGCTGTCATCGTAAAAGTGTACTAGATATATTTTTCAAACAAGAAGTCAAGAACAGCACGTTTAGGCATATGTTGACATTAGTAAATTATCGTCGTAAGTTAGCGGACCGAACAATCACTAATTTCTTTCCATTAGCTACATAACTTGCATTATTTTATATAGAAGCATGGCTTCCATTTTCTCAGTAAAGCATAATACGTCGCAGTATATTACAGCCGAGAGCGAGGAAAGCAGTGCGAGTAGCTTACAAGCAAGCTTCAGGATCGTATGCTCGATCTATTATGCCCTGGTCATGTATTTCACAAGTGTATTGATTCCTTCTTCCGCCCTCAAAACTGTTTTTTATATCGTCGTTTCCAATTTGTGATGCACGTCATGTGCTTTCTTTTTCTATGCTCTGCTGCAGTTAGATCCGATGTAAACGGCAAACTTATTATTCCAGCTTTAAAATTCCAGTTTGAAGAATCGCCAACAACTATTTGGTTTCTTTAAAATATCATGTTCGACTATTCGATTGATTCATCGCTTCGGCTTGGTTTTGTAGAGAAATGAATGACGGCTAATTGTAAAAAGGGAAAATGTTGATACGCCAGGTGCTTGGAGGCTGGGCACCGGAGAGTCGGAGTGTCGGTGTTGCAGACTGCAGAGTGAGAAAGAGCGAGAGAGAGAGCGTGCGTGCTTGAGAGAAGCGGGTTGAGAAGAGGAGGGGCAGAGAGACATTGCTGTGTAGGGTCGTCGGGCGGTTCTCTTCTCAGATCTCGGATGATCCGAGCTACGGCGGCGGTTTTCTCTCGTCCCCCTCCTACAAATCGGACGATGGAGGGGCGGTAAGCGGCGCTGGGGTGGGGCAAGAGTAAGCCAGCGAAACTCGTTTCCCAAGCGCCGAACTCCGCTAACGCTGCCCCCACCAGGCGGCGCGCTGGTTGCTGGGGCTGGCCGGCGGCAATGGCGGCGGCGCGGCAATAGCAGTATTAGCAGTTCGCTACGCTCCCGCCACGGTGACGTCACTTTGAGTAGTGTAGTGCAGTGAGCAGGAGCGAAAGCCAGGCTCCTCCGTCCGCGAAGCACGCTACGTCGCTAACCAAGTGAGTAGCAGCCAGCGAAAACCTCGACTCGACGTGATACAGACGGACAACGCGCCTTTTCTTTCTCTCTTTTCGCTCTCACGACCAACGACTGGCCGACGTGACAAGCAGGCTGAATAAAGCGACGCAACCAAGCGAGCGGCTCCCCTCGAGGTGTGGCAGCCGTGCAGTGCCTGTGCAGTGTGCCAAATTCAGCGGCCGAGCTCCTACAGTGCATGTGTGTGCCCCATGAAAATAATAAAGTGCGTCTATGCAAGTGTTGATTGGTAGTGAGCAGTGGTAAGAGATGTGACCAGGCCTGAGCAGTCGGTGCGGTCACAGTGGTAAGGCGTGGGGAGAGAGCGAGCCAGAGAAGCAGCTAGCGAGAGAGAGAGAGAGAGAGAGAGAAAAGCGTGTCTTTGATCCGAGGTGCAGCGTGCGCGCGTGGCCAAGAGTGTTGTGCCCGAGTGTGTGGCCGCGAGTGTTGCGGTGTTGAGATGTGGGCTGCGTGCCGGGCCGCACTCCTTAAGAAGCGCCGGCTAGGCCTGCCGGTGGGCTCGACCCAACCAGATCAGGCTCGCAGCTGTCCCACGCTTGTGGCAGCATGATGCCAGCGAGTGACCAAGTCAGATAGTACACGCGTACGATGCGGTACCCGGCAACGAGGAAACGGCGGCCGCTCCAGAGCTGCAGCAGCCACTACAATCCACTAGCGTTGCCGTCGCCGCAGCCGCCGCCGCGTTCGTCCTCGTCCTCGTCGTTGCCGGTGCATGGGCCGATCAGTGAGCAGCAGTTGCACTAGTGAGATTATTTGAGTTGTTCGCGAGTGTTGAAAACGAGAGGCTTTTCAGAGCTTCGCAACCAATCACTCGTGTGCCCGTGGCTCTGCAGTGTGCTCGTGTTAGTGCGAACCGATCAACTTCAGGATACGCGAGTGTTGTGTGTCGTTGTACAGTGCCGCCAAACGATAGCACAACATCCGATCCCAAATGAAGAGTTCGGAGCAAAATGGTTAGAGAGACACGTCACCTGTGGGTTGGAAATCTGCCGGAAAACATCCGTGAGGACCGAATACGAGAGCATTTCAAACGGTAAGCATATAACTACTTGGCCTACCGCCTCCCCTCTCCTCTCCCCTCCCGGCCCACCCGCCTTCCTACCCACCGCCCTTGCATCGTCCATTCGTATTTACGCTGAACGACATACGGATTGATAATCATTAACAATTGTACATGGCGATACTCGGAACGCCTGCCTTTACAACTCGAAGTAAACAAACGAACACGCGTTTCTTCAAACTATAGTTACCCGCCAAAAAGACCAGCGACTCGTCTATTGCCATCAGCTATATGTGTTTATATCATGCGCGCAAACGTACACAAACGGCCAGAGGACTTACAATATTATTTCCGTTTTGGTTCGACTTAGTCATATCTACTCACATGAAACACTCGATTTATCAATGCGTCAACGGTCACGACAAACTAAAGACTAGTTGGTACCCGCCGTAGTTATGGAATATGGAATTCTCTGACTGAGACCGAGTTACATCGTCGATTGAACAGCGTGTTCGAGCTTTATGGTTATGCGAGTGCCAGTTGGTATATGAGTACGAGAGAGAGAGAGAGAGAGAGTGAGCGAGAAAGAAAATTGAAGGAGCTACAGCGTCGGTTGGCTCTTACTCCCTCTACAACGCTCTTTCTCTGGCACTGGCCAAGGTAATAATAGCTGAGGACAGCCATTTTGAGAGCTCACGCTGCTTCAAGTTATTGTTCTGCAGTGGCGCTCAAACTGGGGCTCCGGCCAGTCGCACCATTTCCTTGATCGACCAGCTTTCCTCTCTAGCCAGCGTTACTTTTCACGGGCGCAGATATGCACTCAGTGATTCCGAGTCGTGCTATGTGCAGTAATAGTCTGCGCCGTGTGCCCTAGCCTCGCAAAGAGTAGCGCTAAAAATTGCGCGCGGTGCTGTAGAGCGACAAAGACGGCCGATATAGCAAGCGCGTGCGCGCGCAAACGGAGCCGCAGACACATGCGGATAGGAGAAACCAAGCGAATTCCCGGCGCTGTGTTGCCGCTGCCACCGCCACTGCGAGCTATAGTTAAGGAGGCGGCAGAACGAGAGAGAGAAAACTAACGGTGACGTTGGCCAGTGTCGCTCATTCCGGGGCTCCCATTTCCAAAATTGCCACGCAACCACGTCTCCTCGCTCGTTGCTTCGATCGTTCTCTCTTGTTCGCCTTAGTGTTTGTTATATCTGCGCTGCCAGACTTCGTCGGTTTTATTTTTGAGCAGTTACAATCGGCACTGCATGTGCAACGATAAGACAAAACGAACTTTTTTCGAGTCGATTGCGTTGTATCGTTCTAAATAGCTACGACCAATTAATTAATAGCATTGAAACTTTTATGTTTTGAGTAACAGTAACTGGCCATTGGTTCGTGTCAGAAGGGTGGTCGCGAAGCGGACTATGTTTGCGTGTGCTGGGGTGAAAAGTTGGACGGTGGCGCGAGCATGTTTATTGTAGACAATAAAGGGGAGAAGCTTAGCTTGCTGATCTGGCGTGGTTGTCGAATATATAGGCGTAGCGCAGGCTGCAGCCGGCGTATTTTGGTATATTGATCGTGCAAGTAAACAGCCGGCCAGGCTGGCAGCGCAGAGCGGCGGCCCATTCGCTTTCGCCTCGGGCGACCCCATCTTTACCCGAGCCGCCGAGCGGAGCCGAGCCGAGCCGAGCGGAGCCGTGCACTCGCTTGCTCGCGCCTTGCCTGCTTCGTTCGTTCGTTCGTTCGTTCGTTCGTTCGTTCGTTCGTGTGTACGTACGTTCGCCCGGCCTCGGCCCCGGCCCCGGCCTCCTCTTGCAGTTAGCCGCGCAGCTGTGGAGCCCGCCTCGACGCAGCCGGCATTGCCTCGCACTTGCGTCGCCGCCGACGCAGCTTCTACCGTCCCGATGCTTGACCCTTGGCCCTCGACGCACCTTACCTGACTATGCCCGTCGACTCTTTGACCTACTTTATGGTCAGCAGCAGCGCTAGTGCCATCAGCTCCCGGCTTGGCGATCAGGCGATCACCGCGCTTCTGCAGCATACCAATTTGCGCAAATTCAGCTCCACACCTCCGCCTCCGTCTGCGTTGCTCCACTTCAGCCTTCAGCCGTCGACCTACTCGTCGTTTTGCGCTGCGATAGCCGGTCCGCTGTCCTTTACACCGTTCAATTGCTCACTACATCGCATCGCGGTTGCTTCTTCGCCTATGCCTATCGATCGGATTTGCAGCTAGCAATCACTTCATGCTCATATCTTGCTAATATCGCAATAAACTACTTTTTCACAGCCAGCAATACACCGACTCTACGCAAAGGGATAAATCCATTGTCGCGTGTTCAAACGTGTCTTTCAAACAAAATTCAGTCGATTGACTTATCATTAATTCGAATTGACCGTTGCCTGCTTAATTATCAAATAGTACTAAGATCTAACAGGCAACGTTGGAAAGAAGTTTTATTTGCTTAATTCTTCGTTATCAATCCGATAACCTCTTCAGCAGTCGTATACATTTTCATTGTGACTATTACAATATATACTTATTTCTTTAATGTTCAGTAATTGCTATTCAAGGTCTCAACGTTGTGTGAACTTTTTATTATTTTGGCCATTATTATTTCATATGTACGTCATTTCTATAAGTGACGCTTTGCGACAATATAGCTGTATTAGTTACATATACAGATATACAACTGTTTCTACAACTTACAGCTATTAAGAAAGTTCTTTTCAAAATCACTTTTCTTTAGATTTCCTTCGAACGTTGAAAATAAGTTCCTTTTTCCGTTAGCTATATAACGGAAAAAATTTAGTAGGTAACGGTATTTGAAAACAAGATAATTATCTTCAAATTTTATACTTTTTTTAACACGTTTTAGATAGGCTTATTTAATTTTGGCGCTATATTTTGTCGATTGTAAACTTAATTTTCTTTATTTTTTTTAACTAATGTTATTTTAGATATAATAAAAAACCAATTGATATAATCAAATATACAAATATCGATCTCCATTGAAAAGTTGTAACTGTTAAGATTTTTCTTACTGGAAGAGTAGTATACCTGTATAGCGGTACAGGCTGCACGAAATTTTAGGACACACTATGATTTTATCAATTTTTTCAGTATATCCGTACACTTTATCATATTCAGGGTTGCCATAAACCCATGGAAATCATAGAATTATTAATATAAATTTATTAACCATGCATAATTTCATGAAAAAATCATGGAAAAAGAGATAATTTTATTTAGCTCTATGATCTTACGATTGGGGAGTGGCCAATAACGCCATTGCTCTCCCATTGCCATTTTTCATTTCCCCGGGTATTCTCCGCCCCCGAAATGCCGAACCGTAGAAATGGTACTTGCTAAGAATTTGAATTTTCCTTTTTCATTACATTTACTATTAAAATTTGTTATAAAGAGTATTAAAAAAAATTATGAAAATTTATTCTGTCATGGAAAATATGATTATGGAGTATGTGAAACATTATTCAAATTTTGTACAGGTTGATTGTAATAACCTTGATAGTCCAATCATTACATGTCATATTTAAGAGATTTTTAACATAAACACTTCTATTAACCGACTATTCGGACGAAAATAAGCTTTCTATTTTGACTATTCCAAGAAAACGTCCATAAGGTTTTTTCACTTAACTTATAACTAGTATTCTTTTACGGTTTTATAGTTTTATAGGTTATTTGTAATCGCATCATGCATTTACGGTTGTTTTTTTTCTTTTAAATCTTCCATTTTTATTTTGAAAATATAAAGTATATAAGTTGTTAAAATTGAAGGTATGTATATTAGATGTAACGCAAATTATTATATGCAGTCCCTCAAGGAGATATAAAATTAATAGCCAAATTTTCAACAAATAAAGCTAATTTGAATATTATCTGTCGAATCGTTTTATTATTTAATTATTTACGTGACAGTTTTTTCAAAACATCTTAATCCAATTGAAGACATTAATAAGCAATACTGACGATTTTTTCTTATCTTTATTAATAATTAGGTTATGATTAAAAAAAAATTTAATTGCGTTGTATCTTTAAAATGCACAGTTCAATTAAAAGGTTCCACATAACCAGGGACTCAGCATTATTTTATTTTATTTATAAACACATTATTGTCCGTAGAGTACTAAAAAAAATTAGGTTTCACATACTGTAGAAGATAATACTTTAAAGATTTTAATTTATAGAAAACAATCGCAAAATCCTAAGAGACAATAACATAGTGAATTGTTTTTAAAAATCTGTATTGTATAATGTTTTGACAGAGTTGATACTTGAACCATATTACTAATGGAAAATCTGCTCGTATTCTACATGATCAATTGGTTTTATTATTATTTTCATTAGCACCATCTGTTTTTAATTTTTCACACAATATCATTAGAAATTAAGTTGATTGGGTCAGTACAAAATTGATGGATTTATTGTTTTTACAGCTTTTTTGATTTCGTAAATGCATAAATGTATTTGTAAGATATCAAATTAATCCACGGTTCAGTTGGCTTTGCGTAATATATTGTGTTGGTTTAGTTATTTATGTATCTTTGCTGAGACAAGAGCGAGTACGGTCGAAAATATTTGCAGCACGAGATAGTATCATGTCGAGACAGTGAACGCCGAGGTTTTATTATTCCGAGATGAACAAAGATTATGTACCTTGCCTGAGATAAATGCCAGTACGGGCCAGAAAAAATTTTGCAGCGCGAGATAGAATCATGTCCGGACATTGAGCTAAACTAGTATAACGCTCACAAATTTTTTACTGCTGATAAGGCCGTATGAGGGGTTTTACACGGAGGTTACACTCAATTAGTAAATAGGTTATGTACCATACAAATATTCATAAATTATAAAATTATAGATTTTCTAACTTTTTTTTTCCAAAACATAAGAAATTTCTATCTTTCATTTTATTTTTAGTTATCCAGGGTGTTTCCACAAACCTGGAATGCCAGAAACATCAGAAAATTGTCAGGAAAATGTCCACCCTGGAAAAATTCATGGAATGTCATGGAAATTTTATAAATGTCAGGACAAACAAGATCCACCTTGATTTTTTTCTCTAATTATTTTTTCGTAATAATAAGCTTATATATCGTTCTATTAACCGCTTGACTTTGGGGTATTTTGTGAGTGGCTAGATGTCGCTCACGCTCTCTGTGCACTTGGGAAAAACAATCAACAGAAACATTGGCTGCCGAATTTTTTTTAGAGACTGACCGTCATTTGAAAATGTCGCCATCACCGGATATTTGTTGCATTTTATTATTTATTACTCATAGTCATGGGAATATTTTTTAAAGTTATGGAAAAATTCTTCTGTTACCGAAATATTTTTCTGTTCATGCCACTTTGTAGTACTGTGCTTTATTTAAACTTTTTAAATTGTCTAGAATAACTTTTAATCTTACTTTATTAGTGAAATTATTGATTTTGTAGTATAATTTGTCTATTGACTATATATTATGTTCAACTACGCATAGCTCAGCAGCCCTCATTTCCAGTGCCGCTTCGGCTACATGTAAATGTATATACCCGGGAAGACAGTGGAGAGGATTTCTATACAGTCGAAGAGCTGATGCGTATACTATCTATTTACCGATTGAGTGCCATTTGCACGTACCAACTCGAATACGTCCGCCTAGGCTATAATAATTATTTCCATCGTAGGCGGTCGTATTCAGGATTTTACGTGCAGAGGACGCTCAATCTGTAATGGGGTTGCTTACGCACGAGGAGCACCTTAGCAGCGCCTCGGCCAGTTTCTTGGCAATTGCAGCCCAGAAGGCAGAGGAAAAGGTGGCTCCTGAGCTGTGTTGAGTTTATTATAGTATGGGAGAATAACTCATTCGCGCTCCTCGGTCTTTTTTCAGTCTACTAATCTTACTGCAATGTGTACCGTTCTCTTTCACAAAAATGTCAGGTGCACGATACTATATCTTTTTCAGTAACGAATTATTTCGCATAAGGTATCTAAATATTAGAAAGCAAGTTTTTTTCTTTTTTTTTTTAAGTTTTAAGCCGAGAAAGTTTTCTTGCTCATAAAATAATAAAATCTCTAAGTGCCCTTCGCTGCGCGCAGAGGATTAGCGGAACGTCATAAAAACCTTGTTTTTTGTAGCTAACGTTTTTTTTTATTCTCTTATGCACAATTTGTATACATGACGATAAAAAACTTGAAACGTACAATTATTTGATGTGTGGACAATTGTGCATGGGTTTATAGTACACACAAATTATTGCGTATGGTAATATGGTGTGAATCAACTATTAGCTGTTACTGTGCGCAATAGTTTATGTGTATAATAAAACCGTGTACCATTGTCGGTCTGCCTACGGTACGACTCACAAGGGACAAATGGTAACTGTAAAATCTGGGTGTAGTTGTGTTGTGAGCGACCTCATTACTATTGAGCAGCACCTGCACGAAAATATGAATACGGCTTTGCCGAGGACAGAAACTTTTTTAAGCACCACGGCCTAGACATGTGCAAATTCGACTGAGGTTATGTTTGTATCGCAGGATAGTATATGCCTAATGGCCCTTGTCCCGGTCAAGGTACATAAATAACTATTATATGCCTTGGGCATGCCAAGCGCCTGTACAACATGAGGAAGATGTTTGTAGCGCGGAATAGTATAGGGCCAAAGCAGCGAGCGAAGTGAGCACCTTTGCACGGAAAACCTCACATATGGTTGCCTAGGTTGAAAAAGCGCTATATGCAAGGAGTTGATACAAGGCCGAGGCAGCTAGTGAAACGAACACCGAGGCTCTTATTAACCCACAATGCAAACATAACCTTCTTAAGAATAATTATGCATGTCTCACTCACACACGATGCTTAAAAAAATGTTTCATTCCTGGCAAGGCCACATTCGAGTTACGTACAGGTAACAATCAATAGATAGATAGCTTACGATGTAATTAAACAGAGATTTCTCACTTAATAATTCTTTTATTTATTTTCCATACAATCATTCTTTCAAAAAAAACATTTTTCTTTTAGCGGAGCTTTTTTAATTGTTTGTATAAATAGTCACATTTTTTATATCGCTCTCAAACCACTCAGTTGTGTAATCAATTTTTACTTTTATAAAACATTTTAATTGCAATAAAATATATTTTAGTAATTTTTTATTGTTTATTTTTTTTTTAATCTTTTTACATATTTCGTTATATGCAAAATATCTGTTTTGTTGCATTGTACACTACCTATTTATTGTCGCCTGTACGTCATTCAAATATGGCCTTGCCAGGAATGAAGCATTTTTTAAGCATCATGAGTGAGACATGCACGATTATTCTTGAGAAGGATATGTTTGCATTGCGGGATAATAAGAGCTTCGGCGTTCGTTTCAGTCCCTGCCTCGGCTTTATACTAAGCCTTGTTGATAATATGTCCGTCTGAGACATAATAGTGCTTGTCTCGATCAAGATACATTAATAACTAACATGTAGTAATGTACAGTGTAAAGTATTAATCTTGATAACATTTCGTTTTATTTTGATTTATAATACCGTCAAATTTATTTTTTTGGTATTCAATTCACATAAATTGATATCAAATTTGGATAAATCTTTATAATACAATCAATCAGTAGTATATAATAAATGTGTGTGTGTGTGTGTGTGTGTGGGCGCGCGCGCGCGCGCGCCTGTGTATCTGTGTGTAATTTTCTGAGGTTACCGGTGCTACGAAAGTCACAATATACTGTATTAAAGTAGTTCTAGCAATAGAGCTTAAGCATAAAAAGTTCTTTTACAACGTAATTACATGAAAATTTTTATGTGGTTCTTTATTATGGCAATGTAAACTTAATTTTAAAATTATAATAGGTGTTACCGAACTTAAAATTGAGAAAAAAATTTAGCCAATGTTCATAACCTGAGTTTTTATGGATGGTTTATTTATGACGAATGATTATGGGATATTAAACATATTAAAAACAGCAGTTTTTTTCAGAAATTTGATTCGTATTCGTTGAACTGTATATAGAATCTTATCATTAAACAAATTTAAATCTACTGGGGTTATTAAACATTTACGCTAAAAGAGTACAATAATAAGAAACCCTAGTCACTAATAAGATACGAAAAAAACATGTGAAGCCTATCGTTTTGACTAATTAAATGGTCCTTTCAAAACTAAAATTTAAATTACAATTAATAACTTATTAACTGCATGCAGGTAGGAAGTTTTTGTTGAAAATAGTCTTTTCCGCAATCTACATACATGTTAAATTTACTTGAAAATTGTATGGGGAGAGGGAGAAATTATACTTAATGTACAAAAACTATATAATTTTTATATGTACAAATATTTTAATTTATCGCCCTAAAATCTTACACTTCGAAACAAAATCTAATCGACCAATTCCTCACGTGCCTTCGTAGGATGTAGGTACTGACTGCGACTGACCACATGATAGACAATATTTACTAATGCGTTATATGTGCGTAGACGTAGCGATATTCATGCATATTACAACGTGTAAAACGAAAAATCTAGTCTCAAAAAAGAAATTAAGAAATAAATCGCACATTTAAAAATGTATCGTCTATAACTTTCTCGAAACGACATAAAATGGACTAAAACTTGTTTTCGATGAAAAATGGTAATTTCGACTTCCAATTTAACTTGTAGAAACATTGGTATCAAATACGTAGAAGCGAAAAAAAATTAATGACTTTCTGAGAAGCCTAGAATCGTAATTTTATTATAGAGAGGATTGGATGCTGACGCTGATTCGTCAGCTACTTCGTGCCTACTCGTATCAAGTTAGCGACCGTGACCCTGAATCGTATATTTTATAGTTGTTTTACAAGTTAATATTAAATTCTTTTACAAAATCAAACATACATAATTATATAAAAAATGAAATTCTGAATAATATAAATAAAAGAAAAATATTTTTTAGTATATTTTTACCATTAACTTAAGGTATTGCCAAGTGATATATCCTTGGACGTTAGAACGAACTTAAGAGATTCAAATTTACATAAACATTCATATACGGTTCAATACAAATGCGGCCATTTTCACGCCGTTCACTTCTCACGACTTTAGCATACTCGTGATCCTTTTATTTTATTTAGAAAAGCCTATACCAAGGGTTTCTTAGAAACTTTCGACTGGCGCGTGTTAGAATAGATACTTGTTACTAAAGTCTTATTGTACTTAACTTATCCAAACCTATACCTTAACCTGCACCGCATTAGCTCGGGATGTGCCCGTTAAACAAGGAAGATCTATACCTCAACTCATTGAGGTGAATGCTCAAGAGAATCCATCTCCTATGTAACTCGTATATTTGAATATTTAGTATTTTTTTATTAATACTATACATTATATTCCATACCTCATGTTCAGTTTGTTATTAAACGGTAATATAAGTATTAATATATTTCCAATATATTTGAATTTACAATAATATTTTATATAAATGATTTCTATGCGAAATGAATTTTCATATTTTGAGCGAATGCAACTTTTAATTAAATGATATCTTATTTTTCATTGTAATTGATTGAAATATATAATATAATCATAATTAAACCGTCATAAATAATGATTTACATTGATATAATAATTTATCACTTTAGTAAATTTTTATATTAAATAGAGAATTGTCTAATTCTTTTTTTTCAACGTTAAGATACAGACATTCTTACAATTCCAGACTATATCTGCCTTACTATTCAGGCATATAGGCTAAATAACTAGGTTACGTTTTATTAATTTAACTACAATTAATCAAATAAACTTGTATTTAAGTTCTTAATGTAGTTAATTTATTTATTTAAATATGAATAAATTTTGTCTTTTAAGTAATAATAACAATGTAATCTTACTTAGTATTTTGAACTTGTTAAGATGATTTAAATAAAGATTAAAAATATTCACATATGTTTACATATGTTTTTTCGTGTAAGGATTTTTTCATTTTTAAAAAGATAGAGATAAATATAACAATAACTTCGTTTTAGAAGCACGTTTTTGTATTACATTCTTCATATAATAATTTATAGAGTTTATATTTGTCCAAATTATTGACATTGCATATTTGAAAAATCCGCACCAATCCCGAATTTTTTCATCTGTTATTCAAAAAACTGTCTTGACAGTAATGTTTTAATAGTATGTTCCTTCACAGAGTTGTCAATAAAAGCAAGTTTTATATCTGAAAAGCAATTCATGATGAAAAATCTATAATCCGAAGATATTGTGTAATTTGCGAACTACGGTAAGTTTAAAAAGACATTTTTAAATAAAAAATATAAAAGAAAATTTCGAAGGTGCTACTATTGTTTATTTTGTAAATTTTGGCATACAAAAAAATTTAAGGAATTTTAATATTAATCGTTTATGATTAAGATTGAAAATTTTAGGATTAAGATAAAAACCATCGCCATGCGTTTTTACATTGAGTGTAGTTACTGCTTTTCACGTATTTCTTTTACGAAGGTGTGGTTTTCTTATCCAGGGTCGTGGTAGTGAATCTAGTGAGAGTCAGTGTAAAATAGCCGTCGAAGCTGCTGTAACGCCTGGCCCTCTATATCAGTAAAATGGAGATTTCAGACTTCATTTTTTTTCTCACTTCCACGTGTTCGATATCAATGTTTCTCTGAATCAAAAAGTCAAGACTACTACCTTTGATACCTAACAAAATGTTTCAGTTCGACCAATACAATTTTAACAGTTATTTTTAATATGACTCTTAAATATTGGTTTCATGTTATTGAACTCATTGTGTTACGTTTTCCGTAAAATGTTATATCAGCTGTATTATACGTGGAAGTTCCACGTCATCTATGTATAATACGGCAGTCAATGCTATCAATCATATGCCCGAGTGCGCTCAGTCGATAAATAACCTACAAATATATACGGGTGAGACGTAGACTGACTAGAGATCAACCGTGCGCTTCAAAGTATAGAAAGTTTACCATGAAAACGATAAACTGAAATATCTGTGTTTATAAAAACTTTATGGTCTTTGTTTATTAAGTGAAATCTCTCTTCCTCCCCTAAATACATTAAAAAAAAAAGTAATTCTTGTATATAAGTAGATTACAGTATATTATAAACTGTTATTAAATCCATTTTTAAGCTGCATGCAATTAGTAACATTGAAATTATGATTTGAATTTTAACTACATCATTCTTAGCGTCATTTTTTAATAGGTGACAGTATTCGTTCGAGACGAGCTTGACACGTTTCATCTTATGAAGTTGAATAGTACATTAACCCAAGTAGCTGAAACACTGTCTCAACCAAAAAGTAGATAAAAGAAAATTTAGGCAGTACTTGACTTTTGTACGGCAAATTCTTGTTAATTATTATAAAAATATTATGATTTTTTTTAATTTGATATCTGGAGCCTATTAATGATATCAGGATAATTTTTTGAAAATGTACAAAACGTCCTGTATTTTAAAAATATCAATAGTAATAAATAAAATTGTTTATTTATTCTAAAATTGACACAGTTTTTTCGAAGATTTGTTTTTGAAATTTTTGCATCATTGAGTTCCTCATTACTTTTCATATAAAAAACCGTTCCTTATTGAGATAGCTATCGTTCAAAACGAGCGCTATCGCTACCCTACTGCTGAACGTCGGTCGAGCTGAGGTGAATCGCTTGGACTGTTACTACTCTATTGTTAACTTCACATCCTTAACACACGACACGCTGTATCTTTTAATGCTGTCAACTATTTATGTACATACTTGTATTAGATCAAATTGAATTTTATAAAACACTTCTTTGTATTTAATCGGGCTAGAGACTAACGTCATTGATTTTACGGCCACATTAAAAATCTTTATTCCAATTTTTCTTTTTCATTAACGTTTGTTTTCGTGTTGTTAATTTAAATGACATGTCTCAATTAAAATTTAATTAAAATTCTCTTTACTTATAATTGCATAATTATTGTCATCGCTTACTGGAATAAACGCATGTAACGATTTTGTTCCTTGTATAAAAGGATTTTAATTGACTGTATCTACTAATTTCGAAATTTTTATGTTCTTTTTTACTACAATATATGTTAATATATCTTAGGCATAGCTTTTCTCGCCCAACTATCTAGAATTATTATAACATTTATGTCAACTTCATGACTTGACATTTTGTTTCATAATACTGAAATCCTATTATGCTCGTTAACTCAACGTAAACGAAAAAAACAAAGTGTTTCATTGAATTACGTTTTAACTAATATAAATATGTACATAAATAATTGATTGTCACATTATCAGCATTAAAAAATAGAGCATGCCGTGTGTTAGCGGTGTGAAATGAACAATAGCGGGCCGCCGGTCAGGCGATTCGCCTCGCCTCGACGAGCACTCGGTGCTTGGGCGGTGTTCGCTTTAAACGATGGCTACGTCAACCCTAATAGCGGGTATGTACTTAATTTTTATAACAGATTTTTATCTAATAAGTGACGAGGAATCCAATAGTGTAAATATTTTTGAAATTAAAAAATCCATTTTTGAAAAATGTAATTGTTTATAAATATTGTTTATAATTTTCGGATAATAAACAATTTCATTTGTTACTATGGATATCTTAAAAATACTAGTCTTTCCAAGTATTGAAATGAAAAGATATTCTCAATATTTTAAATAGGCTCTGATATTTATTTAATATCGAATTAAATAAAACCTTCAAATTTTTCAATAATTGATAACTCCATAAATAATTAATATTTCGACCTAAAACTGTGCATACACGTTGACCTCTATAGATCATAAGAATATCATCTATGAATGAAATTGGCGATTTTGGTAGAGAATTAACCATTCAAAAATACTTATACAGTAAGATAAGAATGCTGAGATCCTCCGCCAGTCATTACAATTTTTTCTCGCTTCTACATATTACTTCGTGATATTCTTATTAGCGGCATAAATAGTTAATGTTACCATTAGACTGTAACTCCAGTCGTGATATATATAAATATTCTCTTTTCACGCTCTTTTAAAAGTGGCAGGGGAAGTTAGTTGCGGGTCTCATTACTATAGGTAACTAGAAATTTATTCAAATTATAAGATTTTTAATATGATCTGTTTGCGATATTCACACATCGTCGAGTATGATACTGATTCTACCTATAGTACAATATATGCACTAGTCAATGCTATAAATCACACTTGCGATTTGACAGATGATATGTTGTCAATGTTGGATTACTCACAAATAAGTATCTGATTTTAAGAAGAAGTTAGTTAGCTGTTCTTTTCACGCGTGTATATATCTACTTAAAGATTGGTATGAGGGATTTGCCAGGGCCAATATTTTTAAATATTCATGTCGATGAATATACATTATCCTCGTACACTGAGTGAAATCAGCCCGTCTCCCTCTACACACACGCGCATACACAACTTTCATAAAAGATAAGTTTAGCATGGGAGTAGGTCGCAGATACTTAAAGACTCTTTTGAAATCAATTAGTGCATAGAACTTATAATTTCGATTTCGGCTACGAGACACTAATTATGTATATTGCCGGCTGATAGTATTGATATTTGAAATAACGGTCTATGACACGTTATCTTATGAAGTTCTAATTTGATGCTTTGTAGTCGCTATCAAATTTTTTAATTATAATTAAGTCTCGCCATATTTTCATAGATAAATAAGTTACCGCTTAGACAAATCGTCAGAGGGAACTTAGAATTTACCATATATGAAGAAATTATAAAAATGTTTGTGTGAGCCATAACTATTTTCAATAATATATGTATAAGTATATAAAAATGTGATCTTTTCGACGAAAAGTATTAACTACGCGAAAAAATTTTATCTTCAAAAAATGCTTAGAATTAGTCAAAGAATTCCTAAATTAAAAAAAAAATTATTTTTTAAAAAAATGGTCAAGTTGTTATTCATCTTTATATTTACGTCAAACATGAAATGACAGTTGGCATGACAATTAAAATAACATTTAGATATTGCCTTTGGATTTTTTTGTGAAGGAATTGTTGTGCAGAATACTCTGAAATGACGGATTTCAATCCTGGAATAAAGATTTGTCAGTGGAATTTTCTAGGATAACCAAATATTTCTTAATTAGATGAGCTGTTAATATATTACGTCTTTGTTAGATGTATACAATTAAAAATGTTAAAAAAATTAAAATTTATAACTTCTGGCCAAATCTTAAAATTAATATAAATTTAATAAATACATCTCTTTGGTTTTGTCCTTTTATATTTATGTGAAAGTGATTTACAAGGAAAATATGTCAATTTTGATAAAAGCAGTATTTTGCAAGCGTTTATTGTCTATTAAAAAAATCCTTTGACAAAAAGAAGTGAACCTATTATTTCATGTTTATTGATATGTTAAATCTATTCAGTCTCAACAAAAATTTCAACCACTTAAAATAATATAACATTATTATTATTATTATTACGCAATTTTTACAATAATAATTTTATAATAATTTTAATATAAGTCGTAATGCATCACAAACTTGTATGTATGCTCAATTTCATTCTATACTTTTTCGAATCAATCATTAAAAATATAGTCAAATTTATAATTTTATTGGTGAACATTTTTCGTATAAAATTGAAATTTAGTGTCCTATTTGATTTTATTTCTATTTGTTGACCCAAATCATAAATATTTAAGCTTATTATTTTTAGCTATACAGGTATATAAAAATGTAGTCATATGTTTCTGAATTCATATTTAGAAAGCAATTTGATTTGATTATAAAATGAATGATTTATTGCATTGAAAAGTGTTTCAAGCTTATTGTTTTTTATGCAGAATATAACTAAATTTTCCAAAATTTAGACTAAAGGAATAATAAAAAATATATTGATAAGAAGCTCACCAGAATTAATACGATAGATTACGTTGTTTAAAATATTAAAATTTTTATATTTAAGCTTTTTTTGAAAAATAACAAATTTGCTGAAAATTCTTTTGTTAACGTACTGACATTCGATCAGGAGTAAAATCAGGTATTGTATATTTTTTGTTATATTGTGCATACGGTCAGAAATATATCAAACAACAAACTTTTTATGAAAGATTTAAATAATTCTTTATTATATTCATTATTTTCAAATATTAATCATCTATAAGAATATTATTTCTAGAATATTTAGTAAGATATCTATTTCAAAATGGGTATTTATTGAAATTTCTAAAATTAACTAGAGTAAATGAAAAAGAATATTAAAATTTAATTCATATGTATCGCTTTACTAAATTATTTTACTTATATCGTTTTAAAATTATAATTTTGTTATATAAACTCTCAAGCAATATTTAACTCATCGGTTGATTAATAGTTTATAGGTTTCGTAACCAATTGGTAGTTAAATTTTTCTCTTCAATTGAATTATCTTATAACTGTAAACTTTCATCAGCTTAGAAGATAATCAGCGTACGCATGTTAATAGTTTTAAGTATAGTATATATCGACAATACTTACTCAAAAGTGCTTAAGAAGAGCAAACGAACAGTAAACACATACGAGTGAACATCATACATTCAATCCTTATGTATAGCCAATTTAATTTTTAGAATAGTAAAGTACACTGTTTTTTAATTTATTTGACATAGACAGTATTTCCTAGGGTATAGTTAGTGGCAGATAACTGGTTATCATCCTGATTTCTACAAATGAAGTAAGTGTTTATAATTAATAATTGATTAAAAGTTAACCGAATCTTTTCAGCGAAAGTGTACCTTTTTTATAAATACTATTTTTTCAGTTTTTCTATTTTTTCTTTTCGAAATTATTTTTTCCTCTATCTAAATTGAGCTGCAGATTTGGTATTTTTGTAACTTCTTCATTTAAGTAAGTTTTACAAATTGCTAGCCCTTTACATGCAACTAAATATGAATTAAATAACAAAAAATGTAAGGTAATTTAGTAAATGCGAGATAGATGTTATTGTATTCTATCAAAGGATAGACATATAAAGTTAAAAAATAATAAACCTAATTGAAAGAAAATATATCAAACCAATCAAGCACCAAATAACAGATTCATATAAAAATAATATGAAAATAATTCAAACGGTCACAAAAGCTTATTATGTGAACGCAAAATATTTTATAAAGAAAATATTGAAGATTGTTTTCCATGTTTCTTTTTCTCGAAGCGGGATATAAAATGGGCAAAACTGTCATCAAAAATTCGTGAAAATAAAGGCAGTTATTTTCAAGTGTCGCTTCTAAAACATATAAATAAAAATAACATCATCCTAAATAACTGTACTATATTTGCATCGAAATGATTCAAAATATAAGGAAAATGTTTTTTTTCAACATGACATGTGAAAAGCACAGCTTTGAAATATGTTCGACGAAAAATATGCGCTCAAATTCCTGCTTTTGACGTGTTGTTTTGAAAAAAAAACTAGCTATCATGTTCAGGAAAGAAATTCTCACCTCGAGTGCTTTCTTATCTACACCTTCGCTTATCTCAGGCGTGAACCTCACATGAGACAAAATAGCACATTACGATACAAGTGCGGGAAAATAGATTCTTGCCTCGTGAGGCGTTTACGAAACAAGGAACTCTTCCGAACCATGTGTCGTATAGTATTTTTCGATACGACGTGTGGAAAGCTCGTTTTTGGCCTGACGTACGGAAAGTATGTACTTTCCGCAAGGAGTATCGAAAAGAGTTTCTTGTTTCTTGTATCGTAATAATAATAGAGTAAGTAGGCAAGAATCTACTTTCCCGCGTTCGTATCGTAATGAACTAATTCAAGACGGTAAAGTCAAACAAATCAAATTCATTTTTGTATGTTACTTAAAATAGTCTTCTATCTTAATCATTGTACTGATCGACATTCATTCAGATTTTTTAGTTAGTTTATTAATAATCTAGTTTATGAACTATTATTGATGATTACAGGTTTTATCAAATGTAAATTCATATTCTTTAAAATCAATCTTTTTCAATTAAATATTTAATATTTCAGACTGATTGATATTAATTATGTACAATTTCGTGAATTTCTTTGCAAATTTCATTCCAGTATTACTTCATAGATACATGCAAATGAAATTTGATCATCTCGAAAAAAAACCGTCTTGAAAGATCTTCACACGATTATCAACAACGCTAATCCAGTTAGTCGAGCTACCCGAGGATATATATGAACATGTATTATAATAATTATAAGTTAAAATTTTCATATTTACTTTACGTAAATAAAGATAGAATTAAAAGTCTTGATTTTCGTTACTCTAGGTTGCATTAATCTGAATAAATTTCTGTGAAATAGTCAGTTTTGTTCTATCAATTTATAAAAACTACGTTGCTATAATATTAATCAATTACCTGTAGTTATAAATACCTGCTTTGGTACTGTTAGGTTACAATAGCAGTAGTAGCTGTCTCGCATTGTATTACTTGTTTTCGTTTCTTCATTTTTTAGATAATTTATAATAGATGATCCTCCTGATTTGCGAATTAAAGTTTTAAGATATTATGTATTATATATATATATATATCTTTTTCTTCAGAGACACAACTAAAAAAATGCGTTGTTGTTTTATAAAGTAGTATTTCTTGACCAACGGTGTAATAACAAGATATTCTCTGCACTAAACATTTAAAATATTTATAGAAATAGGAGTAGTTCAATTTTTATTATATTTTGGTATGATGAGCAATACAATTAAAATATTGTATAATTCAAAATGTCATACAATTTTTTCTTGTTGTAAATAATATTATTTACCTCAAAATTGTATAACAAAACAATTTCAAATATTATTCATTTTTTTGAATTTCTATAGTAGATGTACGTAGTTCCTTTCAAAATCAACTGTAGCCATAGACGTTTGATTGACGTTGGCTCTATTCTGATAGTGTTAGGCTTTAGCCGGATAAAATTGGATCTTTGAGCCAAGAACTAACTGTCCAAAACGAGTGGCTGAAATTACATTAAGCCAGGATCCAATTCGTTAACCGTTAGTCACGATATACTCACCGTAGGTACATGGATGTTAATCAAACGAAAAGCTATGAATTTCCTTTATGAAAGTCGCAAAATAGATACGTACCTGATAAAAAATATAACATCTACCCTGGGCATAAGGGACTATCTAAACCTTGGGCGTTGGCATGCTCTCTGTTGATTCGTACTACGATTTTGTCATCACCTTCGTAATATTCCATTTGCACTTTTCATATGTGTATTTGCGTATTTATCCATTTCGCGAGACTAACCCTTCTACCAGATTTGACAATTTGAAAATTAATGATCATTGTTGGAAGGTGGATAGAATTATTTTTAGAAATGTTTGATCTTGGTGAAAAATTAAATGTATTTCATCATATCCGTTTCTGTAGTCGGCTTGGAAATAGATATAGATGGTCAGATCTGTAGTGATTGGGCCGTGAAAGGAGGAGTGGTTGTCGGAAATTGAAAGAAAATACGAATTATTGATTAGAAAGTCAAAAGTAAGCTGGCGAGGTTGACTAATGAAATAGCGTAATGAATGGAAAGTCATATTGTTTGTGTGAGCGTCTGCTGCGAAATTGGGCGCGAGATAAGATAAGTCGAATGGGTAAATTACCAGTGGCGAGTGAACAGAGAGGAGTTGCAGTTCAAGTCGAGGCGGCGGGAGGGCGGGGACGGGGGGAGGGGGGCTGGGTGTAGCGTAAATTTCCATTGCGACAGAGACAGATAGACGGGCAGACATGCGCGGCTGTTCCGTTCCGTTCGGCGATCTCGGCTCGATCGCGCAACGTATAGAAATAATAGAAACACGCGTACGCGCGCTGGCTACGCGAGAGAGAGAGAGAGAGAGAGAGAGAGAGTGAACGGGAGCGGCGCTGCGACTGGCGGACGCCGCGATAATTCTCGGCGAGCGTTCGAGCGAGCGAGCGAGCGAGCTAAGCTCGGACTCGGGGAACTGGTTCTCCGTGGGCCGCCGCGCGACGTCGCGCGCCGAAGGCGGGCGGGGAGGCGAGCGCGCAAGTGGCTCTGGCAGCTACAATGCAACTCCGTAGGAAAGGCGCATGCACGCGATGCAGGCTGGAGCGGCCGTCTCTCGGCTGCGCGCCGCGCGCGCTGTTGCCGGGTCGCGCGGCGGCCAGCCCCAGACCGCCTACACGTCGGCAACGTCGCAGCTCTCTCGCGCTCGAGACCAACGGACTGCGGACAATGTGCATTCGCGTCGCCCGCGCCATTCCATTTTTCCATTCGAGCCGCGCTCTCCGGCTGCGGGTCGGCCGCCGTAAATCGTCGTCGATAGGCGTGAATCCCTAGAAGGCCTGGCACAGCGCCGCGGCGACTCCGCAGTACCTGCGTGTCGGCGTTGCGGAGAGGAAAGTCGCGCGCAGCGGGCATTTCCGTGTGCGACGGCGTGGTTCGCGCGAATCGAGTGCACTGCCGGACACCCGTAGCGGCAACAGCGCGTCGGCAAGGGACGGCGGCGGCGAGCGGCAGCGGCAACGCCGCGCGCGGCCAGCCACAGGGATTCGCAGCTCCTCTCCGCCTCGTGCTGAGCTTCAAGGTCTGGCGCCCTGCAGCTCGGAACGGGGAGCAGCCGCGCCGCGCGGCGGAGGGACGCGGCTCGGCCTAACTGTGTCGCGCCGCGTTGCTGCTCTCTCGCTCGTCGGCGGCCGCTCCCGGGGAGGCTTTGTCCGCGAGCGCAGGCAGCGACCAAGGAAGAGCCGCCGCCGCCGCCGCGACTCGCTTTCCAGCCGCGACGGACGGCGATCGTTGCGCTGCATCGGCCTCGCTCGCTCGATCCGCGCGAGCGCCGCCGTCGACGTCGAATGCCGAGAGCCGGCAACCCCGCGCGGCGCTCGCCGCTCCGGCAACGGTGCGCGACTCGTCGCTCGCGCCTATTATGTAACAGCGGGATGCGGAGGGGTACGGGTCCCATCTCTTTGGCTCTACGCCGCTGCGTCTTCGACGAGTGATGTGGAGCCGCAGTTGCCGAGCTGTGGCGCGCGAGTGAACGGCCTTTTTTCCCTCGATTCATCTCACCTCGTCTCGTCGAATCAGGTTGCCCAGCATGTCCATCGAGGCCAGCGGGCGGTAGCGCTGTGGCGACTTTCAATCCGCCGGTTCAGCGACTGCGGCTACCGGTGGCTCGCTTTCCAACGTTTCCTTGCGCGCGCATGCCTATGGCCGAATAAGACTCGAACGAGATGCCGTGGGGCGTTCCGCGCAAATCAACAACGGGCACGTCAAGGCATTCCATCGTGGCGCGATTTGTCGAAATTCGGCAGAGGCCTTCCGGCTCTGCCCGGATGGACGCCGCGCAACTTTCTCTCGTTAGGCTTTACCAAGTGCCGACCAAATGTTCGGCCGAATAGGAATTTGCTCGTAG
This sequence comes from Phymastichus coffea, assembly GCF_024137745.1. Classification (NCBI taxonomy): domain Eukaryota; kingdom Metazoa; phylum Arthropoda; class Insecta; order Hymenoptera; family Eulophidae; genus Phymastichus; species Phymastichus coffea. Next base: position 109,369 of record NW_026706975.1, read on the forward strand.
TGGCCGTTGATCCCTCGCTCGGCGTCACTCACTGTCGTTCGAAATAGATCGACGGACGACTCTCGACTTTCACCGCGAGCTGCTGCGTGATGCACGCGCTGCAGCGATTCGGCAGAGTCAAAGGAGCGACGCGACACTAGCGAGCGAGTGAGTGGTCCGTGCTCGACGCCGAACGTTTCAACATCAGGAGATTTCGAGAATTGAGCGCGCGCGTAGCTAAGGCACCTGTTGCTCCGATTTCAACGCGTCTCTTCAACAATAAACACGGAAGCCCATCTTCGCTCGAGGCTCGATCCTCGCCCTCGAAGCCTTGAGCCGGCTCGTTTGTGCACTGCCCGGCAGCCGAGGTATTGGGCATCGATATACGCGTCTTACTCTGCTGGTTCGTGCACTGTTCGCTTTACTATTCCATCTGCGTCAATTGCGTGGTGGCACGCGTTCTTACTTGGCTGCTTCTCAACGAAAATCCGCTCTTTCATTCGCGCGAAGCAGTGGCCTAAGTTGCCCGGTAAAATAAAACGAGAAGGGATTTCTTTAGAAATGTAGTTCTTTGTTGCGGCTTTATATATCACGCTTGAAGCAGCCCATCCTGTCGGTATTTCACCAGTTCCATTCGACCGATCACCTTCATATTGGCACTCGTGCTATTCATTCTCTCTCGTATGTGATTATGACTTCATAATATTTGATCGCTACGGACAAATATTCTCCGCTGTAAGCATCAACTTCGTCTGTATCGCCAACTTTCTATTGTGCTATTTAGCTTTTAATTCTACAATATTGTCTGTGTACGTAGAACCTTGCCTTGTACGGGTACAACAAACAATTCTGATTCTTTTTCTTCCTTTCTCACACTCAGCGCTCCGATGTATGCACAAGCAGTGCGGGTATAATGACTTGCGTGCGAAATCCGACACCAAGTCTTGAAAGTGCGCATCGCATTGGATTTTTTGATGAGCAGTAATATTATACTGTTTCTCATAACATTTATTAACAAATTATTTGCGGGATCGTTGGAGACTTGTATTTTGCAGTCGAAATTTAATTAAATCTATGATATAAGCAATTCTATATTCCATGTATTTTGAAACGATGCAAAAACATAGTAAACTTGCGCGTACACATAGAAGCAGTATATATCTTAGTTTTGTTTATTAAACTTTCGTTGATAAATAATTCGAGTACACCACCTAGTAGAATTTCTTGAGATTTCTTAGAGCTCTTTTAAAGAATGAGGCAATGACGATGTCTCTCGTGAAACGACTAAGTGTTTATTATCAGATCTTACTCAGCTAATTTTTGTCGACATCTTACCAAATTTCATTTCATTTGAATGGTATCTAGAAAGTTTCGGTTACTTTTCGTTGAAAATACCGTAGATAGAATACTTTGTTCCATCGAAACAAATAGTTTTGGTTCACTTCGCTTATTTGACTTTGAGATTAGGCATGTGGGCTTTTCTACGTATAACAAAAATAAGACGAGTCGTTGAATTCAACACTCTAATGCAACATAATATCGCCAATAAGTCTATGGATTAACGTTACAATACGAAGATAATGATTTTGTTAATGTATATTTTAACCGAAGATAGAATTCGTTGCAGCTTAACATCGTGTCAATCATTGAATTTGCTTATAATAAAAAAAGGATAATATTATCCAAGATTGGCCAATTTTTTCATAAAAATATACGCGTACTCACCTTCCTCACTGTTAACCGTAGCATTGTTTACGTGAAAAAAGCCAGCATTCACTTTATGGTAATTTGTATATATCGACTCGCCTTTTAAATATTGAACACAATAAATTATCGGACATACGTCGAAATGACTGACTCGAGAAATGATGATGCGTCGGATTGCGTAGGGCTCAATGTGCACTTTGGCTGTTACTACGTTAAACATTAGTATAATTTTTAAGGACAAATACGATTGCGGCCCTGAATAACCCAAGTACGTAGCAGATTTGTGTGTAAAGTGGGTGGAAGGTGAGGTGGGCATTTTGTACGATCAAGGCCTCTTTCTGTTTCGACGGTCTCTGTCGTCTCAATTGCGATGGTGGCCAATGATCTTGCAGAGCTACTGCCGACCACATCCTGCGCTGGATGAGACTGGATTCGCGTGCCAAGTGCGACGCAAGAGCAGATCGTGAACAGAGGGGAAAAAAGAGAAACAAGGTCATCGAGCGAGCGCAGGCAACGAGACGAGCTTTGTTCGCAGTATGATCCTCCTTTGTGAACGCGGCAGGACCCAGGCTAACGAGCCGAGGCGCCCTGCTACTGCAGGTTGAGTTTCGTCAGAGTAGTCGTGGCTTGAGAGTAAGGGAGCATCGGAAAAAAGTGGAAAAAGGCAATCGCATAACGAGCACCGACAGCCGCGCGTCGATCGCTTCTGCTGCTGTACGCTCCGCAACGATGAGTTCGCTCGAGGCTTCGAAAAATGGCAGCGGCGTTGCGCGCCCCGTCTTCGGCGGGCGGAGAGACGTCCGCGGCTGACTCACGGCGGCGCTGTTGCCACGTCTCCGAGCGACGACAGCGGCTGTGTTTTCGCGCGAAATCGGCACCGATGGCGGCAGCCACGCCACGCGCGGCCGAGCCGCAGCCCTGGCAGGCGCGAGGTCAACGACCAATGCGCCTTTCGGCCCGACACTCGCGGATCTCGACGAGCGATGGGGCTTGCCTGCCTATCCTGCCGCGCCAGCACACTTATCTACGGTCCACTGCACTGCGCGACTCCTCGCTCCCTCTCCGCGCAGCGCATGGCGCGGCGCGCGCTAGCGACACTGGCAGCGACCGACCGGCCGACTCGTTGCTCCTCGACCGAGCCCCTTCCACCCGCTGCTCCCGTTCGCGGGCCGAACCCAGTCTAGTAGGCGCACTCGGTGCCTGTCGCGCAAGCGTTGCCGCCAGTGCTCGGCTCGGCTCGGCTCGGCCCGGCCCGGCCCGGCCGGCCTGACCCGATCCGACCCGACCCGGCCCGTCACTCGGCGCAGCCAGCGAGACACTGAGAGCCCGTGGCGGCCGACGCGTCGGCGTGCGACGCGAACGCGGCTGCGCCGTCCCTCGCCGAGGCCGCCGCGCGACTCGCGACTGGCGCGACAGCCCGACTGCGCGCGGCCGCGGGAGCACGGCGCATGCGCAGCCGGTCCCCAGCCGATCGACCGCGGCGCGCGCCCCACCACCGCGCTCGAACCCCGCCGCTCGCGGTCAGCGGCCTGCGCGGGCGAGCCCGAACTGCGAATAAATCAACCGCGGGCTTCCTTCCAGCGCCCGTCGCCCAGCCGACTCCGCTGGCGCGGCTGCCGCTCGCCGGTGGCGAGGGCGGAGATGCAGCGTCGGCCGCCGCGGCGTTGCCAGCTCGCCGCGGAACCTTGGTGCGCCCCCTCCCCGCGCCGCCGCGCCGTCCGCGTTCTATACATAGACGAGGCTGGCTCGCGACTGCTGGGTCGGCCGTCCGCCTCGCGTGGCGATGACGCCCCACTTCGCGCGCGCCCAGCGCGACGCAGTCCCCGCACGTATGCGCATGCTGATCGCGGCTGTTGATGTGTTGCAGGTATGGACGCGTGCAAAGCGTCAAGTTGCTGCCTCGGGGCGAGGAGTGCCCCGTGGACGGAGCGTCGGGCTGCGACAGCGGCCTCGAGGCCAGTGGCGGCGGCAGTGCTGGCTCCAGCAGCGCTGGCTCGCTGTCGGCTGGCTCGGCCAGCCAGGGCGCCTCGGCTACGGTCGCCTTCATGGACATTAAGTCGGCGGCCAAGGCCCACGCCACCGAGCACACCCTCGACGAGCGGGCCCTCACCACGCAGTACTACGAGCCGCAGCACCTGCAGCACAGGTTCCCCTCGCACCCGTGAGTATCGCCGCGGCCGCATCGCCGCGAAGGACAGCACACTGACCCCGGACCCATTGCTCTGTTTCAGGCGGGAGCGAGAGCGAGAGCGGGAGCGGGAGCGCGACCGGGACCGCGAGCGCGAGCGGGACCGCGACAGAGAGCGCGAGCGCGAGCGCGACCGCGACCGGGAGCGCGACAGGGACAGAGAGCGCGACCGAGACCGGGAGCGCGAGCGCGAGCGCGACCGGGAGCGCGATCGCGATCGCGAGCGGGGCTTCGAGTCGGCTGTGACGGCGGCCAACAGCTCGAGCAGCCGCTTCGCCCGCTACGAGACGCCGCCGCGCTCGAGGACCGGCGGCGTGGGCGGCTACGGGGGTGCGCGCTCCGGCAGCCCCGCCGGCCCGCCCGGCCTGGTGGGCCGCGCCGGGCGCCGACCCTACGGCCCGCCCGAGGCCTACTACGAGCCGCACACCGACTACACGGAGCTGCGGGCGCAGCGCGCTGCCTTCCGCGCGCCGCCGCCGGCCTACTGCGACGAGTACGCGCCCGCCGACGAGTACGAGCTGCTCGGCGGGCCGCTCGACGACGAAAAGCTGGGCCTGGGCCTGCCGCCGCCGGCGATGCCGGCCGCCCCGGGCGGGCCCGCGCACGCGCGCTCCGCCGCGACGGCGGCCGGCCTGCTGCTGCCGCCACAGGACCTGCGCCACCTGCAGAAGGAGCGTGTGCACCTGCTCGAGCAGTTGGAGGAGTGCAGCCACCACAGCGGCAGCGGCGACGAGCTGCTGTGCGCGCTGCCGCACGCGGGTCTCGGGGTGCACGGCGCGCTCGCGGGCCTCGGGCCCTCGGCCAAGAAGCGCCAAAAGCTGCTGCTGCTGGGCAACGCCGAGGCGCAGCCCCCGGGGGCGCTCGCCGCGGGCGACGTTCTCGCCGGCACCGCTTCCAGCTCGTCCTGCTCGTCGTCCTCGTCGTCGTCGGCCGCCGGTCTGCTGCTCGGCCACCACGGGCCGCCGCCGCCCGACGAGCTGCTGCTGCCCGACGAGGAAGTTTCCTCGATCTTGGTCACCTCGCATCCAGGCCGCAAGGGAATGGAAGTGCGAAGAGTCTCCGACAGCAAGTTGCTGCTGCAGCATCACCTCGCCTCCTCGGGCTCCTCGTCGCGGCGCTCCAGCTGCGAGAGCCGTTCGTCTGCCGCCGCGGCTGCGTCCGCGGCCGTCGCTCAGCAGCAGCCCTGCAAGCGGCGCCGTGACACGGCCACCAGGTGAGTGCCCCTTCGGGTCGTCGCGAGCAGCACTTCGTGGTTGCCGCGTTCGATCGTTCGTCGTTGTGCGTGAAGCCGTCCGTTGTACTTGACTGTAATTATTGACCAAACCGATGACAGCTGCGATCGCTTGCGAGGCACTTGTCGGGGCTGTTTTCTGCTTGTCTTCCTCATTTTCTTCAACGTCGTAACATTTCGAATGTACTAGTGCTTCTAGAAGCAAACTTTTCTTTCGTATTCAATTGGACTCCATTCGACTTCTCGAATCAGTTCGAGTAAGCTGTCATTCTGTAAGCATCGAGATTTCGGTTACGTCATTGTCAACAGTTGATAAAGTCTCAATAACAAATATATTTATTTCAACTGTCCTTTCTCTTTATCGCGCGTACAAGTCGGAGGAGCGACTGAAATATCTTTCTATTTCAAAAATTGCTGATTATGCTAAAAATATATCCAATTAAAAGAAGTTTGCAATTATTCAAATAATAAGAGTCCTTTGCTTGATTAATTTTAAAACAATGTTCAACTACTTTTTACTGTGTAGTTCATTATATACAACGACAACGTGGGCTTTTACTAGTATATTTTAATATTCTTACATCATTTCAAATTGTAGATCTGTTACAAGCTTTCAAAATACTGTATTAGGTAGAGAGACACTATTAAATGGGATCAAATGTTGCAATTGTGTATCATCCGCCATTGTCATCCGCCATTATAGCTGCTGAGAGATGATTTCGAGAATATTTTAATAACTCTAACATGTAAATATATATCGTACCTATCATGAGGAAAAATGCAATAATTGGTTTATAAAAATTCATTCTCGAAACCAGGAACAAACGTGAATTTCATATGTTATTTTCCTAAAAAAAATTATCTATCGACAGTGTAAACTTACATCATTATTCCTAGTTTTTATAGTCTTTTAAAACTTGTTAGATTTGACATCTTCATCAAGGCGATTATTTCTTTTTGGACGTAGTTTTGCAAAATATTATCAGTCGTCGGAACCCAATCTATATCACGTGTCTGTAACGAATTGAACGACTGACGTATATCTAACAATTCGCAAGCCAGCTTCCAAATGACCTCTCGTATGCAAGTTATAGCTATATGATCTTAGACTATTATATAGAACTGTGATTTTCCTAATAAACACTTTATCACTTTTACCCAGTTCATAATTGATTGGATTTAAATTGTTGAGTACCTGTTACATTTGGATTGCCGACAGTTATCAGTAAAACTATACGGTAGATTTTACCCGATCCTTGATTTTTACACGAAATTGAAAGCCTCCAGATCGAATTGATTTCAAGCAAGTGCTCTACATGGTTAGAGAACCAAAGGATGCTTAAATTATTTTTAAAGCATTTGATTATCATTGTCTATGCAATACAAAATGATCTGTCATGTCGTTACTTGTACGGATTAGGCGTTGAAAATTATTTTTTATTCAAGTCTTGAGAATCAATAATTTCATTATGATGTTCTAATGATTTTATCTACGTTTGCAATCGTTTGAAAAAATGTTTGCATCGAAATTACAAAGGACAATCTCACACTTTCGGAGAATTTTATGACCAAAATACGAAGTTAGTTCACGTGACGACATTATTGTCCACCACTGTCACACATTCAGTAAGACAACTCGGGCATCTACAAACGCCACTGGCACCGTTAGTGTTTGAACTTCTTTACTTTTAACTGAAAAAAATCGTTAGACAAGTAGAATGAGATCAAAATTAGACGTCACATGATTAAGAAATTTGAAAGTTATCTTTAAAATGACAACAGTTTCTGTTTATTCGAAAAAATATTGCAGCTCTAACGATGAGTTACTATTATACTCATGCCTTTCTAAATATCAGTCGTTGGGTTGGGTTATCGATCAGTCGTAAGCACGACGCCATTCGATAGGCTCGTTGTCTCATAGAACACACAGTTAAGTACTATCTAACTGATTACAGGCATCACGAGCACCACGAAAGCTCCCGGCCTGGAACGCCGCTTGTGGACGAGCGGCCCGAGAACATCTTGCCGAGCGAGCCTAGGCGTTTTCGCGAACGCAACCAGGATGGGCCGTTGTCGCTGCCTTTACCGAGATTCGCCAGCCAGCTACTGAACAATAACAGTCTTAGCAGTATCACCAGCGTCAGCAGCGGTAGCAACAGTACGAGCGGCCCGAACATCAGGACCGGCGCCGGTCTGGGCAGTCTTTCGAAGATAAGCTCGCCGCCAAGTTCACTATCGCTGGCGTGTCCACGCAACCAGGCTCAGCCGCCCGCGTCGCCGCCGCCACCGGCAGCGGCCCCAAGCCTTGGACCTGCACACCCGGATCCACCAGCCGCAACGCCCGCGCCATTGGGCATCCAGCGTCAGCTGAGCCCTAGCCCTACGAGCTCCGATAGCGAAGCGGCGCCGCAGTCGCCAAGTCTCGAGGAGCGCATCCGCTCGCTCGACGAGAAGTACGAGAAGTGGTCGGGCTCTCGGGCCCTCAGCGCTGCGGGTGGCGACGCCCTCGCCAAGCTCGACGCCCAGGCCTCCGAGCGCTTCCGTTTCCGGCACAAGTTGCTCGACCTTGATCTGCACGAGGTGCAGCCTTCCGACATCGTCAAATCAGTTCTGGCTAAGCGCAGTGTCTTCGACGAGGACTCCAAACGCCTGGAGAACTTCAGTGAAAAGTACGAGCCCAGAGAGTTCACGGGGCTGCTGTCGTCGGCGACTGCGGCCGCCGCTCTGGCGCCAACCGCAGGCAAGTTGCTGCCCGCACTGCAGTACCCTTTCCCTAGTCATCCGCCGGCGAGTCCCGCTGCCGGTTGCGGCTCCGCGTGCTCGTCGCCGGCACTCAAGCCGCCGGGCACCCCGGCCACACCTGTCACACCTAGCGCGGTTCAGGCCAAGACCGCTAGCCCGGAACTTCCACCACTGACAATGCCCGTGAACCTGGGCCTGGCACACGCCTCCACCGTGCGCAGTCCCTCATGCGTGACGTCGCCGACACCGACGCTCAGCCCGTCCTTCAGTGCCAGCCACCAAACTCCGTTGGAAGCATCACGATCACGTGTTAGAAAGGAGACAACTGCCAGAGACTCTCGAGTGCAGATGCAGCAACAGCAACAGTTCTCCTCAATCTGCTTACCCTCGTCTACGACCTCCACACCGTCCTCCACGTCGTCGAATTCCTCGTCGTCGTCGTCGTCATCCTCATCGTCCTCGGGAATAATGGTATCCACCTCGTCGAGGAGACCGTCATCCCGCAAAGAAGAGGACGGGCCGATTGACAAGAGCCTCGAACTCATAACAATACGCAAGGTTCGCGAGGACAATGACGAGTCGCGGGGCTGCGCGATCACGGAAGCGGACGGAGCGAAGCAGCCACAGCATCAGCAGCTGTCGAGCAAAGATAGCCGGCAGGAGCGACGAGACGAGCCGCGCAGGGACAAGGAAGAACGTGAACGCCAGGAGCGTGATAGGCGAGAAAAAGACGAGGAGCGCCGGGAGCGCGAACGTCTGGAAAAGGAGCGACAAGAAAAGGAACGCAAGGACCGTGAAGAACGGGACAGAAGAGAGCAGGAGGAACAGGACAGACGAGAAAAGGAACGGCTCGAGCGCGAGAGGAAGGAGCGTGAACGCGCTGACAAGGAGAGGCACGAAAAGGAGCGGTTGCGCAAGGAACGTGAAGAGCAGGACAGGCGAGAAAAGGAAGAGCGCGAGAGGCGACGCGACGAGAAGGACCGCGCGGAACGCGAGCGGAAGCGCGAAAAAGACGAGCGCGAACGGCTCGAGCGAGAACGCAGGAAAGAGAAAGAAGAGCGTGAGCGGCTAGACAAGGAGAGGCAGTCACAGCAACACGACCGCGACAAGCGGAAGGAGCGCGAAGAGCTCGAGAGGCGAGAGAAGGACAAAGCTGAACGCGACAGGCGCAAGGAGCGCGAGGACAAGGAGAAAGATAAAGACAAGGACAAGGACAAGCAACGGGAGAGTCACGCGCAAGTGACGGGCCAGTCGGCCCTCACCCAGTCGGTTGCGGCTCCGGCTGCTGTACCAGCCTCCATCTCTAGCAAGAGACGTTGCTCGTCGCAGGATGCGCCCATCGATGATGAAGTCAGAGAAACCAAACGCATTAAAGTCTCGTCGGAGCATCGAAGAGACAACAAAGACAAATCCAAACAGAATCGTCGCTCTGAGGACCGCAAGCATCGTAGCACCGATACGCATAGGTCCAGCCGTGATAGCAAGGAAAACAAGGACTCGTTCTCGGTCAACGACGCCCGGGACAGCAGGGAGAGCCGTGACAATAAACTTGATCGCGACGGCTGCAGAGACCAAACGACTAAGGATATCGGCAAGGAGGCCCATCCTCATAGCGAGCTCACTTCCATTAGGGAATCCAACAAAGAAGGCAAAGAGAACAACAGGGACATACTTGGATCGTCCAAGGACAAGCATCGCAACAAGAAAAGCCGCTCCGAAAGATCCTCCGAGAAGGAATCAAGAGAACGAAGTCCTCGAGTTTCGCTTAATGAACCGGAAAAAGATTTTCTCTCGAGGTTGGAATTGACGAAACGAATTGACAATAGCTTGTCTAATGACCAATCCGTAGTCTTGCACCATCCCAAGGATTCGCATCCCCAACAACAACACGAGCAACGACATCATCACCATCATCATCATCAACAGCAACAGCATCAACAACAGCAACCGCAGCAGCAACAAAATCAACAACACCAGTCGCATCATCACGTTAATTCTATCATGCTCCATAGTGACATTGACGAAGGCGCACTTTCAACGCATGAAATTCAAGGATTGCGAAATCCCTCGGCTACGGACACTGACAGTGACGAACCTAAAAAGCACTCTATATTCGATATTGTCGACGACGAGCCGGCCTACATCAGTATGTACGATAAGGTTAAAGCGAGATCGACCAAAAATATGCAAAAACTCGAAGAAGAGAAACGCCAGGTAAGAACATCTTTGTCGTTATCTTTTAATATGATCACTTTGACATTTTTTATTTTCAAGCGCGCTAACCGGCCATCTTATGATTTAAGGTACGGCTCAAAGACAAATTTTCACAGCTCAAACAAAGCAGAGCGAGACGAGAGGAAAAGAAACAAAGCACGTCATGGGATGGAGATTCGGTTAGTAGCAAAGCTCTCACTGAAGACGAAGCCACTTCGGAGTCAGATTCTGCTAGAGCCAAGTCCCTCTCACGCAAAGGGTCGAGGTCCCAAATTCATTCTGATACAAGCGAAGAAGATGAATCATTTCACAATAAATTGGATAAAATCAAAAACGAGCGCTTCCTTGAGAGCGAAATGGATCTTGGCTTTGCCGACACCGAAGATAAACACAACCCTCGTGACATGTCGGCAGCAATGAACAGCAGTATTGTCGTTAACAGCGTGCGCGTCAAAGAAGAACCGAAAACGTCCGATGACGAGGAAAAGCACACAATGTCTTTCCACCCAAGTCACTCGTTGGTGACGAACAATCACGAGCACGATTCACGCAAGAAAGCTCACAAAAAGAAGCAGAAGCGCCAAAAAAATTCAATATCCAGCGAGGATGGCATCATCAAAGCCGAAATCTGTGATAATTTAGATTACAAAGGCAACAAAATGAATCTCTGTTCGGTGAACAACTCAATTCGCATCGGGAACGATTCACCAAACTCGACGAGCCTCATAAATACGTCAATAACGATGGAACATAGCGATGCGGAGGAGAGGATCCATCAAGAGAAGAAAGTGCGTAATAAGAAAGATAAGCGTCGTGACAGAAATAGTGCCGAAAGTAAACTCAAGGCCCGAAGGAAAAGGCTAAATCGGCAAGAGGCACGAGACAGCCAGAGGATGGAAGATATCTTCGGACCTCTTTCGGATGAAGTGGATGAGCCATCAAGTAACAACTATTTTGAGAAACTGGCCGATTCGCCTCACGACAATCATACGGGCTACAATTCTGATAGCGACGGTTTGCACAGTCCGGAGAGTGAACGGCTGCGCCGGAGATCAGAAAAAAAGCGCAAACAGTTGCAACAAGAACAGCAGCAGAAAATGCTGCTACCACTGGACGAGAACAGTGTTGACTTGGCTGAAGCTGGGCGAGAGATCGAAGCTAAACTGTTGGGGCTGCCCACTTTGCCTAAATCCGCGGCCACTTGTACCGAATCCACCGAGCATGACGTTTTCCGCTTCACTGACGACAATGACAGCGTTGAGCCCTCGACGCCGGGACACGTCAGTTCCGCACCCGAGAAACTTAAGGAGAAAAAGAAGAAACGCAAAAAGAGCAAAGAAGAGCGTACACGCAAGGACAGCCATCATCACCATCATCATCACCATCATCATCACCACCAACAACAGCAACAACAGCAACAACAACAACAACAACAACAACAACAACAACAACAACAACAACAACAACAACAACAACAACAACAGCAGCAGCAACAGCAGCAGCAGCAGCAACAACAACCGTCACAACTACAACAGGAACAGGAGCAACAGCCACAGCAAACAGATAAGTCGAGTGCGTCTGGTTTGCCTTACCTTGGTGCCGAAAGCCCACCTCCGCCAACTAGCAGTCCACTAACAGCTCCCAAGCCCTCGCTCTCGCCGTCACAGCTACACTCACCTACGGAAAAAGTGCTCAGCCCTATTCCCAAGATTGGAGCGAGTATGCCCAGCATTACAGCCTCTCTGCCCGTCGCATCCCCGAGCGAGGAAATTGAGTCTGCTAAGTCGGATAAAAAGAAGGACAAGCTTATTCCCGGCTTTGGTGTCAACATAGATGAAAGTATACATGAGAACGCAGTAAAAAGCATTTCTGAACCGGACGAGCGCAACTCCAGCCTGCAATCGAGCCAGAGCCGAGAGGATCAAGACACACTGCCCGAACCTGCCACTCCTCCGCCCCAAGTGGAGGATAAGCCGCGTGCCATAATATCACAGGAGGAAACGGAGGACGCGGTGGCAGCTCTCCTGGAAGAAACATTTGGAGAAACTGAGAATTACACCTATGAGGGCGAAGAAGACGAAGAGGCTACTGTCGCCGTCACTGCTGCAGCCACGTCTGCTGTACATAGCGCTCCGACCGCGGCCACAGCTGCCGCACATAATGCCCCAACTACAGGACCCGAGATTGTCGCTACGCCGCTAGAGACGCCCGCCGTTAGCACCGAAGACGTCGACGAGACGCAGCAGGCTGTTGAAAGCCTCGCCGCCACTCGCCCCTCCGACACGGATTTGAAACCCGATACACCACAGAGCGAGCACGACTTGCAGATAGACACGGACACAGAGGAAGATCAGCACTTAGATAGTTCCGATATTGGCCAGCCATCTTTGATACCGCTGGATGCTCTGTCGAGATGCAAATCCCCCGGAAAAACACCGCGATCTGCGGTGCCGAACACCTCCAGTCCAGTAGATCCATCGGTGGGCGAAGCCGCTAAGTCCGAAAGTGCTGCTGCGGGTTCAGTGATCGCACAGTCTTGGAATCTGAATGAGTCGAAAGTCAGGCAACTGGCAAAGTCGGCCTCAAATAACGATAACGAACGATTAGCTCAGTCGACTCAACAGCAGCAGCAGCAAGCAAAACCCAACGTCATGAACTCTTGCTGTGCTGCCACGACGAAATCAGTGCCCACCAGTCCACCGAAGAATGTCTTGAAATTTTCACGTTACTGTCGAGAACTGTTCCTCGGGAAATATTCGAAACTGGAAGCAATTGAATCACAGAGTGCAATTAGTAGCAGCGGAAGCAGTAACGGCCAGACATCACAGCCGACTCCCTGCCAACCTCCATCGCCCAACGGTCAGTGGAGTCGTAACCCGGCAGCGAGTCCTTTGTCTCCGTGCTCGGCTAAGTCTCCGTCCACGAATACACCTGTGCGCATTCCCGTGAGCGTGCCCATCTCGGCTCACCGACCAGAGGCCAGCTTACAATACATCTACTCGACGGCAGCTGGTCAACAACCAGTCATACAGCATGCGCCCGGTATGAGGGCTGCGGCACCTGCGTACCCACGAGGTGGCCTACCACCGCTTAGCCTCAACGTGCCGCCGAGGCCCTATCTGCCGAGTGTTCCACCCATAGCAACGCCAGGTACCCAGCCGAAGCTCCCGAGAGAATCGGGCCACGCGGACAAACTAGCCACAATGGATACGCTTATAGCGGCGAGCGAGCCCTCTACGAGAATCGACGAACCGAAATTGCCAGCAGCCGTGGTGCCCGAAGCCGCCAAGTCTACCTCACCGAAGGTGCCGTCTCCGAACCAACCTCCCATCTACATTCCAGAGACAGCTAAAGTCGAGGTCCAGTCGAGCAGTAGCTCCTCGGCCGTAGCTCAGCAGACTAGGCAGAAGCAGTCCATCACCGAGGCGACAGCGATCGGCCATGAGACCAACCTTATGCTCTCATCGCGGCAGAAGCAGCAGCAGCCACACGAGACTACCACTGCACAGCTGATGTCAACTCATGCAGCAACGATACTACCTCGCTCCTCGACTCCCAGCCCAGTAATCGTGGCGCACGGTACCCAATCAGCACATCTGATGCATGCGACGCTCGTTCAAGTGACGACTATCGCCACAGCTAATCAGTCGCCACTCGTTAAGACCGTCGCCTCAGCCGAGCGGCTGCTTTCACCACCGACAAGCTTGATCCTGGATAAGACAACTAATCTACATTCCAGCGCTGGATCGGTTGTCACCCAGAAGCCTGCGATCATTGGTAACTCGAGCGTTTTCTTGACCAAATCACTCGTACCCGCGGTAGCCTCCACCATGTCCCAGACCATCATCTCGCGAGTCGCGCCAGATATGAACGCGTCTTGCAAATCGAACGCTCCGGAGAATGACTTGTGCCACATTAAAGAGGAAATAATGGTCCACGATCATACGCATCAACTCGCGCAAAACCTTGACTCCAAACAGGAGTGCACAATCAAGCAGCACGAGAGACAGTTGGAGAGCATCGCCAAGAAGGTCGATGGCCTTCCGCAGGAGTACAATAAACTGGACGTGCGTACGCTTGCCGAAGATGACGGAAGGCGAGACGATAGTCGTGTAGCTGACGTCACGAATCCCTCGGATGATAAACTGTCGGCTATGAACACTCGATCAGAGCTGCAGCAGTCGGAGTCGGCTATAAAGAACGAAGTTATCAAAATGGAGGCCGATGACGAGACCACGGAGGAGCAAAATGCAGAGCCGACCGAGGACCCGCTCAAAGACCAGTGCGATCCGCTAGCGCTAGACACCCTCAAAGAGGAAGCCACCGACAGCAAAGAGGATAGTGACTACTGGTCAGCCAAGGAAGCCAACATCGAGAGCGTGATCAAGAAGGTCGAAGCATTGTGTGACAGCGAGAGCAACGAGATCGCCGAGAGCCAAAGTGAGCCGCGCGAGACAAGCAAGAGTGACGGTGACTCATGGGGCGAGGCGGAGATGCTCGACGAAGATATTACCAAGAGAAGCCTTAAGTTCGACGCCTCGAGTACTCACGAGGAAGAGTTAGATGAAGGCGTGGAAGCTTGCGACGTAGACTCGAGCAGAGCCCGCCGAGGCAGGTCTAAGGCGAAGCGGGCTGTTGGAAGTCGCGGCGGCGTCACTACCAGACGAGGCGGCCGAGCGGCCGCAGTGGCGGCGAACGCCCCTACATCTACACCCCCGGTCCTAGCCCCTACCCCAGTGCAAAGGCGCGGTGGACGCCCAGCCAGAGGTGGCAGGCAGCATGCTGAAAAAAGCAAGTTACCCGCGGACGTCTACGAGTTCCACGACGACAGCGAGGATGATCACGCTGGTCGCCTGAGGCTTATCATCACAATCAAGTCTAACCCGGAGAAGTTTGCTAATCCACCAGCCCAGCTGCCGTGCGCCACTCCACCCAAGGACTCACCTACCGAGGAGTTCGTCTCGCCCGCATCCAATACTCGCAAATCCCGGCGGTTAGCCCGTTGCAGATCCACCGTGGACGATATCATCGAGGACGTCGTTCGCGGTGGTGCCAACAAGAATGCGCCGGGTCTCACCGGCACTCGTAGGAGTACCCGTCAGAACAGTGTGCCACGAGCCACTCCAACTCAGCAGCAACAGCAACCACCATCATCTGCGACACTACAACAGCAGCCACAACAGCAATCTCAACAACAGCAACAACAGGCGCCACTCGCACCGGACACGAGAAAGTCAGTAAGAGGCGCGCGCAAAACCACGAAACAGATGTCTGAGAGCCATGACGAAGCTGCTGACGACAAGATCAAGACTGAAACTACCGAAATTCTAACTAAAGAAGAAATCGCACTGTCTACGCAGCCGATCAAAACCGAAGAAATAAAACAGCCCGCGATCACAGCTACCAAGTCAACTTCGCACGAGCCGATGACACTTATCGATCCGGTCACCGGAATGTTAATACCGATGCGAGAGTCCGAAGAGGGACAGTACATTCCAGTATCAACGGCAACTGGACAGGTGATACAAAACCAACTACGAAGCAGCTTTACGGTTAACAGCAGCGAAGATCCGAGGACCAAGTGCCTTGAGTCAGCAGCAACGGAAAGTAAGCTTGATGCAAGAACCGAGTTAGCTCTCAACAGCAACAACGGCAAGGCGTCGCAACCGCAGAGTACCATCACTGTGATCGCCAAGCCTCAGTCACCGCTCGTGCAGTCCGCCATCCAAACAACCTCGAACGCGCCTGCAGCAACCGTCCAATCAAAACCTACAAGCCTAAAAGCTCACGTGCTCAACTCCAGCAAGCTGCAAGCGAGTCAAGCCCAACACGTGGCTCTGGTAGCAAAGACGCCACCCGTCACGTCCGGCTTGCAGCTACAGACGCCGGCTCGCGTGAACTCGCCCTGTTCCAGTCCCCAACTGAAGTCGCCGCAGCCCGCCGCTGTGAACGCGGTGGCGAGCACCAAGGTGCAGGGCCAGTCGATGTCACCGGTGCTCAGGGACAACCCGGGCAGTGCCCCGAATCCCAAACAACATCTGCTACAGGCAGCAGTGAAACTTCAGCAAGCATCGACAATCGTGAGCGGTCCTCCGGCGCCAACGTCATCACAGAGGGCTCACACGGTCGGTCAGCAGCCGGTACCATCACCGCAGAGCATCAAGCCCGTCAGCTCTCAGCCTCACCCGCTTAATCCGAAAGCGCACGTGCTACAGGCGGTCACGCCCTCAATCATCTCTGCAGCTGTGGTTAATCCACCCGCTCAGTCGCACCTTGTTGCTGCGCAGCCTGTCGTTTCAGCGGGCTCCTGCGCCCGAACCACCGTGCCAAACTCACCGGTAAATAAGCCAACTTCTCGCTTGTCGTTTTTCACGCTTGTTCCTATTTCTTTCTGTGTTTCACCATTCAATTCGTGATATATTCCAGGTATCCGCAATTTTAGAGGCGCCTAAAGTCGAGGTGTCAATGTCGGGCTGCATAATGGTACCAGCTCCCAGTCCGCAAAGCCGAGTCGTTTCAATGGCTGCTTACGAGGCTTCTTTGGTAAGTTTTGTTGCTTATTGGTATTTTTTTCTGGCATGGCTCTTTCGCGGTCAATGATCTATTAAAGCATTAAAACATTTTACGCAATGCTGCTTTTGTTTGTTGAAACTAACTTTGGCTTGGTTTTGGTTAGCATGGGAGTGCTGGTACAGTTCCGTCACCAGGGGTACAGTATGGACTTGTCACCCCCCATCGTCCTCCAAGTCCCCCATTGCCTCCGCCGGCACATCACCACGCTAGTACTCCTCAGGTATATGCTTTAATACGTATTTATATTTCACTACATCTACTTTTTATTAGTGGCTTGACGTTTCTAACAATCGAATCAATTAACCAACTAACCAATACACGAACCTACCGACCAACCAACCAATCTACTGATCGACTGATCACCCAATCATTTTCATTTCTTTTAGGGCGACGTGGCCAATCACTACGCTGGACTACGCGCCGGGGAGCTAGCTCCGCCCTACATGCACCAGCAGGTACTCCAATATCCATACCTGGGCGCTCCGAGATTGCCGTACCACATAACAGGCAGAAGATCGCCGCACCTAGGTCTAGATCCAAAGATGGAAGTCAGTCTCGAGGAGACGGTTCACAGTCCGCCGCTAGAACTGCGTAGGGACAGGCGCACCCCCCAAGAGCGAACAACAGACAGCCCGCAAGTGGCACAAGTATATATGATGCACGGCGCTGCCGGCCGGTTACCTCCGCAGTTCGGCGCACCGGCCGCGTTGCAGCGACCCTACTACGAACCGCCACCAGCGCATCTGCACTCACAGTACCCGTTACCAGCAAGCGAGGCGCCACCGTTGGAGCGCGCCCTCACGCCCGATCGCGGCAGAAAGCAGATGGTCGCCACGCCCCCAGGCATACCGAGAGCGCCGCAGCCGGGAGCGCCGCATTCGGCACCACCACCGCCGGCACAACCGGACTCGCTAACGATGCTGCTGGCGCGGTACCCGGTCATGTGGCAGGGCTTGCTCGCCCTTAAAAATGATCAGGCCGCCGTGCAAATGCATTTTGTATTCGGCAATCCGTCGGTCGCTCAGGACAGCCTGCCGTTAAATGGCGACGGCTCCACGCCGCCGCTACGCATTGCCCAGCGGATGAGACTCGAGCCGACGCAGATCGAGGGTGTATCTCGCAAGATGCAGGTGAGTACCCCGAGCCGTTTCTGGCTACAACCCGGCAACGGTTTATTCGCGCTTCGGCTCACCTTCGGTTTCTGTTTTCTATCCTGAACTTAGATCGACAACGAGCACTGCATGCTATTGGCACTGCCTTGCGGCCGCGACCACGCCGACGTTGCCAATCAGAGCAACAATTTGCAGTCTGGATTCATAACGTACCTTCAACAAAAACAGGCGGCGGGCATCGTCAACATGGCGGCCCCGGGATCTCAAGAAGTAGGTTCCTTTTACTCGGCCTACCCCTTACTCTTACTCCCGTCACCTCGATCTTATCTACTGGCGTGTTTTTGTATGTTATAGCCCTCGTTCGTCGTACACATATTCCCGTCGTGCGACTTTGCCAATGAATGCCTGGCCCGCATTGCACCTGACCTGATGCATAGAGTTGCGGAGATTGCCCACCTACTCATCGTTATTGCCACTGTGTGAAAGCAGTAGGCACTTACTGGCTTTCAAACATCATCTCGGTAGCCCAAGCATCGGTGGACCCGGCAGGAGTGGCGCCGAGCGACTGGCCTCGCTAGTGATCGAAGTCTTAGCTGCTGCCTCTATATTTGAGCATCCATGCGACAATCACACGATTATGACCGTGAGAGCATTGAAATCTCTCGCCTATCCAAAGTTCTTGGCCAACGACTCTGCGCCGGGAAAGCCTAGACAGAGAGTGAAAGAAAGAGGGAAAGAGAGAGAGAGAGAGAGAGAAAGGGAGAGAGTGCGAGAGCGATGGGGAGAGAAGCCGCTCGAATACGCGAAGGGGTTAGCGGAATTTCGGTATTACGCGTGCCCTTTCGCATCCGACTCTCTGCCTCGAAACGCGAGGTCAACGCTAGCTACGTTTGTGGGAGTGACCGACTTCACTCTTGGTCCCTCCGACAAGCGGGCCAGGCAGAAGCAACTCTCCTCTTCTTCGCCATCGATGTTGACATGTCTTCTGTTAACTCTCCTGTCTCTGCGTTATACTTATATAGTATATAGTATGATGTGTATGTATATTATGTAAGTATGAATAACAAACCTCTGAACCTGATCATTCACTCGACCGATAACGTATATATACTACTGACTCCATCAAGTGACCAACATTTCCCGATAATCACGTGCAACTTGACAGGTGTCACCTGCATGGGTATTTCTTTTTGCGAAAATATGCACCACTATCTTCCTGTCCCTGTACACGAGCTATTTAACAACGTTACGAAGGTTTCAACACACATTATACATTTAAGAGCCAGCAAAGGCATGACTACTGTGATTTTAATTATTTAATGATATCTGTATCTATCTGCATAAAAGATAAAAACAAACATAAGATCGTTTAACGCGATCCAAGCGCGCGCGAGTTATGTGATGTGTTATTGTATAATATTACTCTATATAAATACCTATGTATTATATTATCTTGTAAACCAATAGTCGCCGCCGCTCCGAATTTAGTGTTAAATTTATGATCGGTCATATGCGAATTCAGACGAAAGACATACAAAACAAAATACGTTGCGTTTAGATTTTAGGAAGGCGAGTTGAAAAGTAAAACAAAAAGCATTAGCTACGTAGTATAAATCCCTAATGTATTATAAATACCCGAGCAGTAGATTGTACAATATTTCGGAAAAAGATTTAAAATTACCATCCATGCATACGCGCATCTATGTATATTATTATAAAAAATTAATTCGTTATTTTCATTTACTATGAGTCTTTCTAATAATAAATATAACATTATAATTATAATTCTTCTTTTGATCATTATTATCATTGCGATTATTGAAACGTTATTTCTATCTACTCTATCACTATAACCACTCTATTGCTAAAACTACTACTATTACTACTACTACTACTTCTACTACTTCTACTACTTCTACTACTGCTACTACTACTTACTCCTACTACTACTCCCACTATTGTACAGCTGTACTACTGCTATTCTAATAATAATTGCTATCAACTATTGCCGATATTATTTGTTGAGTTATGAAAGAAAAATGAACGGTAGAACGAAGAGCTGTATCCCAAGCTACTTAGTACATATTGGCCTGCAAGTTAAGCATAATTAATAGTAAAACAAGCAGAAGCGCCGCCAAAAGCAGTAAGACTCGCACAGATTAGGCAGGCTACGATCGATCTCACTAACGATTACATTGTTGCGAATCTTGTTGCGCTACATATATCGATATTTGAAGAACAAAGACGTTGCACTCATCCAACTTTGTCGCTGTCTCGTCGTTATTCTCATCACGTTGAAACGCATGTCTCCTTTCCGTAGTACATTACTAGAATGTTTCTGCCAAAGTAACGACGAGAACGCTCAATAGGACAAGTACATATTAGATGCGTAACAATTAGCAATCAGCATGATTTACAGTGGTATTTGCCGATCAAATTGACACGTATAAATTTGCGTGGGTGGACAGGATGTATGGGATTGAGTGCACGCAACCTCCATATTTCTGCGTCGTTCTTTTCTTTGATTGCACTCCCCCTCCCCCTCCCTCTCTTCTCGCTATCTCTTCACCTTTTTCGCATCCTCCGCTTTTCTATTCTTTAGCTACTTCTGAATTGACACTAGGCTGTGATTTGACTACACGGACATTAATGAGTTATATAAATTGTATATCCGTATAAGGTCTAATCCTCTTGATCTGTAGCAAACGACGACAATGTTCCGCAGAAACGCAAGTGAGCTGTCAAAAAGAAGAAAACTCGGAGCAGTTTTCAAATCTGAAATCACTTATTACCTTGTAATCTTATATTGTTTTTTATAAATTTTTTTTATTGAACGACAGTCACGACAATGTTCTGTCCATCCTTAGATAATAGTGTATATTAAGTTAGCTGAAACTCGGATAATGATTGTAAGGCCGAAGTTGTATTGAGCGGAATGTTGCCAACTGGCACCTTCGATATGTATAATGTTCCTCTCGATACTACTTGCGCGCCAAGGCACTGCTGCAAAAGCATACTTGTGTGCTGCGCCTCAGTTATATGCAGTATAAAAGATGCATTGTGCATATGTACAGAATATATATATAAATAAGTATACATATATACATAAATTTAATTGAATTATATATATTTAAAAGACGAATTCGGGAACGAATGTCCATGCGAGAGAAAAACAAGCGAAACGGTAATTATTAATACTACGATCATATATATAAATTAAAATATGTTAGGTGGTCATGGCATATACATTGCAGAACGTGCTTTAGGCACTTCATTATCTCGATCACCCTCTACGTTGTATTCCGATTTGGTTTGACTCGCTGGCACATTCGACTGCATCCCTCACTCTCTGTAAATTCCATATTTCTAGCAGTTAATGCTGTTTTTAGTGTGTAATGCTGTCGAAATACACGACAACGAACGGAATGCAGTGTATATGCTGCTGACAAACGCTCATCCATCTTGTAATATATCTGTGAATATTAGGGTTTAGTTTCTTCCTATATGGACACCGAAATATAAGGGCATACGGTTGCATTCCAACGCGTACGATTCGTAGGTATTGACAAACGTCATTAGAAATATTTGATTATTTACACTAGTGTCAATGCACGTCCATCACCATCACAGAAAGTCCTATACCTTGAAACTACAGCAAAATAATAAAAATCACACATTGACCTTAATAATCGTCGTCACCTCAAAAATCGATGAAAATTTCCAATGAAAAAGTAATGATAAACACTTCCAAATTTTGTCTATATTTGTTATTTGCGTGTGAAATGTTGTCCATGCTATTGAATTAAACATTATTCAACGACACATATTAGATTATATAATTGAAATTTTACTTTATAAAAAAATTGATTATTATAATTGTTAATATTTTGTTGCAGTTTTAAAATATAGTGTTTTTGTGATAAACGTTGGCACTAGTGAAAATAGTTAAACATTCTATAGTCATGCTTGTCAATTTCTTCGATTCGTACGCGTTCGAACGTAAGCGTCTGCGCTTATGTAGCGCTGCCCTATTAGGCTAATAGTATGAACAACAAAAGAGTTTATGTTTATTGCATAAGCAAAATGTACAGGTATCACTTTTCGTTTTGTGTTTTAATGTAGCTATTGATAATTATATGGATATATTAACGATAATAATAACTATGATTGAAAAATATTTACACAGATCGTTGTACAACTTATTTCTATGTTCCTATGCATCAACCTTTGTCAATCTGAACGTACGATAATTTTGGAATAAAACTAGCACATAGCTTTGGCAAAACTTCACCATTTTCAAAAACTCGACCCTTTGTAGTATACTATTCGAATAGTCTTCAATTTTGTAATATCATAGTTGAAAATGAAAACTTTTAAATTTGATCTTCCGAGGAAAAGCAATTCTGCCAATCCAGCGTTGCACCGCAGTATCGGGTGAATCGGGTCAATCCGGTGTACGGTCAGCACTCTCAACTCACCTAAAGTTACGTATTTGCGCTATGGCAGCGCCACGCCAGCCATTGAGAGCCGCTAGAGGCGCTACAGCTAGCACATAAGGTTCCTTTTCTTTTCATCATGGCGGTAAGTTTGGTGGCTGACCATTTGCTTCATTATTTTAATCTGCCTTTATCCCAAGAATCGCAGCGCCATGGTATTGAACAGGCATAAAAAATATCTCGCTAACGATCTTTTTACATATCTGATCCAGTCGTTTTATAGTTGTACAATTTTTCCCTCGTACATTAGCGTTTGACAGGACGTTCATGTACAACACGTTTGTTGTCGTCAGCCTTCATTGCCATATATTCTAACCTATTAACCATCTACAAATAATACTGTTATGCGTTAATTAACGATTTTGTCTAATTTTAAGGACGTCAAGAAAACCCCTGCAAAAACAGCTGTCAAAAAGACCAAGAAGGAGCCAAAAGATGCTGCGAAGAATGTAATGCGAGAAGTCAGGATTCGTAAACTCTGCCTAAATATCTGTGTTGGAGAGTCCGGTGATAGACTTACTCGTGCAGCCAAAGTGAGTTTTTTTGGAACTTTTCTCACGCTTTGCACTACTACAAATATTTTACAATTTTTTCAACTCTAAAAATAGGTGTTGGAGCAACTGACTGGCCAACAACCCGTTTTTTCAAAAGCACGTTACACAGTTCGGTCTTTTGGAATCCGTCGCAATGAAAAAATCGCTGTCCATTGCACTGTCCGAGGTGCTAAAGCCGAAGAAATCTTGGAAAGAGGATTAAAGGTAAACATTTTTTATTTTAGCATAAATAGCTTATAATACCAAGAAAGTAGTAAGCCATTACTCAATGTTGTTGTGTACTACAATAGATTTTTTCTTTCTATTCAATCTAAATTTAAATATTATTTAATACAAATAATAACATTCCTTAAAAATCAGCTATTCTTTTGCCTTTCACTTTTGATGTGCTTCGGATTACTAGAAAATATTCAACCTGTATAATTTCTAATAATCTTCATTTTTTAGGTTAGAGAATACGAGTTGCGTAAAGAAAACTTCTCTGGCACGGGTAATTTTGGATTTGGTATCCAGGAACACATTGACTTGGGAATCAAATATGACCCAAGCATTGGTATATATGGTTTAGACTTCTATGTTGTCCTTGGTCGTCCAGGTGAGAATTAATATTGTGCATTAATTTATCAATAATAAAACTTTGCACATTACCTGGTATTGTAGATGATATTTGTATAAATATTGTCTACTGTTCAATTGAACATGTGCTAAAGTACTGCTTCTTATTTGCAACTCATGCTCACTACTTATACTGGGTGTGTTACTTGATGGAAGCAACACTAATTTTATTGAAAAGAATATTCACGATTAAAAATTTTATTTGTATCAATGAAACTGTAAAATACAAGTGTTCGTAACTGTAGCTCAACATTGCATAAACATTGAAATCTCATAATAAAAATATTTTTCAGGATTCAATGTTGCACACAGGAGAAGGAAAACTGGTAAAGTTGGTTTCCAGCACAGGTTAACAAAAGAGGATGCCATGAAATGGTTTCAACAGAAATATGACGGTATCATTTTAGCTGGTAAAAAGTAATTTACATATTTTATGTATTTTACTACAAAAGTTTATTAATAAAAACAAAAAAAGCATCAGTTCAGGTAAATTAGTTTATTATTTGTTGTTGACTATCTACAAAACAAAATGTTTACAGTATTTATAGATTTTAAAAAGTAAACCTTAAAATTATTTGCATTACCAATATCCATTTATTAACATTTAAAACTTAAATTCACGCCTAAGAAATTGGAATATTTTACAAAGAAAAATATATTCCTATATCCTTGAGAGACTGCTCAAAAGTTACTATTTAAGATACATAATCACAACTTCATATTAATAAGATTGAGTATCACTTAAATCATACTGATGTCGGTGAGGTAAAAATTCTCCCTTACAAAATTCATCCGAACATCAGCTATAATAAAAACTTGTACAACCAAAATATTCTTTGCTCAAATATAAAGGTTTGGCATAAGGCAAAATTTTACTATCAGTCGCATCGTGTTTTTACCTATACAACTTTTCTATTTTCATCCAAGTAAAATATTAAAATTTGTTTTTCATTTGAAACTTTGTTTAGTTTGAAAAATGTTTGCAGTTTTTACGACTATCGTAGACACTGAAACGCTTTCTGTATACATAATTTAAAAGGTGCGATTTTCTAGCATGGTGAAGATTTAGAAAATCCAAAATACCTATTTAAATAAGAAAAGACAGAATATGTACAATTGTTCATTTGAATCCAAGTGAAAAGTTGAATTTGAATGTCTAATTCAACAGAATTTCGAGAAAATGAAACATATGTAAAACGTACAAATTCACTAATAGACAATAAGCGAAGCTAACGAACAAAACGGAAAAGTCGATACCATTAAGTCAATCATTTTTTAGCTGATCGATATATTCGATCGATATTAAGTTTCTCCGAGTCGGTGAAGCCCAGTATACTTTCAATGGCATTGAGGTGTCCGTGAAGGTTCTCCTTGTCTGTGAGGAAATAGTAGACAGCTGACTTAAGGAACTGCAGGGTGATTTCAGGATCGTGTGCATTCTGTTTATTTCTTGATTCTAGGATACGTCTATACATTGCCTGCGGGAAAGTAAAATTCCACATTATCATTGGATTGCATGCATGTATCGAGATATTGCAGGCTCAATAATAACTAAACAAATAATTAGTGCAACGAAAGAGAACGAATAATTGTGGATCAGGGCTGTTTCTGTGAGATGCACCAAACAAGCGCTATAAAAGCGTGCAACGAAGAAAGAAAAAGAGAGTGAGCAACTGAAAAAGTAACCAAGAAACAACTAGTCGAGTAGGGAAAACATCGTGACAGTGGATGCGTGCAAACAAGGTGCCACAAGGTGGCTGGCTGCCCGTACGTGGCTGGGCAGCGGTTGACAAAAACGACATCGACGACATTACGTGACGGCGAGGTGTCGAGCGACGGGGACTCGTACAATACCTGACGCGTGCCAAGCACCCAGAGAGACACAGCCTCCTGTAGGCTTAGCAAGCTCTGGCTGCGGCAGGCCACAGTCGGAGGCTGCGGAATGCAGCAGGAGCCCTGGAACTGCTGCTGCTGTGGCGAGAGAGGAGGGAGGGAACCGACCGGACAAGGCGTGTCGTCATTAGTACGGGTGGAGTTGCGTCGATGCGACGGCTGGGTGCGAGAGCTCAGTCGTGAGTGAGAGCGTGAAGGGGGTACGGGGGCCGGGGCGGCGCTTACCTTGACGCCGTCGAGCTCGGCCCGCGTGTCGGTCAGCTGTTGCAGCAGTTCGGTGACCGTGGCCACGGCGGGGAAGCCGGCGGCGCGCTCCTCGGGAGCCTGTTGGCGCAGAGAAGCAAGCGACGGATCAGTGGTGTGCATGCGAGCTTCTGCCCGCCGGCCGCGTGGCTCACCTGATCTCGGCGCCCGGCGGCTGGTTCTGGCGCACCGCGCCCGTCTCGGCCAACCGACGACTTGCGAGGCAGCTCGGTCGACTCTGACCGCGCGCGTCCCGGCGCTGGCCGGGCCTCGCCGCGGCGCGCGTCCGCCTCCGCCAGCTGGTCCAGCAACGCGTCCACGCGCTCGTAGTGCGCCTGCTCCAGTCGTCGCAGCTCCTCGCGATGCCGCCGCTGCATCTCATCGATCCTGCGCTCGAAATGCGAGGCCGCACCGTCCTCGAAGTGGCCCGAGTCGGGGACCGAGGCCGGGCCGTCCGGGCCATCGGGCGGCGGGCTGCCTGGCGCGGCCTCGCACCCGCCGCCGGCCGCCTGCAGCAGCCGCAGCTCCACCAGCTCGCGCGTCAACCGCGCCACCTGCTGCTCGCGCTCGTCCAGCTGCTGGCGTGTCTCGCGCAGCAGCGTCTGCAGTTGGCGCAGCTGCCTGGCCGAGCGCTGCGTGGGCGTGAGGTACTGCTCGGCCGGCTCGTCGCGCGCCTGCGGGCTGCAGTGCACCACGTAGCGCCGGGAGCGCGCCGACCAGGTGGTGCCGTTCAGCCCGAAGTGCGCGTGCTCGCAGGCCGAGGTCGAGGCGGTGCTCATGTTGCTGCAGTTGCTACCGTAACTCCGCACGCTGTCCACGTCGCTACTGTCGTCGGCTCGTCGTGGAGGCGTCTGCTGCAGCGACAGGCTCTGCGGAGGGTGTTCGGGCTCAATGCTGGCACTGCGCTCGGCGGCGGCCGTTCTTACCGAGGAGCAGCGCCGCAGGGCAGTCTTGGGCTCGGCGCGGCCCGCGTCGGCGTGCTCGCTGATTGCCGGGAAGGGCTCGGGCCGTCGCCGCGACGGCTGCTGTTGCTGCTGGCGCAGCTCGGTCTTGAGCTGCAGACGCTCCCCCTTCTGTCGCAAGCTCGGCGAGCGCCCCAAGGTCACGGGGATGCGCGAGGCGCTCTCCGTCGAGTCGGCCATCGTCATCGCCGGGCGCTCCTGCTGCTCTGCGGCTGGTCCAGCTGCACCCTTTCCATTCACTACCGGCGCATCCCCGTCGCTCGAGCTGCAACATCCGCATCGTTGCATTCATTTTCGCTCGGCCTTTTGGCCCATTTTTTTTCGGGATTTCCATTCCAAGAGTATTGGTTTGCTTGTCTTTCTGTGACCTATCGCGATTCTATTGCGATACAACTAAATGAAACGAATATATAGCAATCATTTTACTTGCGATAACATCGGCTAAAGCTTACGCGACATTGCCTTATGTTTATCTTGGTATTACTCGCCAATAAATCGACTAGCTACAAGCAAATAACATTTTGATATGAAGCCATTTTCAAACAAAATAAAATGTAATAAAATAAAAATAGTCATGTTGAATAATTAAGTAGCCTGTTTGATGTTAATAGCTAAATGGTATAGGCGCCCTGGTGATTTGAAATATTTATGAAAGAGAAAGTTGTAAAAATTAGTGATACACAAGTATTTGAGGATGGCTTATTCTCAACACGTTTGTCAACAAGCACAAAGGTGATGTTCAATGAGACCAGCCGCATTTTGAAATATTAATTTAATACTTACACCAAATCAAGTAAAATCTTGACGGACTTTGTCGACAATAGGTTAGTGTAATGCTTGATTGCACTTTGCTGTGCGTCTGCGACTTGCACTGTATAGCTAAGTAGAACGGCTAGCTGAAGTAATAGCGTTGAATTGAGCAAAATCGCCGAGGAGAACGAGGAAAAAAGAAGCACTATGTGGCTGTCGTTAGGTGATGCGGCGACACAGCTGGTATACAATCGGAGGAAAATGCCGAATCTCGTAAACCCTTTCTTAACCTCAACTCGTTGGTGTCATGTCACT
Source organism: Phymastichus coffea (assembly GCF_024137745.1). NCBI lineage: Eukaryota > Metazoa > Arthropoda > Insecta > Hymenoptera > Eulophidae > Phymastichus > Phymastichus coffea. The sequence continues at coordinate 136,943 of NW_026706975.1, forward strand.
CATGTCATTCGCACTTGAGGCTTATTGAGACACTCGACTCGAGATCCCGGGAGCAGACGCTACAGGCAAGGTAATAATAATAATGATGATAATTTTTTTATTGGCATAGACATAGACTTTACAGTATGGAACCACCACTTTACATACATACATCAGTGGCGCCAATGGCGGCGCCTTGAATCACAGATTTTAAATATACATCAGTTCTCTTCTTTTTCTGTTCATTTATAGTTACATAATAAATATTATTCAACAGATCAAACCCTTATATCTATATCTGAAATGAAGCCTGTAAAAAAAATCTAATATTCACATTTATATTAGCGAGATATGTGTAAGAAAAATGTTTTTTTACGTATTTTCTAAGCTTAGACTGAGTTTGTTATTTAACCAATTGAATTAAATATTAAATGAAATATATAATTAATTCAAGGTCTCCATAATCAGCGTTATTGAATTGCATTCACGTGCTTCGAAAAGTTTTCGTTCGGGCGAGGAGGCGCGAGGCCTGGACGTTGTCGGCCTCTGGCGGCAGCTTTTCCACCATGCGGACGCTTGCGCGCCAACATTGAAAAACACATACGTAGAGGCATTGGGTGCCGGTCGCAGTGGAACGGTGCGTGCAAGTAAAAGTAGGCGAATCGAGGAAGACCTCACTTAGACTGATTTATTGAAAGATTTTCTTGAATCGCTTTAACAAAATGGGCCGAGGCCCGTATGTACAAAAGATTAGAGCTAGGCTCGGAGCGAGCAGCGTAGAGCAACGCCAGGGCTCGGTCCGCCCAACCAAATATGCGCAGCGAAGGCAAGGCGCGCTCGGAGCAGCCTTGACCGCGGCGGACAGTTTGCGTATCACAGGTGAGCCCAGTCGACGGGCGGCCGCGCCTAGGAGGCCCCGGCCTGCAGCCCGGACAGCTGCTCGGCCCTGCGCCGCTTGCGCCTCTGGATGGGCGGGATGACGAAGAGCATGAGCCCGCTGACGGCGATCATGCCGCCGGCCACGTAGAAGCCGGGGTCGTAGAGGCCGCTGGCGTCCTTGAGCGCACCTGCAACACGGAGAGCGCGCGTGAGCGGGGCTCGCGCGTCCGCGGCGGCGCGGTCACCCACCGGCGATGGGCGGCCCCAGGAACGAGGCCACGCCCTGCGCCAGCAGCACCAGTCCGAAGGCGTTGGTCATCCGGTCCAGGCCCACCAGGTCCACCAGGCAGACGGAGGTCAGGCTCACGTAGGCGCCCGCGGCGAAGCCGTAGACCGCGGCGTACGCGGCCAGCGTGGCGAAGTCGGGGCAAAGGGGGCAGAGCATCGTGGCTGCAAGAGCGCGAGCCGCGTGAGCGAGGCGGGCGTGGGCCACGGCCGCGATACCTACCCGCGCCGCAGACGGTCAGGCAGCAGTTGTAGACGATCAGCCGGTCCACCCAGGGCTTGTCGGACACGTAGCCCAGCAGCACGCGGCCCAGCGTGTTGGCCACCCCGATGATCGAGAGCAGCGTGCTGGCCGTCTTCTTGTCGATGTCGAGCGTGCTGGCCTGCGGCTGGGACGGGCGGTCAGTGCCTGGCGGCGGGCGCGCGCGCACGGACGGACAGAGAGCTTACGATCAGGTAGACGTAGGGCACGTTGAAGCCGATGCTCGTGCAGAAGTTGGACAGGCAGAAGACGACGAAGAGCGGGTCGCGCAGCAGCGAGAAGCGCGGCGCGCGGCGCGCGGCACCGGGCCCCGAGCCCGTGCCCGGGCCCGCGGCCGCGGCGCTGGGCAGCGAGCGCAGCGAGAGCCGCAGCCGCAGGCTGTCCTCGCTGCTGGCGCCCAGGGACTCGGAGCGCTTGCGCGTGCCGTGCACGCTGCCGCGCGGGAACGCGTCCGAGCGGTTGATCGCGCCGCCGCCGCAGGACACGCGCCGCGGGCCGCCCTCGGAGCCCAGGCTCGCCTGGCTGGCCGCTCCGCCGGCGCCCAGGTCCTGCAGCGAGAGGCGCTCGGCCCGCGGCGCCGGCCCGCTCAGCGGCCGGAACAGCACGCCCAGCACCACGCAGTTGAGCACGATGCTCGACAGCAGCATCATGCTGTGGCGGTAGCCGCCGTAGTAGTGGATCAGATAGCTGATGAAGGGCGCGAAGAGCACGGTGCCGAGACCCGAGCCGCAGACGGCGATGCCGGTAGCCAGCGAGCGGTAGCGCTCGAAGTACACGGTCACGCTGACGATGGCGGGCAGGTAGACGAGGCCGAAGCCCAGGCCTGCAACGCGCTCGGCGCGGGTGGTCAGTGGTCGCGGGCCGGCGCTTGTGCATCTCATCTCACCTGTGCCGACGCCCGCCGTCAGGTAGAGCATGCCCAGGCTGCGCACCCACACGCTCGCCAGCAGGCAGGCGCTGGCCAGCAGCGTGCCCGCGACGGTCACGGCGCGGCAGCCGAACTTGTTGACGAAGTGGCTGGAGATGGGCCCTGCGACAGCGGCTCGTTAGCGGCGGGCGCGGCTCGGGGCGCGCGGCCCTCGCGGGCACTCACCCGAGCAGTAGGTCACGCCCACGAGGAAGGAGGCCACCCACGAGGCGGCCTGCTCGGTCGTCTCGAAGTAGTTGACGAACTCCACGTGGAACACGCCGTAGGAGTAGGTCACCCCGTCGGCTTCGACGCGACACAGTCAGCAAACGGTCATCGCGTGCTCGCGGCCCGACGCGCGCTCGCCTCGTCCCGGCCGACGCGCCTACCACTCTCTGTCTCGCCGAACCGGTTCTCCACTCGACGACGGTGCGAGCCGTCTAATGACGGCAATGAGCGGCAATTGGCGGGCGGCAGCGCGACGCTTGCGTGCGCGCGGCCGTCGGCGAGCTCGCGTGCCCGGCGCGGGCCGCCGGCCCATTCGCCGATCGAGGCCGTCGTCGAAGTGGAGTGGCGGCGGCCGATCGCGCAGCGCCGGGCGCGGGACGAGCCGAGCGTCGAGCGGCCGGGCTACTCACTGATAACGTGGATCATGAAGGAGGCGAAGACCACGACCCAGCCCCATCCGCCGTCGGGCGGTCGCGGCGTCGGCTCCGGCGGCTCCCCCGCTGGCTGCTCCGTGCCGCGGCTCGGCTTGCCGTTGCTCGCTTGCGCTGCGTGGGTCATGCTCTCCTCGTGGGGGCAGCGGTGGCTGCTGCTGCTGCTGCTGCTGCTACGATTGGGCTCCACGACTGCAGCGCGACGCTGCCACTGGTCCCCTTATCGTGCGGCTCGTTTGGCGGCTATCGCGGAAGAGCCGCGAGCTCGAGCTGTCCGCGCTCACGCGCGCCAGTGATAAGCCGCTAATCGCCGCCTGCTCGCCCCTCGCCGCTCGCGGCCGAGCACGTGGTTTACTCGAGAGATGCTGCGGCTGGAGCGAGCCGCATCCCTGCCGACGTCCTAAATACACATCACGTGCGGAGCACCTCACTGCGCGTCGCCGATCGGCGCGCGCTCCCGGCCGACGTCGCGCACCGGCTTCCCCGCTGGCGCGCTGCATTTTCCGCGGCCGCGTTCGTCGCCTGCGCGGAGAGCCGAGAAACCGGTCTTCGGTCACGCGCGTCCGCGTTGACAGATCCTTGTCTGCACGGCCGACTAATATCTCCATTAGCGATCGCGCTCGATATCCTCGACGATACGGCTCGTATGACTGTGCCAGCGCGATCGCACTTTCGCATCTCGCGGCTGTAACGTGTGCATCTGTTTACGAGTATCGATCGTCGCGCAGTTGTCATTGCGATCGACCCGAATTCCAGCGGCCGCGGCCCGTAGGTCGCCTCGATTACATTACTCGATTCGCTATCTCGGTCGATCTTGCTAATGTCTCGAGTAATCGCGGCTCGAGTCGATGGATCGGGACGAGCGCTAGAGGTGCGCGACTGCAACGTCGCCGGCAGTGTCGTCGCCGCGCCGTAATCTATATGCGCGCCAAAAAAATAAACAACCCGCTACGTTCTAGCCAGTGTTGCTTTGTGCCAAATCAAAGCGGCAAAACGAATGCGTCGTCAACGGGGATCACCGCTCGGAGAAGAGCAGTGTCACCGCGGTCCGCATGAAACTGCCCCGCTAGCCGATCGACGTCGATCTCTGCCCGGTCGCGATCGCCCGACGAGCCGTGCCCAATTATCTATCGAAATATGCGAATCTGGACTGCCGAATCAGCGCTGCGTTTTGCAGCGCTGACTAAGCAGCCGAACGAGCGGCAGATAATGCGCGCGCATTCTACGTGCCTTCTACCAAATACTTGCAGCGTCGATACAATGCTCGCGATAGCAGTACTGATTGCCCGACAATTGCCGGCATAATAACTGTCCCGAGAGACAATTAAGCATGCCAATACGTACCAGCGGCGAAACGCTCTCCGAGGTTCAGAGGTCGCGCACAGCCGGCGGGGAAGATCGTCGTCGCACGCTTACCGATGCGCTGCTGCCGAGAGTGCGCCCGATCGCTGCGATCAGCCGAGAACAAAGAGGCGCGTGCCCACGGCGAGCAGCGGCTCGCGAAGCGCGGTCGATGACTGGCGACTCGCGCCAGTCGCGGCCAAATCTCGCTTATTGCTTGCTTATAAGCTGCACGCCAAGCGCGCCAACGAGACACGAGAAAGAAGAAAAGAGACAGAGAGAGAGAGAGAGGGAGAGAGAGAGACAGGCCGGCGATAATAATAGCCAAGCAAATGCCGATTCGCGCTCAACTTTGCTCTCCCGACCCTTCCTCCTCAGTCTCAACTACACTCCAACTCCATCTCAATATCAATCAATCACAGCTTTATTGTATCTAGTAGCGTACAATTCTTATTATGTATTCTTAAACAAATTGCTTGTGCCACATTCCGGCCAAAAAATCTTGCTTTTATTTAATAGCATCGTGATCCAGGTGACCCGTAGTTAATTCTCCCTCGTCTTAAGAAACTGGCCGTGTGAAATCATCAAAAAGATTATCCGTACCGGGGTGGTCGCTGTGCTGAGGAAGAGCTTCGTACGTACAAATTGTTACTCCGTGTCGATGACCGGGAGCCCATTCTCCTTTCAAGCCAATGTAATCGATTCTTGTTCTTTCAGCTCCGCGATTCCCAGTAAAGTGCAGCGTCAGGTGATGCACTGAAGACAATTTCGCTACCCTGTGCACAGCAAACTCGTTCAATTCCATGACCTCGAACGCGTAGTCGTACTACTATCAATTGTACTCACTTTAATGGATACTCGTGTACTCCGTACTCATCAATGCACAATTCAAACTGTTGGTCAGCTTCACCTGTCGACTGATCAAATGTCATTCCTTCTCGGTTTTTGAACCTAGTGCAATGGTATGAGTACTTTAAGTTAAGAATATTTCATCAGAGTTGACAATTGCTAATATTATATAATTCTCACAATTTCACTTCTGACGGATGAGAGCCATCTGGTCCTCCAACAATTATTATGCCCTTGAGTTTGACATCACCGGTAAATCTTTCAATGAGTCATATGTTAATTGTTGATCAAACCAGTAATCAAATTGTTGAATGATAGACAAATGAAAACTACTTACGGTATATTAAACAACAACTCTTCATCCACATCACTTTCAACAAACTGCAAAAGGTATCATTAGTTTGCAATATTTGTTTGATAATTTAATTGTTAAAATTAATAATCACAAAATATAATCACAAATAATATTTATACCTTTGTATGATCCAAACGGTCTTCCCAGGCTTTGAACACTTTTGCTCCAGATCCTTCTACCAATTCATTAAGGCATTCAACATTTTCCAAGTCGATTTTTTCATATAGATTGTATTGTACTCCCAACTCCCTTTCATCGTGAGTACCACCGCATTGACATTGACGTTCCATCTCACAATAATGATAACAGAACAAAACGTATCAAGAACGTTATCGCTGTGAGCCTTTCGGACGCCGGTAACCTCTTTTACAATAACTATTTTTCGAAAGGAAACCGTGCACACACAAATCAATGAATATACGTAAGTGCGTTAATGTCTAATAATGCTCAGCGAGTATAAAGCTAGAACCAAATACGTTATAACAATACACAAGACTTGCTAGTACGTTAGTACATACACTTTATCTATCTACCTTTTATTGTTCTTACTCGAAAATTTCAAACACTTTTAGTTCGCTATATTACGGTCACAGTAGCGCCACTTACTGGACAAACCATGCAGATACATATAGTATAACTTGCTATAACTATATTTGTAGTCTCCATACAATGCGATACAACTATTATTCGATAATTATATCAACTATAAAATAATTTATACTTTGTCTATTTCTGAATAATCATTTTCATTTGAGATCATTACTTAATTTTTTTTCTAAGAACAATATCGTGTCATAAGTTAAGGAAAAGAAATTAGTCAACTTTAAAAATCATGTATTTTGTAACGTATCCTTTATCCTTTGGTGTATTGTTCGTTATATTTACACAAACATAATTTATTCACTTATTAATATACATATTCTACAGCTTGAGGATATAAAAAATTGAAATTCTGAGAATTAGTGCTTTAGTATTGTACAGTAATCAATAACTATCAAAGTATACATTTTTAAAGATTTTCTTGCATAATTCACTTGCTGGGCAGCTTAGTTGTATATATATATATATATATATATATTGTATGTATATATATATATGTAGTACGTATATAAATCTTAGACATGATTCTTGTTCTAAAGAATGTAAGTATCTAGCATGATGAAAGGATTCGCTAATGCACAATTACATTAATTTTCAAAAGTAACTTCATGATTAAATATCATCCACTTCAAAAAATCTCAAATTCTTGATATCTACTTATTGATCTTGCCTGTTTGCATTTCAGGGAACAACATTTGCATGTGAGTATCAATAATTTGAAAAAGTTCAGGAGGTTGAGGTATTCTCCCAGTTTCAAGTTTTGACCAAATAGGAACATCTGAAAATATTACAAGAATGAACATATCATTTGTTATTTTGATAAAAAAACTACTAAAATGTATGTTACCATTGAAATGAATTTCGAATGCTCCAGAAGCTATTAAGTAACCTTCTGCTGCATTGCACGCAAAAAATAGGAGTACACAAGAGTATAAACGATTATCCATACACCATTGCCACCAAAATGGTTGAGGTTGTCCAATCCATTGGAATGGATTTACCTTGAGGAATATTAAAATAATGACTAGAATCTTGGCTATATTCAAACCTTTAGCTAGCATCATGTTAGCTCCAGGGGGAATGTAATTTTCTCCATCGATTTGCAATTCTGGATACTTTTCTCTCAGCAAACTTGTGTAATCTTCAAACATCTTTCTATATCCACACGAGTAGCTAAGAGCATAAATGCAATATTTTTATTGATAAAGATGTGAAAATCGCGCGAGTCGAGTCAGTCGAGTATACACTGCTGGTGATCAACTTGTAATAATTACGTACCAGTAATAAAACTTCAACGTTGGCCCGGTTTTAGAGCCAAGTTTGGTCAAAGGAATATCATCATTCAAGTTGGCTCTGGATTCGAGAGAGCAGAGCAAAATGAAAATTATACAAAGACTGAACCGTGATAAATACATTTCCAGCTTATCATGAATAAACTAGCAAAAATGCGTTTCCCTCAGACTTAGGTGAAAGTTGTCTCGTTACTTGCCCAAATACAAATTAAAATCCAATTACTTGAACTAGGTGCATGCAAACCACCTAATTAGCGCTTCTCTTTAGATAGACGAGACGTGTTAATGCTAAACAACTAAACTGTCCGAATTCCGACACTAAAACATCCTATCTGTATCGTGTGATCACTGAGCGACCATTGCCAACGACCCGATGTGCGCGCCACAATCCTGTTTCTCTTAAGTCGTGCAACGTATATCTATACATATGTATAGATGACAATCGACAGATGCGAGTATGACGTACTGTTACCGGTAAGTCACTTGTGACCTGCCGTATTTGTACATAAGGTGTGATCCTATGAATCTGCGCGCGTTTAAATTATTCTTTCATTTCGATTTTAAGTTTTGAAGAAATTCGATTTAAATTGCATTTATTATTGATAAGGTTCGTTTGAACGGTGCATGTGTAATGTATATATAGCTAATCAAATAATGTAACAAAAGCAAATATGGAATAATTTAATAAATTGACTAGAGAGAGACAGAGAACAACCAAATGAGGAAAGGGTAGAATTTTCTCAGAGTCAAACGATATCTTACCTGGTGGAGATTTAATACAGCACAGATTAGATATAGCTTAAAGGCTCTCTTAGATAGCTGGATGATTTTTCGTAATGAGAAACATCATTATATATAACATCAATTCGTTACTTGATTTGATAAAAAAGATATTTATTTTACAAGGCATAAATATTTATTTTACATCATATCATAAATAATAAATACAATTACTACAATAGTCATAAAAAGATAAAACGTTTTGATATGGTTCTTGCATAAATACGAGGCTTCTGCAAAAGTTGGAGCGGCTTGAACTTTGAAGCCTGCCAAGCCGTCTCTCTGAGCTCGAGTATTTAAATATTCAAAAATATTGAAAAATTGTAAGTTCCGTAGCGACTGAAGATCGGTAGTCAGCATTGGAAAAGTGTAAGAAGCGAAAGGGGTCGATGGCTCGACACAAGAGGTAGCGCAGCAGAAAAGCAGCAGAAGCGGTCAGCTGAACTACGAGAAGTCGAGCGAGTTTTCGAGCACGACGCAGGGGCCGGCCCTGCCGGATTTGAGCGGTGTGAGCTGGCGCCAGTCGTTGGCCAGCGGGTCGTAGGCCTCCACCAGCGTGAGGTACTGCTGACCGTCGTAGCCGCCCACGGCGAGTAGCTTGTCACCGAGCACGCAGACGCCGATGGTGTCCCGGGCCAGACTCATGGGGGCGACCGTGGTCCACGTGTCAGTCTTGGGGTCGTAGCGCTCCACGCAGTCGAAGCGGCTGGCATGCGGATTGCTGGCGGGCGCGTCGTGGCCGCCCAGCGCATACAGGCAGCCGTTCATGACGCCGACGCCGACGCCGCCGCGTCGACGCGACATGGGCGCGCACGAGGTCCAGCGGTTGGAGTGCGGGTCATAGCACTCGACGGTGCCGAGGCAAGAGCCATTGTCGCGGCCGCCCACCGCGTACAGCTTGTCTCCGAGCACGGCTACGCCGACGGTCGAGCGCTGCGAGCACATGGGCGACACGTAGGCCCACTGGCGCGTGCTCGGGTCCCAGCGCTCCACCGTGTTGAGGAAACTCCAGCCGTCGTGACCACCCACCGCGTAGAGCGGCCCCTCAAGCACCGCCACGCCCAGCCCGTGGCGGTGGACGGACATGGGCGGCAGTGGACTCCAGGCCAACGCGGCGAAGTCGAAGCACTCCACCGTGTTGAGCGTCTTGAGGCCGTCGCGGCCGCCGGCCACCACCAGCTTGCGCTCCACCACCGCCGCGCCGAACTGCAGCCGCCGGCCGCTCATCTTGGCCAGGCTGCGCCAGCGGTTTTCGCGCAGCGAGAACGCGTCGATGGTCGCACCCTTGTTGGTGTCCATGCCACCGATGGCCAGCAGTCGGCCAACCGTGGCCTTTCGCGGCCGCGTGCGGCTCGATTGCAGCAGCGGCCGGCGCTCCGGCAGCAGATGGTACTTAAGCGCCTCCAGGATGAGCGCCTGCGCGCCCCGCTGCTCCCGGAACATCTCGTTGCTCTCCACGTGGTCCGTTAAGAAGGCTGGCGACAGCAGCGGCAGCTTCACGTGCGCCAGCAGGCCGCTTGCCTCGGCCCGCCTGGCCTCGGGCTCGTGCTGTAGCCACGCCAGCAGCGCCTTGAACACCGACTCCTCGGACGCCACGTTCAGGTCGTCCGATTGCAGTAGCCTCGCCACGTCCTCAGCGGGCAGCAGTAGGAACTCTTGGTTTTTTATCACGTCCATGAAGTTGTCGTTGGTGTATGTATTGGCTGTCGCCAACAGCTCTGCGCAACCGTGCATGTCCGCGAATCTCCTGATGCCCAGACAGTTGCTGGGGTGTAATTGTTTTATCAGAAACTGGCAGCACGCCTCGATTATGCAGCTGAGCTGCAACAGCGATGCCGTCGTCAGCAGTGTTTCCACGTTGTCTTCCAGTAGGTCTACGCTTCCAGTGTAGAAGTACTTGACCAATGTCCACAGAGTATCGCCGTCTACGTCTTTCAGCTCGATTTCGTTCTGGAATGTTTCTCGCAGTGAATTTCTAAACATAGCTGCAAAGTACTCACAGTTGGCACTTAGTACTAATCGATGGGCAGGTATACGCCTTTGTCCTGCTATTAGGATCACATCAGTCAGTTGCTGTTTGTATAAATACTCTGTCATGGTACGAAGACATTGCTCCGAATGTCTCTCCACCTTAAAGCTCTCATCTTGTGGACTATTCGTACTTGTACTGGTGATACTGTACTTACTGCTTGACTGACTTACCGTTGATGTTTCATTTAAAACTAGCAGTTTTTCAGTTTTTTTCATTACCACCTTGTGGCCCTCCATTGATCCCATTCTAAAAATCAACGCTATCACTTAATTCCTAGCAAGATAGACTTTGTGTAAAATTTATTTACGTCCATTAATTAAATAATGCTTTTTTCCAATGATAGGATGTGCAAGCTGATGATTAATCATAATAATTAATGGAATGTATATAATCACAAACAAGATTTTACACTAATATAACCTAACACGTACACAGGGAGCTTTAAAAAGTTTGTTTAGAAGTAACTATGTTATAAAAGATCATAATCAAATAGTTTGTCCGATATTATTTTACAACTTGAAAATATTAAATAAAGATTTATCAGCACTATAATTAAACCAGCATGCATATACAATAAAATTGTTCAAAATTATTTCACTGACGTATCATTGATTGGTGCAAATAATAAGGAATAGCACTAATATACTGTAAGAGCTTTAGGTTCTTTGTATAAAATATCCATTGATTGATATATACTAAAATATTATCTCTTAATTCGACTCTGACTTGTAGTATGTAATTATACCGACATTACTGAAAGTAGTATTTGCGGATTGCAAAAGAATTCTGACATATTCAAAGTGATATCCATTCAATTCTGACCTGACATGATTGGACATAAAACAAGACGTGTGTATCGCGCAGCTATTTCTGCGCCGATCTTGTAGGGTTTTTAAAGCGGCGTTTATTTTCAAATAGAGGAAATATGCCAGTAATGTTACAATATCATCGATTGGATTTTTCTCAGTATGAATCCCAAATGATACATATAAAAAGTAAAAAAATTTAACGATATTTAATTATATTTTTTCAAGAAAGGGTAATAATATGTTTATTTAAATAAAATAAAAACTGGTTTATTGTAAACGTGAGCAACTTTTATCACTCAATCACATTCTACACAGTAACATAAATAACAAAATAACTATTTATAAAGTAACTCAAATGTTTTTATTAATACGCAATACATAATCGGAATGTGTGAATCTATTGTATAAGCGATCACCAGATTCTATAACTAATAACAAAACATAGCAGCTAGTCAAAAAAACATCAAAATCACCTATATAGCAGATCAAGACCTTTGTTCTTAATTGCCAAGTTCGATATATCAGAGGAGCCACTCACAACATTAATATTAGCATCTATAAATAATTTTGATCGAGCATTGCAAATGCCTTTGCTTTATTATAAAAATTGCCAGATTTTCTTTTTTACCACAGTCAATCATCATACGATTTACAGGGCTATATAAATAATATATATCTTTTAAAGGTTAAAAAAAAATATCTTTAGAAATGATTTCAATTTTTCATAAATATATAATCAAGATTTCATTTAGCTTCAAATAACAATCATATGTTACATAAGGATACTTGTGATTTGTAATTATTATTTATTACAGTTGATGGAAGCTGGCCTCTTTTTATTTTATTTTTCATTTTCATATTGTTTGAATATAATGCTGTTTTTTCTTGGAGAATTATAATTAAAGGTATATAGAATATTTTAATTGTAAACAGGTGAAAGAATTATTCAATGTTCAATTTTTTTATATCATTTTGCAATACGTTATTATGTTTTTTTGTGAATAAAAATTATCAATGAAATACTTTTGCTCTGAATACTGGAAAATCCAATTAATAAAATTATGAAATTCATAGGATATTTTCTTTATTTTAAAATATACATCACTGTTTTAAAGTCTAAACTCTAAACAGACGATACTGGTTTCATCGATTCGCGTCCGATTATTTAGATACCACTATGCCTATATAGAGACAATACACAGTGTTGCCACTATTGTTATTCAGTTTTCTGGATTCTAGTGGCTTCTGCTTCTCACTTCTGCTACATTTATAATGATTATTTTGAGCATTTTAACCTGAAAATGAAAGTCGATAGACTAGCAATACTAGGATTGACCAGGATTATTTACAGATAAATCAATGACCTTCATTTTGTGTGACTGAAGTCGTTAATGTATTAGAGCCGCCGAATTTCGTTAACGAAAAATTTATAAAATGCTTCGTTTGAAATATTGCAAGTTTATTTCCATGGCTGCACAATGCAGACACATGGGTAGGTTAGTCATTTTTTAACGTAAACTTTCATCTTTTTTCAAATAAAAAGGATTTTTCAGTAATCAGAACATTGATTGCTTACTTATCATTAAACCTTATCTTGATGTGTTTCAGCCACCGTGAAAAGGTTTTATCGAAAAACAGGTATATTATGCAATGGAAGCAAGTATGAAATTACGTTAGACCAAAGGAAATTGAAAACACCGCTTGGCAAAGTGTTTGAAATTACAAGCGAACCTTTAGCTTTGGCTGTAGCCCACGAGTGGGACAGCCAACCAGAAATTATCAACCGCAATATTATGCATTTAGTATGTAAAGTTTGTGTATTCTCTTAGAATTTTTAAAGATAAACTTTTCATTATAACATTAATTTTCAGACTGCTTTGTGCAGTACAGTACTAGATAATCCTAACAAACTTACAAAAGAAGATATTGCAAATTATATAGTGAATTTTTTGGAAACAGATACACTGCTTTTCCAATCAAATGAAACTGAGAATGTAAGTGACTGTCTGAAATGATTGAATATTCAAATGAAATAAGTAATTGTAAGAAATTTTATTTAATACAGAATACAGATGAATTGTACAAGTTACAAGAAAACAAATGGGATCCGCTCATTCAGTGGTTCTGCGATCGATATCAAATTGATATTGTTAAAACGAAAAGTATAGATGCACCAAAAATACCTCAAGATACAAAAGATGAAATAAAGAAATATTTAGTATCTCACAGCCATGAAGCAATTTTTGGTAAGATTCCATATTCATTGGATTATGGATGAGAGAATTAGACATATTATAATAATTACAATAAACAAAATATCCACAGGTTTTATGTACGGAGTAGACACTGTCAAATCTGTCATCTTGACACTAGCGGCGTCAGAAAGAGTAATAAATGTCGAGGAAGCAGTCGCACTTTCCCGTTTAGAAGAAGATTTTCAGGTAATAGTAGGCCGCATGAAGTTAAGATGTATTGTCAGAAATGAACGCGAAATGCTGTTTTTCAGATTTCTCATTGGGGCAACGTGGAATGGTCGCATGAATTAGCAAAATACGATTTGCAATCACGCATGGCAGCTGCGATTCTGTTTATCCATCTAAACTCGTCATTCGTGAGCTGTAGACCAAAAACGAAAATGACCAATGCCACATGAAGGTGACAGACACGAAAATGTTGCTGTCCACTCGTTAATGGCAAGAGTTTGACGAGGTGCAGTTGACCCGATCTGCACAGTCGGGACCTTGCCAATCCTTCATGCAAATGCAGCTTCAAAAGAACAAAATAAAGCAGCGATGAATATAATAAGACGTAGTACTGAGTGTATGTAGTTAGTTACCTGTAGGTGGGTCCATAATTGAGACAAACCGCGCCGTTCTTGCACGAATGATGCGAGCATTCGTTCCGATGGCACTCGCCAACCCCGCGGCCAGTGGCGGGGCTGGCCGTCGTAAGCGGGGGGAAGCTGTCGTCCGTGCGTAACTCGAGGTCGTATATGCAGCCGGAGAAACCACTGTGCAGAGGCAGGTCGTGCGGTAGCGAGTCGAAGTACTTGGCCTTGTGTCCCCCTGCGCGAAAAGGTCGATCTCGGTGATAAGCGCGCGGATGAACGGAGCTCGAAGCCGAGAGCCTACCAATGTAGAGAATGGGCGAGACGTCGAGGCGCGTGTTGGAGCCGGCCGCCCGAGCGCTCACGTTGCCCACGCCCTCGACGTACAGCCAGGCGTCCCTGCCCCGGCGACCGACCCGCAACGCGTGATCCCTGCGCGCGCGCACGCTGATCGGGCTGGCGGTGAAGATCCTGCGCACCCCCGAGCCCAGGTCCCAGGTGAGCATGAGGTAGCCGCGCACGTAGGTGAGCGCCAGGTGGTCGGGGCTGTCGCGCCGCGGGCCACTCTGGCCCATGTAGGCCAGCAGCGAAATCTGCTCGGGGTTGCGCGGCGCGATGCGCATGGCCAGCTCCAGGCCGTCCCGCGGCGAGCCGCTCAGCCCGTAAGCCATGTAGGACGAGAAGCCGGGCGCCGGCACCGAGAAGGACGGCTGCGCGATGCTGGCGTCTGCAACAGGTAGGGCCGCGGTAGGGGCGGGGCCGCGGCGGGCACCGGGGCCCGCGTCGCGCTCACCTCTTTCGCAGAACAGGCCGTGGGCGCCGAGCGGGCACACGCACAGGAAGCTGACGCCGGGACTCATGAGGCAGGTGGCACCCAGCTGGCACGGCTCCTCGTCGCAGACCGAGCGCTCGCAGAACTCGCCGCTGTAGCTGCGGGCAGAGATCGCGTCATTGCCGCGGCTACGGGCGCCGACGCGCGGCCACCTACCCGGCGATGCAGCTGCACTCGACGCCGGCGCCGTCGGCCAGCTGCCGGCAGGCCCCGAAGTTGCGACAGGGATTGGGCAGGCACAAGAACGAGTGGCACTCCTCCAACTGAACGACCTCCACGGAGTCGCGCGCGAAGTCGCGCGCGAGCCCGTTGACCTCGAGCAGGCTCATGCAGCCGACGAAGCCCAGCACGACCGGCGGGAACTGCCGCGAGAAGGCCAGCGGGATGCCGCCTACGTGCAGCCTGGCCAGGCGCGGCGCGCTGCCGTGGCTGTGCAACAGCTGCTCGCCGCTCATGGCCTCGGAGCCGTTGACCAGCAGCCGCGCCGAACAGCGGTCCGATGCCCGCTCGGCGATGTAGCGGAACCTGCGACCAGAGGCGCGCGTGAGCGTCGCGGGCGCGCGCCGGGTCCGCGGGCTTACCGCATCTCGAGGTCCGCCTCGCGGGCGTCGCCCAGCGGCGAGTCCAGCTCGCCGAACAGCATCGTTTGCAGGCCGCAGGAGAACTGGAACTTGAGCTGGCCGGCCTCCAGGTAGAGCAGCGCGTAGCGCTCGTCGTCGAACAGCGCGTGCAGGAGGATGCCGCTGCTGGCGCGGCTGCGCAGCCGCAGCCGCACGCTCAACTCGCCGGACTCGATGTCGAACCTCTGCCTGGCGTACGACTTGCCGTTGAACGCGGCGCTGGTCAGGCCGGCGCGCGGCGCGCAGTCGTCCGGGCGGCCGCAGTCGCACTGCCGACAGCGGCTCGTGAGCGGGCGGCGGGCGGGCCGCGAGCGGCGGGCGGGCACGTACCTGCGCGGCGTCCTGCGGGCAGCGCGACGCGTTGGCGCAACGCTCGACGTCGCAGGCGGGCCCGGGGCCGGGGCCCGCGCCCGGCCGCTCGGTGCCGCCGCTCGGTGGCGTGCTGCTCGCGTCGAGCTCGCTGCCGAAGGTGCTTCGGTGGAAGTCCGGCAGCGAGGTGAAGTCCTCGTCGGCGGGCGTGGACGCCGCCTCCGGAGGCGGCAGGCTCGGCGGCGCACTGGCCTCCGGCTCGGGCTCCGGGCCGGGGATGCTCGAGGGCAGCATCGTCACCACGCCGGCAGCGCTCGTGCTGGCGGCGGCGGAGAGCGTGGTCTCGGCGACGTCCGCGTCCTCGGGCCGCTCGCCGCTCGCGCTCGTCCCGGAGGTCGACTCGGTGCCGGGCTCGGACGCAACCGTGGTGGCCCCGGTCGTGGTCACGCCGGCTGGCTCGGGGCTCGAGTCAAGGTCCGGGTCCAGGCCCGCGTCGATCCCGGGCTCGGTCGCCGGCTCGGGCTCCGTGCGCGCCTCGGTGGCACCTCGGTCGGGGGCCGGACCGCTCGTGGTCTCGAGCGGCTGCTCGCCCCCGGCGCCGATCTCTACGGCCAGCTCCGTGGACGACGGGCCGAGGGGCGCGGAGGTGGCGCTGGGTGGGAGGCCCGCAGCGGACGTGCCCTCGGCGGCCGGCTCCTCGGACACGCTGGCGCAGTTGTCGCCCACAAAAGGCGGCGGGCACGAGCAGCTGAAGCTATCGACGCCGTCGATGCAGCTGCCGCCGTTCTGGCAGTGCGCGGACTTGGACTGGCAGTCATCGTAGCGCAGCTCGCACAGCGGGCCGTGGAAGTCTGGCACGCAGTAGCAGACCGGACGGCCGTCCTCGAGCAGGCAGACGGCACCGTTCAGGCAGGGGCTTTCGCGGCAAGCCAGCAGCGGCTTGTCGCAGTCCTTGCCGGTGAAGCCTAGGCGCGTCGAGACCGATTAGCGTGGGCCGGCGTGGGCCGATCCCGGACGCACCCACCGAACAAGCAGACGCATTGATAGTCGCCGGGCAAGTTGATGCAGAGGCCGCCGTTGCGGCAGGGCGCCGCCAGGCTGCACTCGTCCAGGTCCCGCTCGCAGCGAGCTCCCAGCCAGCCGTCGGCGCAGCGGCACGAGAAGCTCAGCCCCGGGCCCTCCGAGCATTCGCCCGCGTTCTGGCACACGCTGGCGTTGCACACCGCCTCGTCGATCTGGCAGAACTCGCCTGCAAGCGCGCGCTCGTTAGGGCCGCGCAGGGCGATCGCGGCGGTCGCTCACCCGAGAAGCCCTCCAGGCACTGGCAGCTGACGCCCGCGTGGTCGCGCTCCGAGCACGTGGCGTTGTTCTGGCACGGCTGGCTCGAGCACTGGCTGTAGCGCTGCTCGCAGTTGAGACCTGTAGCCAGCGGGGCGACTGGTTAGCGCGCGCGCGGACCTCGGTCGAGCCGCCGAGCGACACCTACCCACGAAACCCTCCGGGCAGCTGCAGTTGTAGGCCGCCACGGCGTCGTGGCAGGTACCCCCGTTCAGGCAGGGCTGCGACCAGCACTCGTCCCAGTTGGTCTCGCAGTTGGACCCCGTGTAGCCGTCGATGCAGTAGCACCGGTAGGAGCTGCAACAGGCGACGCTGCATCCATCCACGCACGCACCCGCCGGCCTACCGCCGTTTTACCTGCTGAGCGCCTCCTCCACGTCCACGCAGATGCCGTACATGCAGGGGCTGCTCCCGCAGTGCGAGTCCGACAGCGCCGCCGCCGCCGCCGTCGCCAGTGCGAGCACCGCCAGCGCCGCGCCGGTCCCACGCTTGCCTCCGGGCGATCTGCAACACAGGCGGGCTGTCGAGTTCCCCGGCATCAACCCGCGCGGGTCCGCGGCCGCCGCGCGCCGCGTCGGTCGCGGAGCGCGGCGCATCCGTTACCTCGGCATATTCCGCGAATGGTCGTCGACGAGCTGCGCTGCACAAGGACGCCGGCTGAGTGGCTATGCGGACGCGCTGGCTCGGGCCTGCGTTCCTCGGTCGTCATGGCGACGACCGGCGACACAAACTCGCGGAGGCCGCTCGGCGTCGGCGCTCTGTATCGACCAAATTCAAGGAAGCCCAGCTATTATTACCGCCGCGGTTGGCAGCGGCGGCCGGCGGCGTTGAGCGCGCGCCAGGCCCGCGAACCCGCGGCCGCGCGCGGGCGCGCCAGTGTCGGGCGGGATGGAGCCGCGAGAGGTGGAAGGTCTGCTGCTGGGGCACCTGGCGCGCCGCGGCCTGGCGTGCGAGGACCGCTGCTGGGCCGTGCGCGCCTCCGAGCTGGGTAGGCCACCGACGGGCCCCGCGACGCTGGCGTCGGCCGGGGCTGACTCTGACTGTCGACAGGTGGTCGCGGTCTGGCGGCGCGGCGGCCGATCGCGCGCGGCCAGCTGGTCTACGCGGACCGCGCGCTGCTGCTGGGGCCGCGCGGCCGCGACGGGCAGCCGCCGATGTGCGCGGTGTGCGCGCGCGAGCGCTGTCCGCTGGTCGGCTGCGACGGCGGCTGCGGACTGCCCGTCTGCTCGGCCGCGTGCGCGGAGAGCACCGACCACCAGGCCGAGTGCGTCTTCCTGCGGAGGCTGCGCCCGCTGTGCGCGCCCGGCTGGTGCCCCGAACTGCTGCGGGCGCTGGCGGCCGTGCGCGCCCTCTTCCTCTGCCCGGCCGATCGCCAACTGCTGGGCGCGCTCCAGGCCCACGAGGCGGCCCGGCACAGCCGGGAGGTAGGTGACGTCCGCTTTACCAGCGGGCCCGCTTTCTTCGAACGGCGAGTCAGGTATCGACCGTAAGTGGGCTACAGGTGGACGGATCGCACTTGAATTTTCAAAGACCGGCAGCGGCGTCGAGAGCTGCATACCTTCCAAGTTAACAAATGACACGCACCAAGGGATGTTCACCTCAAGTTTTTTATTGCAACAGCAAGACATGTTCGTACAATAACGCAGTAACAACAAACGAGCCAACTGTAACGTAGTAACCCATTGTTACCAGTCCATGCTGCGGAGTATCTCCCAACCGTGATCGCGCGATACGAGCGTTCCAATTGAGCCTGCGGCTCGCGAGGATGCACTGGTTCGCTGGCGTACCGTCCGAGCGAGTTGAAATCGGTAGCAAATGGCGCGTCCGATTAGCTCGTTGCGAGCGCGACTCTCGAGTCGACGCGCAAGCTCGCAGGCAATCGGCAGGAGGGGCTCAGCCGAGCGGCGGAGCCTGGCGCTGCTTGGCCGCGAGCAGCGCGTTGCCGGCCTTGGAGCGGTTGGGCTGACCCAGGCGCTCGCTGACGAAGCGCCCCACCTCGGCCAGCTCGTCCAGGTCGACACCCGTGCGCATGCCCTGCCCGTGCAGCAGGTAGAGCAGATCCTCGGTGGCCAGGTTGCCGGAGGCGCCGGGCGCGTACGGGCAGCCGCCCAGGCCCGCCACCGACGAGTCGAACACGCGGATGCCCTGTCCCAGGCACTCGTATACGTTGGCCAGCGCCTGGCCGTAGGTGTCGTGGAGGTGCGCGGCCAGCAGCCAGAGCCGTTCGCCCGTGGCGGGGCGCAGCTCGCGCAGCAGCGCAGCCAGGCGCGCGGGCGTGCCCACGCCCACGGTGTCGCCGAGGGCCACCTCGAAGCAGCCCATGCCCAGCAGCGCTTCCACGAGGCGCGCGACGCGCGCAGCCGGCACGGCGCCCTCGTACGGGCAGCCGACCACGCAGGAAAGCACGCCGCGCGCGCGAATCCCCGCGGCGGCGCAGTCGGCGCTCAGGCGCGCCAGCCGCTCGAGGCTCTCGGCGATCGAGCAGTTGGTGTTGCGCCGCGAGAACGTCTCCGAGGCGGCGGCGAACAGCACCACCTCGCGCACACCGGCGGCGCGCGCGGCGCGCAGACCCGCCTCGTTGGGCACCAGCGCCGAGTACTCGACCGGGCGGCCCTCGGGCGCCTCCGCGACCGCGCGCCGCCAGACCTCGGCGGCGTCGCTCATCTGCGGCACCCACTTGGCCGACACGAAGCTCGTCACCTCGATCGAGCGCAGCCCCGTGGCAGCGAGCCGCCGCACCAGCTCCACCTTGCTCTCCGTCGGCACCTGCGCCTTCACGTTCTGCAGGCCGTCGCGCGGCCCGACCTCCACCACGCGCACCATGTCCGTCAGCCGCCTCGCGGGCTGCCGCGTCCAGCTGCTCAGCATCGCGCGGCCTGAAACTGCGTGCGCCGTGAGGCCGCGCCCGTGAGCCCGCGTCCGCGAGCCCGCGACCCTACCTTGCTCCGGCTGCCGCCTGTCCCGGCTCGTCGTCGCGGCTGCAGAAGGTCGCGCTGGCCCCGTGCGCAGCGCCGAGCAGACTCGCGACGATCGCGCGATCGGCCACGCGGCGGGGGGCCGCGCCGCTGATAGCGCCGATAGCTGCGCGCAGGCGCCTCGCGCTATCGGCTCGCGCGCGCCAGCTTCGAACGACGCCGACGGCCCGCAGGTGGACCTGCTGGCGCGCAGCCTGGCCGGCGGCCTGGACGTCGAGGACGAGCGGCTGATGCGGCGCGCCTGCCGGGCCATGGACACCAACGCCTTCGAGGCGGCGGCGGCGGCCGCCTCGGACGCAGGGCCCGGCGTCGTCGCCTCCACGGGCCTGCGCGCGCTGTTCCCGTTGGGCGCGCTCACCAACCACCGCTGCGTGCCCAATACGCGCCACCTGCTGAACGGCCGCGGTGACCTGCAGGTCTACGCCGTCGCGGAGATCGCCGAGGGCCAGGAGATCAGCATGAGCTACGCCGACCTGCTCTGGGACACCACGCTGCGCCGGCAGTTCCTGCGAGCGACCAAACATTTCTGCTGCGACTGCCCGCGCTGCTCCGACCCCACGGTAGGTGCTCGCGACTCGGCCGATTGCGCGCGCTAACGCCTGCTCGCCTCGTTGCAGGAGCACGGCTCGCTACTGGCGGCTCTGAGGTGCGCCGACGGTGCCTGCGCGGGCCTGCTGCTACCCGACCGGCCGTTGAGTTTCGATTCTCCTTGGACCTGTGGCCGCTGCCGGCTCGTCATCAGCAGTAAGCAGGTATGCGCCTCCCGGCCAGCGCACGCTCTTTGCTCTCGCTTTCTTTTGGCCGACTTTAGAAAGCAGGCGGATGCTATACGTTCGACCTGGATTTTATTGATGTCCGCCGGCGTTTCTGGAACGGCTCGACTGATTCGACGATGTTGGCTCGTTTGAAAGGACACGCTTCTTACATGGTCCCGTTTCATTGTCGATTCGACGTTCCAAGCATATAACTTTTGCCAATGATTGCAGAATCAATTTCAAGTGTATGTCTTTTTTTGAAAAAAATTTAATTTGTCCCGCGTCCACTCGCCGCACAGATCGCAGCAATTCGAGCTGGCATCGCGAGCGCTATCGCCGAAATGTCTGGTCAGAGTCCACGCAAAGCCCTGAAATTCTTACAACGGCAGCTGGCTGTGCTGGTTCCAGAAACCAATTACGTCATGATGGGCATGATGTTTCAAATCCTTTCGCTCTTTGGGCGCGTCGACGGATTAACCTGGAAGGGTGAGCGGTCTTGGTAACGAAGATCTTCCACCCTCATGTGCAATTAGTCCATTCCCTTTCAGATTTGACCGACAACGAATTGGATACCAAAATTGACTACTGTCACAAACTGATCGCTTGCTTGGATAGCTTAAATTGTGGCGATTGCACGAAAAAAGGTGGACCGCCCTAAAATAGCGCTCGAACGTACATTTCTACAATTTATCAACTTCTCTTGCAGGACTTGTACTCTATGAATTGTATGTAGCAAATGCCGAAAAGCTTAAGCGTCTTGGCTCGTGTCCAGAAAGTCCCACGTCCGGTCGTCAGAGTCAGGTAATTTATTGTCAGCCTCACATTTTCTTATAACATACTCCAATTCATTTATTCAAATGTTGCAGCTCTCTTCTACTTTAAACGAGCACAATTTAACGGAAGCCTTAATAATTTTAAAGGACGACATCGTGGCGCCCAGTGACTATCGTCAAATTTACGCATCGGTAAATCAGTCTTTAAAAACAACGTCAATATCAAAAGCATAATTTCGATTAGTAAGCGCTATTCCTGTCAACTTTATTATTTATTTTACATTTTCATTCATGCGCTCTGCTCGAGACGCAATTTAGCTTCTTCGTACAAAAGTGTACATGGCTTGAAATTGTCGATTCGCTCAGCATTGTTATCACTTATATTATACCTGAAACAATTGTGCAAATGTAATCGAACAATTATACATTTATAATCCAGAAAGTCATCAATTTACCAACCTATAAAGTAAGTCATCATTGTTTATCAGTTTGTACATTGAATTGGATAGTAAGTTTCTCCGGGCCAACGCTGTATGTAAGAAGGCTACATTACTCAGAAGCAGGTCATGCGATGATTCTGAAAAATCAAAAGCGCCAATTACAAGCACATACTAGAGGCGAAATGAATCTAAAGTGGACCAACCATCATGCGAGTATTTTTGTAAAATTTGTTCCGACAACTCCAGACCCGTAGCTTTAACGGAAATGCCAATTCGCTGGAATACAGCTTTGCACTGCCAACGGTCATGAACGCTGTCGTGACCGGCCGGGTAGCAGCGCCGGGGTTGCGACTCATTGACAAGGCTCTCCCAATCGACCCCGAGAGCATCGCCCAACCCTTTGCAGCTCGTCTTGATGTCCTCCTCGAGCTCACCATCGGAAATCTCTTCGAAGTCCATAGTCTCCAGACTCTCTTCCTCGATGTGGTTTTTGGCACTGCGCCGACAACCCGAATCAGTAAGTATGCGGGACAAAGTGGCAGACGGACGGTGGTACCTGTAGGGATCGGCGCCGTCTTTGTCTTTGGCGAAGGAGGCGGTGGAATCGGTGTCAAGCGGTGGTGCCCTGGGCGAGGCATGCGAGAGCTCCTGGCTGTGGACGGAGATGGAGTCGCGGTCGGCCTCGGGCGGCGGCCTTCTATCGATGGCCACGGGCAGGTCGTCCTCCATGTCGAGGATGTCATCGGGATCGTCGCTGATGTCGCTGAGGTCGCTCTCGGCGTGCAGAGACGAGAGCGCGGGCCCTCCTGCCTCGTCCGCACAGCTCGACCGCTTTGGCTCGGGCGGCGGAGGCGGAGCCAGCGCCGGTGGCTGTGGCTGCGCCGCGCCCGGCTCCCTCGACTCGGGCCGCTCCTTCGTCGCTGGCGCCTTCTTGTGGAAGCTGTCCGCAGACTTCTCGCGGCTACGGCGCGGCCTGCCCTCGGCCAGCTCCATCAACTTCTTGTTGATGGGCTCGTCCTTCATGCTGTTGTGGAGGGCCTGCTTGGCCGCGTGACTCGTCGCCAGCGGCCCTTCATCGCGTTGTTCGGGCGCGTTGAAAGACCTCCGCTTGCTCGTGCTGCAGCTGTGTCAAAACTCCAGATGAAGGCTCGTCGGGCACGGGAAGGGCAGGGGCGGGGGCGCCGCGGGACTTACCCGTGCTGCTGCTGTTGCGGCTGCCCAGCCTCGACGAGCTCGCCTCTGTAGGGCCGAAGGTCCCACTTGCGCGCGTCGGCCAGCTTCCAGTCGGCCTCGTATTTGGACCCGGGCCACTCAACCTCAAGGACGTCCGCGTGCGTCAGGCCCTCGCGGTCCCAGAGCGCACTTCGGCTGGCGCCGCGCCATTCGCGCTCCTCCCAGTCCTGGGCGCCTGCGCCGGCCTCGTGATGCTGCAGCGCCTCCCAGCTGTCGGCGCCGCCCTCGTCGCGGCCGGTGGCCGGCTCGAGATACTGGAGGCCACGCGAGGACGGCCGCTCCTGGTAGCGCTTGCCCGACCGGGCCCGCGGCGGCACCTCGTCCTCGCGGTAGTCGGTACCCTCCTCCGGCTCGTGGCCTGGCCACTGATCCTGCGTCGCACCCGCGGGTGGCGGCAGCTTGCGACCGCCGTAGGCTTCCAGGCTGCCGCGGGGCCGGGGACTGTCACTGGCGCGGCCCTTGTACGGTGCCCGCCGGTGGCCGTGGGGCGTGCGCTCGACGGAGCGCTCGCGCGGCGGGAAGCGCGAGCTGGAGGACGCGGACGAGGACAGCTGCGGTTGCGCCTTGCCGGGACGAACCTTTGCCGCGGACTCGGACTCCTTGCCGCCGGCGCTCGGCGCCGTGACCGCGGCCGGCTTATAACGCGAGCCGCGCTCCGCGGACCGCCGACGCTCGCGCGAGCCACGGCCCTTGTGCGCGTCGCGCTCGCGCTCCCGGTCGCGCTCGCGTTCGCGCTCCCGGTCCCTGTCGCGCTCACGCTCGCGGTCTCGCTCGCGTTCCCGGGAGCGCTGTGCACCGGCGCCGGGCGCCCGGTCCCTGCCCTCGCAGCGGGCGCGCTCCCTGCTGCGCTCGCGGCTGCGCAGCCGGGCGCGTTCCTCCTTCGGCAGCACGGCCGGGGACTGCTGTGAGGCCGCGCCCGCAGGCCGCTTACTAACAGGGCCGTCGTCGCTGCCGCGGTCCCGGCTGCGCTCGCGCTTGTGGACGTCGCGCGAGCGGCTCGAACCTCGCCGGTCCGTGTGGCGCGGCTCGTTCTTCGGACGCGACTTGCTGCCGTCGGCCTTGCCCGCCAATGGCTCCTTGCCGTACGGCTGCTGCGACTGCACGTCGGTCTGCGCCGGCTGCTGCTGCCTGGTGGGCGTACGCGAGCGGCGCTCCCGGTCCTTAGGCCGCGACTCCTTGATACGCTCGCTGTCGGTGCCCTTGGGCTTGTCCTCGGAGCCACGCGGCCTGGCCCTGTCGGCCTCCCTGCGCTCCGGCTTGTCGCCTCGATCGGTGCTGCGCTTGCGCGACGCCGTCTCCTTGCCACTACTGCTGCTCGAGTTCTCGAGCTCGCGCGCTTTCTTGTGATAGCGCTCCTTGTCCACGTCTCGCTCTCTCTCCTTGTCTCGGTCCCGATCGCGTTCTCGCTCCCTGTCGCGCTCCCTCTCGCGCTCAGCAGCTCTCGCCTTGTCCTTGTCCCGCGGCTTCGGTTTGGGTGATTCGCTCAGAGTTCTCTCCTTGGATTTACTGCTGCTCGCCGTGCTGCTACCGTGAGCCGCTCCGACCAGCGGTGTTCTCGCTCTAGACCTGGCAATACAAGTTCACCGTTTGTCAGCAACGCTTATCGAGGCCATACGGGCGGCAGATCCAGCCGCGGCTCTACTCACTTTTTGCGCACATCCTTGTCCTCGTCAAATGCCGGTGATGCAACGTGCTTGCTCTTTTTGAACTTCTTCAGCTTTTTCCGCGAGTCCGATGTCGAACTCGAGGACGAGTCGTCGCTGCTGGAGCTGCTGCTGCTACTGGAGGAACTTGAACTACGAGAACTGGATGAGCTACTCATTGCCTTTTTCTTATATTTTATCTTGTCCTTTCCATGGACCTCCTTGTCCTTTTTCATCTGCAACTCCAACTCTCTTTGTAATAGCTGTCGTCGTCTCTCCAACACTTTTTCGTCCTCGTATTCCAAGTCTGTTTGGTTCCACTCTTCTAGATTTAAGTCTGGACTGTGGGAACTTGTCTTCACAATCTTTGAGGTGAGTCTCTTGAAGGGGTCTTCGATGAGCTATTCACCAAGAAAAACGAGTATAGACAATAATGTTAATGATCAACTGAGACAAGTGAGTGTACAATGTCATCTTCTTACCAGTGAAGGATTGGTCGGAGCATTATCCTTCTTGACTCGTTTCGAAGGGCTTATCAGAGTATGTGTATGTGCATATCTGAAATGTTTATATTTTTGCATCTTATTTAAAATTGTACGCATAAGTAAAGTCGGTGATACTCACTTGCAACTCTTGCCGTACGAACAGTTGCCGTTGAGTGCCCAATTTCTGCAATAGTCTGAAGGATTTTGGGTGGTCGTTGTGGCCGCTGGTTTAGTGCCTAATCTTTCAAATACACTTGGACGCCGAGAGTCAATGTTACATTTCGTAGGGTCAACTGGTATTTTTCTTATGTTTGACTTTGACATATTATCACCATAAATGATCCGTATTTCGACAATGGCTACGCATACTTTCGTTTCCTTTTTATAGGTTGCTACTCACATTAGCTGATATAAATTAATACTTGATATTTGCTTGACACTCATTTACAAATGTTTTGCAATAATAAATAATTACAATAACAGAATCACAGTAGTAAACCTAACCTTCAAACTATCACTTGACAACAACACCGTTAAGCTGCAATTTCAGTTTTCAATGTAGCAACCAGGCAGCGATAGGCCGACAGATTGTAAAATGGTTTTGTATACTAAAGCAAACTAAGTTTTATATCTGAATGCCGTGTCGACAGATGGCAGTAGTGTCAAATATGTGGTAAATCCAAAATCTTCCCTTTTCATTTTCAATACAGATGCGGTATATTATTGAATTGCGATGATTATCAATGCAAATTTTGCATGAAATAAGTAAAAAGATAAACAAGGAAATTTCGAAAATTTAAGTATAAAACAATCCTTACGAGCGTGTCTAAAAGAGATAGAGAGAGAAAGAGAAAGTCAGAGACAGCGACACGGCGTAAGAACGCGACCGAGTGGCGTCAAGGGCGCGGGAGGGGAAGGAGCGAGACATAGCTGTGCATGGCTTCACTCTTCAGGCTTGGCTTGGTTCCAGCTTGGTTCAGTGCGCTTGTGAATTTGCTGTAGTAAGGAAGGTTTATGCGCCGCAATTGCACGTCGTGAGTTTGACTGTACTTTATTGTTTGGTGGCACTAGCAGTGGTTGTCGTCGATGCTGAGTGCTGCTGAAGCTGTCGAATTATTCGTCCTTGCAAACTATCAATAGTTATCAAATCACGATTTCTGTACATTACTGCACAGTATTTATCAAGTGTGCGTCAGTTCGCCGCTTTGCTTTGCTCCTGGCTTATCGTACCTTAGCTGTCTTTCTTTCTCACTCTACCTTTCCGTGTTCTCGTAGCCAAACTTTTGTCATCACTTATATATCAATACATACAAGCGCTCGTCTGGCTCCAATCAACATCCCTACTTTCTTTACTAATGAACTGTTGAAGGGAAAACAAGTCTACCGCGAGTGCCTAAAAAGCAACTGCGTACATCATTATCAATTGACTAGCTATTGAATGGTAAGCTAAACAATTATCCTCTTTCATACATTGCGTAACGTTCACCTTTATTCATCTTAGGTTATATTACCTATCCTTTATTATCATAATAAATCTCATTATTTAATCTTCTAAATTACTGATGCAATAATTTAGATTGCAACAATTTGTTCACTTTTCTCAGACATCATGCCTCTATTTGGAAAGTCTCAAAAGAGTCCAGCAGAGGTGGTAAAGGCTCTAAAGGAGGCAGTAAATGCACTGGAACGTGGCGATAAAAAAGTAGAAAAGGTAAATATTACATGCTCTGTCTATAACTCAGCACAAATTTAATGCTACTTTTGGTTGCAGGCTCAAGAAGATGTCAGTAAAAATTTAGTCCACATTAAAAACATGCTATATGGGACTGCTGAATCAGAGCCACAAGCTGATATTGTTGTAGCCCAATTGGCTCAGGAACTCTACAATAGTAATCTTTTACTTCTTCTTGTTCAAAATCTCAGTCGGATAGATTTTGAGGTAAAATTGTTTCTCATGACTTAACAATTAAAGGTAACATTTCATCATTTTTCTATTTTTTTTGTTTTTACTTTAGGGTAAAAAAGATGTTGCCCAGGTTTTTAATAATATATTAAGAAGACAAATTGGAACCAGATCACCTACTGTAGAGTATATTTGTACCAAACCTGAAATTTTATTTACACTTATGTCTGGGTGAGTATCAACATATTAAAGAGTCATACTTTGTTCATATTTTAATGTCATCATGTATCATTTCAGTTACGAGCATCAAGATATTGCCTTGAATTGCGGTACAATGTTAAGAGAATGCGCTCGATATGAAGCATTAGCCAAAATTATGCTGTATGCAGAAGATTTTTATAATTTCTTCAGATACGTTGAGGTTTCCACATTTGATATAGCTTCAGATGCCTTTTCAACATTTAAGGCAAGTCACCAATTTTTTAATATTTCCTCTATTTAATAAAGAATGCACAAATTTATTTGAACTTTTCTTGCAGGAACTATTAACGAGGCATAAAATTTTAAGTGCTGAATTTCTAGAAATCCATTATGACAAAGTTTTTTTGCACTATCAAAGGTTACTGAACTCTGAAAATTATGTCACGCGTAGACAAAGTTTAAAATTACTAGGAGAGCTTTTGCTTGACCGTCACAATTTTACCGTGAGTTGTTTTTAATACCTCTCAAATCAGTAAACAAAATTGATAATAACGAAGTAATGTTTTGTTCATAGGTGATGACACGGTACATTTCAAATCCAGACAACTTGAAGTTAATGATGAACATGCTCAAGGAGAAATCTCGCAATATACAATTTGAGGCCTTCCATGTATTCAAGGTAAAGATTATATTGAGTTCATGTAATTGTCATATTTGCTAACATTTATTAACATTTTTAGGTATTTGTTGCTAATCCAAATAAACCAAAACCAATTCTGGATATCTTATTGCGCAATCAAGAAAAACTTATAGAGTTCCTTACACGCTTCCACACGGATCGTTCAGAAGACGAACAATTTAACGACGAGAAAGCTTACTTGATTAAACAGATTAAAGAATTGAAGTCTGTACATGAGAACTAACTTTTTTACACTGTTTTTAGTAGTTATGTAAATAAAACTTACAAAAATACTTCTTAGTACGGCAGCTACAAAAATTTACTTGATTTAATTAATGCAGTCAAGTAATAAGAAATGTGCCTACGCAATTTTTACGAGCCTACTCTGCAATAAACAACAGTGAATATTGAATTACTTGAAGCGTTTGCAGCTAAATAGAACATTTTTATAAATGCTCAGCCAAAGGTAACCAAGTCGAGCGTTGTTGAGATTGAGTCTGGCAATTGTAGCTGCTGTACTTTTTGTTTTATACATCAGGTTATCTTTTAAATGCAGCAAAAATGTATTGATAGATGTCTGCTTCATTTTATGCTAAAATTATATCCACATGTACATGTATAGAGTTGACTGTTGAAATGTAACGCCAAAACAATAATTATTGTTTATTATATTTATTGCAATAAAAGTATTATTTAAAAATGTTTCGAAGCATTATTTAATAGTTTCTCTGTAATCATATGGAAAAGTTGAAAGACCTCTGCAATTCGACTGCCTGAGCGATATTTAAAATATTGAGGCGTGAGGCAAGAGACATGATAGCTAGAGAAACGTTATTGAAAGTTCTTGGACGTTTGTTTCTTAGTCCCCAGTCAGGATTCGGGCTAGGTAACTCGTCTGACACACATCGAGTAACAGTTGACGCTGATTTGCCGAGCTTCTTATTAAGCGAGGTGTAGAGAGATTGGAATAAATACTTGGTCCGAGGACAATTCTTGGCAGCCTTTAAAATAAAAATCAGGTCGATTAATAAGTCGCGATTATTGCTTAACGATTGTTTAATTGAGCTGACTCGTACCTCTGCGTATTCGTGATTATCCATGAGCACCCACAGGAGCGTTGCGGTATGCAGAAACAAATCCTCCTTTTTGTCGGAAGAAATGGTTAATAATCTGGCAAGCACATGCACGTTCTCGAGCTGCGGGAGATGTGCAACAAGATTAATGCGGGGGTTGTCAACAAAGTCTAAATGAATGCACATACCTTCAGAACGTACTCGGTCGTCGGTTTGAATTTAGCCAGAGTCAGTAGTATGCTAACGTCCTTCAAGCAGACGTCCAGCCAGGGCAGCGATCTGTTGGCCTGCATCAGTATATCGTAGAGTTTCGACACCAAATTCAGCTGGCACACCTGGATGCAAGCGTTGGGCAGCAAGCGAACCAGCACGTCTGCAAAATTGGTATTCGTTAGTTGGTTGTTCGCACCACAATTCCTTCACACTCGACTTACCCAGAGAGGCCAAGCTAATCGACAGCTGACCGATGTTCGCGGCATACTTGAATTTCTCGATGTTGTCCTCCAACCGGAAAGCGACTGTGGCTGTAGGCACGGCGTCTTTAGCCGCTTGCTCGGCCCTCGAGCGCAGCTCAGCCAGCTGCTGGCTGGCCGCCCGCCGCACGATCATGCCCTTCCAGACCGCCTGGATTTTTATAGCCGCCGCAGCCCGTCTGCGCGCGCGGACCCTCCAAGCAGCCTGAATTTTGAGTACCGCCGCGAACCGTCTGAGCGCGTGGGCCCTCCGCGCGCGACGCTCTTCCGAGCCGATCCACCAATTCTCGATCAGCAGCACGGCCGCCTTCAGCGCGCGAAACTCGTCCCGGGCGTGCCGACCCAACAGCAGCGAGCGCCACCAGCTCTGCAGCTTCACGGCCGCGCGCTCGCGTCGCCTGGCTCGCCAATGCCACTGTAGCTTCAGCGCCGCGCGCCGCAGGCGTAGGTAGTTCTGTCGCGCGTGCTGTCCGACCAACACGGCTTCGCGACGCCGCTCCACCAGGTGCACGGCCCAGCGCAACAGTGCAAGGCGCCGCTCCTGCATCAGCCGGCGCCACCGGCGCTGCAACAGCGTTGCGGCCGCGCGTTGCGCCAGGTACAATCGCCGCTGGTGCCGCGCTCGCCAGCGGACCTGCACCACCGACGCCGCCCGCCGCAGCCGCGCGAACCGCCAGCGCGCCTGCACCAGTCGACAGGCACGTCGCAGCGCCTGCAGGCGCCGCCGAGCTCGCCAGCCTCGCCAGCACGCCTGGATGCGCGTGGCGGCCTCGTGGCAGCGACGGCGCGCTTTCAGCGCCCGCCAGTGCCGCTGCAAGGTCAGTGCCGCGCGCCGCAGCTCGAGATAGTCCTGACGCGCGCGCCGCCCGGCTAGCACGGCCTCTCGGTGCTGCTCCACCAGGCGAACGGCCCAGCGCAGCTGCACTAGGCACTCGCGGAACCGACGGCCTCGCCAGGCAGCCTGTACGGCCAGACAGCCGCGCCGCAGGTCCAGGAAGCGCTGGCGCTGCAGGCGACCCTCGCGCAGCGCGCGCCAGCGCACTTGCACGGCCAGGGTGCAGCGCCTCAGCTCGAGGTAGTGCCGACATTGGCGGCGTCCGAACAGTGTGGCTTCGCGGCGACGCTCCACCAGGCGTACGGCCCAGCGTATCCACGCTAGGCGCTCGCGGGCCTGGCGGCCCCGCCAAGTCGCTTGCACGGTCAGACAGGCGCGCCGCAGGCTCAGGAAGCGCTGGCGCTGCAAACGGCTCTCGCACAGAGCGCGCCAGCGCACTTGCACGACCAGGGCGCAATGTCTTAGGCGTAGATAGTCGACGCGCAGGCGTCGCCCTAGGAGCGTGGTCTCGCGGCGACGCTCTACCAGGCGTACGGCCCAGTGCATTTGTGCTAGGTATTCGCGGGTCCGGCGGCCTCGCCAAGCCGCCTGCACGGCCGTACAGGCGCGTTGCAGGCTTAGAAAGCGCTGGCGCTGCAAGCGACTCTCCCGTAGTGCGCGCCAGCGCTCTTGCACGACCAGAGCGTAATGCCTTAGGCGTAGGTAGTCGTTGCGCTGGCGACGCCCCAGAAGTGTGGCCCGCCAGTGCGCCTGCAGCAGCGCAACGCATCGCCGTAGGCTGAGAAAGCGCCGACGTTCGAGGGTGGCGCGCCAACGACGCTGTAGCAGCACTATGTGGTGGCGACAGCGCGCGAGCTCGCGCACATGCGGGCGCGTCTGATGGAGGCGCCGCCACCAGGCCTGAAGCTGCAGGGCCGCCGCTCGGCGCAGCAGGAAGTCACGGCGCTCGCACCGAGTGCGCATCCACAGCCGCCAGCGATGTTGCAAGATATGGGCCGCTTCGCGTCGACGCCGTAGTTGGTCGGCGAGGACGCGGCGCGCCCGCTTTTGCCTCCAGGCGCGCTGAATTGTGCGTGCTGCATCATCGCGGCGGCGTGCCAGCAGCCGGCGCAACCGCGGTAACCAGAGCTTGGCACGCCACCAGCGCTGTACGGTGCTGGCGGCTCGCTCGAAGCGTGGCCGCTGAAAGCGGTAGATTATCTGCCAGAGTAGGGAGAGCGTCTTCTCGCGGTGTCCGTCGGCGATGCACTTAGGCTCAATGCCGCCGGCAAGGCTGTAGCCAGCCTGGGCGAGCGCGGATAGGGCAACGCTCACGTTATGCACCTTCTGCAGACGCGATATGGCGGGCACGCGGCAGCGACAGGTCAGGTTACGTTTACCAGTAATCAGTTCCATCAACCGGCAGAGCCGCACGCCGTCGCGCAGGTCTGTGCACAGATTTGTCAACGCATAGTCGTACTCGTCAAGGTAGGTCTGTGTATGCGACACCGTGTAGCCATACTGGCGCAGCACTTTGGTCACGTCACCAATGCCGCTCAGCAGTTCACGTGAGAAGGTCAACAGTATCGACCGGCTGTCCTTGATCAACGCCTTCTTGTGAAACAAGCAGGGGTCATGGCCGATCAGCTTCATGCGCTTTGCGTAGTCTAGGAAGTAGACGACGAACAGAAACTTCTTCAACATAAATTTGTTCATGAGTGGCTGGAAGGTGGCGAGACGTATGTTGGGATGAGAGCTAGCCGAATGATGTTTGACGATAAATGGATCGGAAAAGAAGCGATGCAGGAGGAACCTCGACAGACCGACAAGGTCGTTGTTCGACTGCAGCGGAATCGTCTCTCCGTAAACTGTTTCCAGACCTATCCTCAACCAAAGGGGATTATAGCTGATGAATAGCTCCAGAATCGTCTTTTGTAAGCCGATGTCGCGATGCAGGTCCTTATCGGGTCGTATGAGCAGGATTTCCTTCTCGATGCCGACTGTCGTTTGTGACAGCGGACCTATCACTTCGGCTTTTCGGAACATCGCACACGCAGCTTTTCGTAGGGTATTTAACCGCGTGTTCGTGTGATATCTAGCGGATACCGATTCCTTGCTCTCTGCTAATACCACCGTTTCCTTTGCTCTGCAACACTGCCAAACCTTGCCAACGTCAATCACCGTAGACTCTACGTCTGCTGATAAATGTTCCGGCGGAGTTAGCAGTGCATTCAGCCACTTTTTGAATTCCAATTCCTGAATAAAGATCCACTTGTCGTCGTAATACAGAGTGCTGTTATGAAATATGACAACATTAATCAAATGGTGAGATTGAGATTTTCTACTTTGTTTACCTTGTAAGGAAAGGATCTTGAGTCATGGTAGCAGCAAAAGGATCTGGATTACAAAACATCGTTAAAAAATCATTTGGATCGTGAAGTTTAACGCTCGCTTCCTTTTTCTTCGAATTTTTCAAAAGGCTGTCATCTTTCTTGGCACTGCTCAACTGCTTTGCTAGCGATAATTTTGCTATTTTTACACCAGGTATTAATAATTTGTCACCTGCAAAAGGAAATCAAAATCACGATCTATTTTAGCTTCAATCAGTTTGAAAAACCTACCTCTGATCGACGTATTATTGATTTTTTTCTTCAGATTAAACACTCGCACGGCAGGCTTTTCTTTTACTACCCTGCCACTAGCAACTTTGCTAGGCGATATTTTTCTCTCAAATAACTTAAAATTGCCGATTTTTTTTGGCGGCGATATCTCAATGCACATTGCGTTCGGTTTTTTGCTATTTTCAACGATATTTCTAATTGGCTGACCATCTTCTTCTCTAATACTTTTCAATGATGAATGTAAAGGGCTTTTAGATATTGGCGATAATGAAGTATTTTTACATTTTACCCACAAATCAGCTTCCAAACAATCTTTTGCACTGCCACAGTCGACTTGACTTTTTGAAAATTGATTGCTATATCTCGGGCGATCACTCATTAAATTATCCTTAGTATTACCGACAGGTAACGGAGTTGAAAATTCGATTTCCAAGTTGTTTTTGTCAAATTCTTTAGCAAGACATAATGGCTTCAAATGAGAACTGTTTCTCATACTTGTAGGCGACGTGGTCAGCTCGTAAGTATTGTTTTGCTGAACACTAGTAGCTGAGTCAATTTCAAATGTTGCGTTTTTGTTTAATGATTTGTCAACAGAATCATCACTGGATGATTTAATTGATTTTTGGCTAGTGGAGCAATATTTTGGTGAAAACGACTTATCATTTTGTTTTGCATTATCACTTTTAAAGGGGGTAAATTTGATATCATCTAGTAAAATAGACATTTCTGAATGGAGCCTCTGGTTTTTTACTTTTGTCAATTTAGGTGACAATGAGTCGTCAAATTCATTATTGATTCCATTTTCATTTTCCTCATTTGGTACATTCAAAAATTTCGGCACTGTAATATATGTCTCTTTTCTCAAAACTGTTTTTGTTTTGGTTTCGTCTGAATTGGTTATTGATTCTGTTGTCCATCATTGATTATTGTCCAAATAATGAAAAAGAATAATTAAATTTTAACCATAACTTGAATGAATTTCTACTTTGTTTAGACTTACCGTTTCTTTGAGGAGTAATTTGAAATGAGTTTTGATTTAAACTTGATTCTAAATGTGGAAACTTGGATTTTAATGGTGTAAATTTAAAAGTTGAAGAATCAAGAAATTTCGAAAAATCTAATGTTGTTGGTGGTGATTGTTCTTTTCTTTGTCTCTTTGTTTGTGCTTGATTCAACATCCAATCTAATCCAACATTTTGCGACATATTCTCTTTATTTGTTACTTCAATAGATGTAGTTCTTGATCGTTTAGTTAACGATTGTATTTTTATTTTGGATGTAGCTTGTTTATTATCATTTAAAACAGATTTACCACACAATTTCATTTTGTTACTAAGCACATTATTTGCTTTGGAAATCAAATTCGATTTATTTGATATTCTTTGCAAACCTTTGTTTTTTTTGATTCCTTTATTTGGATTAGTACTGTTTAAAATCAAAGATACATCGTATTTAATACGTCTGCTGTCTGAAAGTTGTAATACATCTCTCCATGAACCTTCTTCTTTTGGCTCCCATTTTATTTTCAAAATAACGCAACTTTCAGGTTGAATAGACCATTCTGTAGCACTCAAATTGATATATCTGTCTTCAGGAGGTACTTTGGTAACTGATACCTATTAGTAATAATTGTTATTAGTTAATTTACATTTTTCATTGATTATAGTTTGATAAGTGGTTCTACTGACAGTCAAGTGACGGTTATTGGAGTTCCTTATTGTCAATTCACATTCCACAGATGAACTAAGATAGGTATCTAAATTTATTCTTGTTGGAGGTTGAAATGGTGCAAGCAGTAAGTTGTAGTTGTTGTTTACTTTGGCTTTTGTGGCAGGCTCTGCAGCCTGTTTCTGTTTTGGAGTGATATTTATCTAAAAATACAAGATAAAAACCATTGAATGGCAATTCAATAATTTTCGCTTCTAATCGATAACTTACTTGAAAAAACATTACTGCTGTTTGTTTTGAGTCGGAACTATAACTTTAACATTTACCGCAAAGTAAACATTATCGTACGTAAACACTTGTACTTTGCCATTTTCTCAACTGATGACTTTTCGAGCTATCATTTTTATTTACTTACTAACAACACAATGATGAAAGAACAATTAGTTTGATTGAACAGAAATTGATCTATTTAACTCAGTCAACACTCAACACTGAACAGACGGAAGCGGGAGACAACGGTTTACGTTAGGCCAAACAATCTAAACCGTTTAAAAATTGAATAAGTTTTAGTTCGTAATAGAGAGGGCGCCAATGTCAGTCAGTCGTATCTGATCCTGTCATGCACATAATATATACATACCTATTCTATTCAGATTCACAATTTCATAATTAATTGTATGTACATACATATTCGTCATAGCAATCATATTATAGTTCGAAGCGTTCGAAACCTAGAAGCCTTTATTCGTGTCTTGAAATCTGACGGTGAATATAAATAATACAAATTTAACTTGGTCCGAACACCTCAATCACATAATAAAAAAAGCCTTATCCAGAATCAACATTATAAGATCAATCCGTACCACATAGCGAGAAGGCACCCAAGATCCCTGTATTTCTTATATAAAACGATTGTCTCAGCTTCAATTGATTACGATCTCTGTTACATCCCAAGCAACGCCAGAGAATATTCCAACAAAATTAACGTTATTCAAAGAAGAGCACTTCGCTTTGTTCTTAGACTGAGAAATTCAACTTCAAACTGAGTTGTCTACGCTGAAACTCAAATCCAACCCATCTATCTCAGACAAAAAGTTAGCTTCCAATTGCATTATGCGCTTCCTCAGTCTCGCCAACCATCCAACTAGAACTGCTATTACCAATTTAGCTGACTCCATAAAGCAATACTCCCAGTTATATACATAAGTTTCCCCTCCTCTCAGCCTATTTAGAGCTCAAACCACATCAAAAGAGAATTTATTCCAGCCCTATTCCACCTTGCTACGTCTTTTCTTTGGAAGTCCAACAAGTTCAACCAACTTTTCTTTTTGACCGCATGGCTATGCAGTTGCTCAAGGCAATGATCTTCAACGTGAGTTTAACGAACAATTTAGTGGCATACTGCAACCACGTGTGTCTTTTTTCACGGACGGATTAAAAAAATACCAGGCCTTTACGTTGGCTTAGCCATTCATATGCCTGAGCCACTTTACCTGAATCTGCAGTTTAAAATCGATAATCGACCCTCACGCTTCAATCTTCTCTGCCGAAGCCTTTATTGCTATTCAACTCACTCTAGAATATATTCTACTCAACCGCATAGTTAAATCAGTAATTTTTACAGACTCCTTCAATTCGCGCAAACTCTCTTAAACAATGAGGGTCTCATCAATTTTTTGAACATCGCTATATTCAGAATCGAGTTAAAGCTCCTTGAACTTATTCAAAACGATCACGAAGTAATCTTTGCATATGGATTTCTATAGCCATAAAGATATCTCGGTGAACGAGGTGATCGACGAACTAGCCAAGAAAGCTTGCAACATTGACGCATCCCCTTCTTACCATCTGCCGTGCCATCAACGATTGAAGCAACAATAAACAGTTTAATGAATACCTTCGCAATATCAATAAAAGAAAAGGAGTTTTATACTTCGAAAATTACACTGCCAGTCAATCACTTTTGCCATGCTTACCTCAAAATTAGGCAAAGTTAAAAGTTTTGTATCTCGGTCGGAAATCATCGTATCACAAAAAACCGCAGGGCATTTTAAAGGTAATTGCAAAAGCTTCCATTTAAGACGTGCAGAGACTTAAAAATGAAAATATGTGTTTTTTACTACTGTAAAAAAAACTGATTAAAAAAATTTCAATTTTTTTAACCTCGACTTAAATCAATGCCAATTTAGAACAGAAAAAATAAAGGAATTTAACTTTTTTTTACGCTTAGTTTTAAAATGTCTAGGGACGTAGTAAATCACAAAAAAACTAAAACTAAGCGTAAAAAAAAGTTAAATTCCTTTATTTTTTTAATGCGCTAAAAAACCGAAAAAATTTTTTTTCTCTATTTCTTTATTTTGACTTTATTTTCGTATTCTTGGACACAAAATGAAACTTTTTTCTCTTTGGCATTTTTTTCCAAAACGTACGCAAGTCGAAGTAATTGAGGATTAGAAAAAGAAGGTTGCTTTTTACAAAAAACGCCGTAACTCGGTTAAAAAACATCGGATAGAACCCCGCGGTAGCTCATTTTAAAGGGAAAGACATTACCCTCCGAACCCCTCAGGTCGATTTGCCCTCCACCGTCTGGTTCTAAATTGGCATTGATTTAAGTCGAGGTTAAAAAAATTGAAATTTTTTTAATCAGTTTTTTTTACAGTAGTAAAAAACACATATTTTCATTTTTAAGTCTCTGCACGTCTTAAATGGAAGCTTTTGCAATTACCTTTAAAATGCCCTGCGGTTTTTTGTGATACGATGATTTCCGACCTAGATACAAAACTTTTAACTTTGCCTAATTTTGAGGTAAGCATGGCAAAAGTGATTGACGTGCAGTGTACTTCAAGGAAACATCAAAACCTTGGTTTTTCCAAATGCACCTGCTGTGCAGAAAACAGGCCGTAACTTTTAACCGTATGAAATAAGTGATCACTACCATTTGGCATACAGTCTTCATGAAAAAAACTAATCGACTCTCCCTTATACCAGTATGGGTACGATATGTCGAAGACCTAGACCACGTATTTTGGAGTAATATAGATTTGTTATATAACGAAAAGCTATTCAAACTTAAAAAAAGAAAATTATTCCCACGCCATATAAAATCAATTCATTCCTCTCCGATCTAGACACTGATATAATTCTGTTCTACAAATTTCAAAAAAATATAAACATCTTCCAATAATCCATCTTCCTTTCCTTATCAATCCGACTCTACTTTTAATTTCTATTCTAAAGCTTCAAAAAGCTTTCTTTACTTAGCTTTCTTTTTTACCAACTATTCTCTACCCCAGATAACACAGCGTGCCGGCACGGTTCGGCACGCGCGTGCTCGTCACGGCGTGCCGTCATAATGCAGGCATAGTGCGAGCACGAAAAGCTACGCACGCCGTGCCGTCAGAATGTAGGCATAATGCTGTCACGAAGCGCTGCACGCCGTGCCTTCAGAATGCTGTCATTTTGCCGCCCCGCAAAATATAATTTCAAATGAAAGCATATTGCACGCATTATGAAAGCACGGCGTGCATTGAATTAAAATAAAATAAATTTATATTATTTTGTATTTGAGATGCAATAAACATCTTTTAGTAGTAATTTTGGATATTTTTTATTTATTTATACAATAAATTAATTATACATATTAAGATATCTCAAAATTTGTATACGCATATATACATGCGCATGATCCAGATCGTCTTTTGTTAATATCGGTTATTCGATTTGCGAAGTCCTCCTATTTGTATTGTGTGGGCTGCAGCGAAATTCTGATTTTAGTTCTCTTCCATATATTTTCAAGGTGAGTTCATTTTTATTTAATATTGTAGGAAATACTAGTATTTAATATCGGATAAGAATATATAGCTATATACCCCTTATATAGCTATATTGATTATCTATGTAGTGCATTTAATTAAAATGTTTTGAATTAGTTTTATTAAAACCTATTCATAATTTGATGAATAATTAATACTAATTTCAATAAAAAATATTTCATCATTCATTTTTATTCCAGGAGACAAAATTATGTAGGAAAAATGAAGTTTGCTAGTTTTGATACGGTTTCAATGGCAAAAAAAGTAGTTGTTACAACTGAAGAAAATGTAATTGCAGCTTTAAGTGTTAAAATAGGTATTTTTATATTCAAATTTAATAATTTAAATAGTATGTTATTAGAATAAATTGAAAATTGACATATGTATCTTAATGTCGGACAACTATTATGGAGGAGAGTACTAGAAAAAGGATATGCTGGTCGCATACAAGCATTCAGTAATGTTACAAGTGGAGAATTGATTTCAATAAATGGTGTCCCAGCTTTAGTCCGTTATTGCAATTTAGCTACTGGACATATAATAAATGAATGGACATTAGCAGAACAAAATCGAGACAGGTATTATTTTTTCTTATAATTCACTCAATTTATAATTTCAAACTAGTTTTTATTAATCTACTCTTCGACTAATGATAATAGATATGACAACTAATGAGTTTAATGCTACATGAATTTAAATATTTTATAATCCAATAAAAAAGTATTAAAAATCACTTTTATACATATTTAAATTTTGTAATGTCTATTTCAGAATTGATTCTCCATTTATATCATATTCTACAGCAGGGCTTTACAATAGTGAAAGGTTTTACTTTGTCAATTTTTTTGCTGTGCACTATTAAATTTACAATTATAAATTGTATGATACACAGAATTTTTCATAAATCTATATTTTTTCAATATCTTGAAATGATAGAATTTGTTTATGTTACATGTTCGATAAAATATGAAATGCATTTTATGTGTATTTTCATAGGCAATTCAATCAAGTAATACTGTTGTAATGTTTGCAGGATTGAAGATGTTTAATGGCACATGAAGGATGGAACCTTACATCACATTCTACTAATTTATAATAATGGTATTGAGGTCACCTCATATCATAGTAAAACTGGAGAAAAATTGAAAAATAAGAAAATTTCTGCACCTTTCATATCTCAAGAAGCCGAGTAAATATTTTATATCAAAATTATCTTAATTATTTTAAAATAGAGTTTTTTATTTATGGAGATAACTTATTACAGGTGTATTTGAGCAGCATAAAATTATGTTTGCTTGAAAGGTGACAACAATTTAGCACTATTGTTTTATATCAATATATTTGAACCTAAATCGGAGTCTCAGTCAATAACAATTAACACTATATTTGGCGCCGGTGCTCAAAGACCTTACAAGTTTACACTATACTTCCAGGAAACATATCTGCAATATCTATTAGAGCTGGCAGTAATAACAGAATGCGCGTGGTCTTATTTGAGAAAAGATTATTTCACGAGATATGGATGGATAGACATTTTGTATGTTACTAATTTAGATAGCAAAAGAGTAGTATTAGAGTCATCATATCAAAAGGTGAATATAAGAAACTAATATACGAATCTAGCGATGCAAGAAATATTTACTTATTTGATTCCAATAAATATTACATATTTTAGAATAAATGAAATTTGTTTTTAGATTACAAGAATTACCATAACTGAACTTAGCATAAATGAAGCTCAATCTGAAAAATTAGCATATGTAACAAATAGTTTACTATTTAAGCCTGCGATCGTTGCGGCCGATTGTTCTTGTCAATCACAAGTGTCAAGAAGGAAAACGTGTAGATTTTTACTCTCCTCTGAGGACAATATACTGTCAGTTTAGTCCAACAAAATATCATCTAGACTAGAGAGGAATCTATCTCACAAATATTGTAACCGTTGAAATTGTTGAGTTGCCAATGTCAGATCGTGATCAAGCACGATCAATATAATTTTAATTGTTTTAGTTAACAGTTCAATGAAATTCCGTCAATTTTGAGTTTCAAGTACATCTTATTCTAATTCAATAAATCAATATATTAACTAACTTTCTTTTACGAATGGTTGCTGTCCGGTCATGATGTTAATAGTTCATGTAAGTAGCATATACGTATAGGCGGCATTAACATTTAAGTGTGGAGTTTGATTTTTTATTATGATTTTTTTATGAAAGTATGATTTTAAAAATTTGAAATTTTCATCTTAAATTTTTCGTCAGCATGAGGGTTCTAGTGTTTATTAAGCGTTTGAAAATATTATTTTCAGGCATTTGAGTATCAATATAAAATCAACTATATTGTTGAATTATTATTAGATAACAATATTTTCTTAGCGTGTTAACTCATTACAAATAGATTTTTTATTAGTTTAATTTATTTAATTGTTTTAGTTTTGTCAAACGTTGAACTGACTAAATAAACTGATATTGCGTTCGCTAGGCTTTAATTTTTAAGTTATTGCAGTATTCTTTTGAGTTGTTAATATCTAAATTGTTGATTTATCTTCTCTTTTAGAAGCAAACCAGATAAGCGTTTTCATGCAAGGAACTTTGGGCTTTGAACCACAGTAATCAAATCAACGAGCCGATTTAGTTCGTGATAAATTTGGTTTACATAAAGTGATTGTAGCTGTTACATCGTCAGGGAAGGTGAAACTGTTATATCAAACTTGAACGATAGATAAACTGATTTTAATTTTCGTGTAACTTATATTAACAATTTATTATTATAGCTGTACGGAATAGAGTCAACGAAAGGTGAAATAATTTGGCAATCACAAGTCTATAACATCAAAGGCTTATCTCAGGATTTTAACAAGATAGTTTTGTATGTTCAACGTGGAAGTAGGCACTTTCCGCATCCACCTCAGTGCGCATTGCTTGCAATAGGTAACGTAATTTTTAATTTTATCCGCATTTTCAATCGCGACCTTTAAAGTCGACGTAAAATTAAGAGTATTATTAATTTTGTAGACCACTGGAAATGGAATGATATACACTTTCAACCCAATAAACGGACAGCTACTGGATAGACTGACAAAATTGAATTACCAAATCAAGCAGTCAATTTTGTTACATGCATTAACCGATATTTTTCTACGTGGTATAGTTATTTTGGATGAGCACGACCGAGCGCACGTCTTTCCAGAAAGTGCAAGCGCTGTTGCAACTTCTGCTGGACGTACTACTTACATCTTCACTGCCGACAGAAAGACTGGTGTATTGTCCGGATACTCGCTTACTTATAGCAACTCGCAGAATCTAATCGCTCACAAGTTGTGTAAAACTATTTAAAAGCTTAAAAGCTTCCACAAAGATTGTGATATATTTTTAAAATTCATTGCCTTCGTTCAGGTATGGGAATTAGTTTTCTCGTCAAAGACACAACGGATAACACATGTCGTCTCAAAAAGTTCAATCGAACGTGTTCATTCGCAGGGTCAAGTGTTGAGTGATCGGTCAGTTTTATACAAATATATCAATCCAAATCTGGTTGCTGTCGTGACTCAAGGAATAGGTGATGCTTATAAAAGTTAATTTATTACATCTATAATATAAAGGACTTTGCGAAAACTAATTATGTTTACTCAAAATCTTGTTTAATTATTTATAGATACTCTCAATTTGTGTCTTTTTCATGTCGTACCTGGATCAATGATTTTCTCCATCGTACACAAGAGAACCAAGGGACCAGTACATATTGTTCATTCCGAAAACTGGGTTATTTATAGTTACTTTAACGATAAAAGTCAAAGAACGGAAATAGCTACGTAAAGAAGCTACGGAAAGAATTGTATGAGAGAAAAACTCAAAGCAATACTACAAGTAAATTGCTTAAAATAAAAATTGTTACATCCATATCAATTCATATTTAACACTAACAATAATAATTTTATGTTGTAGTTTTCTCATTATTAACTAACACAAAGTTACCTATTGTGGAGAGGCAAGCTTTTATATTACATTTGTCAATTGATTCAATGCAAGAAACGATTACAGAGAAAGGAACTAGCAAACACATCCTAGGTGAATAATTTAATTTAATATCGAATTGTTCCACGATTTACTCTTCGATTTTTAATATTTTAACCGGAATGTTATTCATTCAGTTGCATTAACAAATGGCGGAGTGTTGAAATTTCCCTGGATATATGTAGACCCAAGAAGGCCAGTAAATCCTGAAATATAGGAAGAAGGAGCCCGAATTGCCGATACACATGGACGGCATTGTAAATTACAATCAGAGTGTTTCTAGGGTATCTGGAATTCATACTACTCCTATTGGTCTTGAAAGCGCATGTTTAGCACATGTATAAGTAATGGAAAAAATAGTTTTAGTTTATGAGTGGTATCGAAACATTGTTTATTAATAATTTGAATCAAAAAACCATTTTATTTACTTATTTGCTTACATCTTTGTTTCTAATTGTCGTATCGAAATAAGACTTACAATATGAGATTTCTGTTAACATTTTTTACTTGGTTCAATATCTTTCAAAATTAAATTAATTCATTTTAACAACAATAATTTTCATTGTTTGCAGAAATGTTAAAAATTATAAATGATTGTATGTACTAGTCTTCTTTATACAGTATATAACCATTATCACAACCATATTCATTTATCCAGTATATAACCGTTTATCATTTTTAATATTTCTGCAAACAATGCAAGATATTGTTGTTAAAATAAATTAATTTAATTTTAATAAATATCAATCCTTGTGTTAAATTTTATCATAAATCTAATGCCGCAAGGCTTATCTCGATACGATAACTGGAAAAAAAGATATAAACAAATACTAAATAAGTACTGCTTTTTCATTAAAATTATTAATAAACATTGTTCTGATACCTCTCATAAATCAAGACTATTTTTCTTATTATTTACGCGTTCTTCCTCGACGAAAGTAAAAATAACGGGGTGTTCGGAAAAATATATTTTTTATTATTTTTTCGGACACCGTAATGACTGGACTATACATATGTATTATTTATATTGATATTATTTATTATATTATCCCTAAAAATAAAGATATAAATTATTTTAATATTTTAATAATTTAAATGTTCATAAAAAATAAAAAATAATAAATAAAATTTTCAAAATAT
The DNA here is from genome assembly GCF_024137745.1 of Phymastichus coffea. Taxonomy (NCBI): domain Eukaryota; kingdom Metazoa; phylum Arthropoda; class Insecta; order Hymenoptera; family Eulophidae; genus Phymastichus; species Phymastichus coffea. The sequence continues at coordinate 180,599 of NW_026706975.1, forward strand.
GTATTTTTATTTAAAAACCATTAATAATAATAATAATAATAATAATATAATAATAATAATATATAGCATAAATTTTTTTCAAAATGCCGTCACAATGCGTGCATTCTGCAAGCATTTAGTGCAGCAGAACGGGAAGGCATAATGTCGGTATAATTCCCGCACGCCGTGCCAAACGATGGTTACCATGCGTGCTGTCACAATGCAGGCACAATGAGCGCACGGCGTGGAAGGCACGGCGTGCTTTCAGAACGACGTCAGAATGCGGATACACTTGGACGTCCCGTGCCGGCGCATTCTGACGGCATAGTGCCGGCACTGTGTTATCTGGGACCAGTCTCTCAGCGTCTGTACAAGTACCGCCAGTCAGTAAATTGTGCACAGACGCAGAAGTCAGAGTTGACGGCCGTAAGGTCCCGGTCCCATAGATACGTACGGATGCGGACGGATACGGACGCGAATCGCAACTCTAGTAACATCACTATAAATATCTAGTTCGATTATTTAGTACCAACACTACCGGTAGTGAGCAAAAGTAACTGTTGTTTAAAACTGTAGCGCCGAACGTACCACATTTAATGAACGCTTATCTAACCTTTACATTATTGCAGTCTATAAGATGGCAAATGATAGAGAATTGATAAATTTTCAACTACAATTAGTGGAATTAGGCCTTAATTTTATGGAAGTACTTGAATATATGAGAAGAAGAAGAAAATATATATAAATGATATGTATTAATCATCCCAAAAGCTTTTTTTACATTAGCATACTCATCAATAAGCAATATTCATGAGAATTTGAAAAGTAAATTGTAGACCTGACATTTGAACATTAAATGTGGTACGTTCGGCGCTACAGTTTTAAACAACAGTTACTTTTGCTCACTACCGGTAGTGTTGGTACTAAATAATCGAACTAGATATTTTTAGTGATGTTACTAGAGTTGCGATTCGCGTCCGTATCCGTCCGCATCCGTACGTATCTAATCTATGAACCGGGGCATTAATGAGACTATATTAGGGTCTGTCTCCATAGGGCCTGCCTGAGTCCGTCCGAGCCGGCCGAGATTTTTTATGGGCACGCCATCTCTATAATTTCGTATCCAATGGCGAGTTTCATAGTGAATGGCTGCGTTTACATAAACGAGCCCGATCGGACGCAGCCAATACGAGAAACGCATGAACACGAAATTATAGAGATGGCGTGCCCATAAAAAATCTCGGCCGGCTCGGACGGACTCAGGCAGGCCCTATGGAGACAGACCCTTAGGGACCTATAGACTCGCAGTTCAGCGTGTCGATACCAGAGCCAATAATAATCAAAGAAAGAAAAAGTGTTTTAAGATTTTAGTTTGTGTTCACGTGCATTTGTTATTGCTTGTTCAATTAACGCCTAAAATTGATAAATTGATCTATAATAAAACTATCTCTATACACGTTTCATCAATTATAAATTTTATAGTGAGACATTTTTTTTAATGCAATCGTATTCAGATATTAACCATGGAAGAACAACTTTCTGATAAAAACAATCCATGGATTGAGTTGTCGACATTGACGAATTTTGATAAAGGTAATAAATATTATAGTTATTAAAATTAAATATTATTGTTATTAATAATAAATATTATTGTGACATTTTTAACGAACCATTAATAGTTCGTTTATTTATTTTTTCAATTACAAGTCAATTTATTATTATCAAAATGTCTAGGTGAAAAAGTCTTATGGACTAGTAACAAGAAAATAGTTCAACAAATATCATCGAGCATTTTAATTAAGTCCCTAATAAATCAATTATGCACTCTACTAGAAAATGATCCAGATCAAAGCAAACGTCTCTATTTGTGTTAGTAAATATTATAGTACCGTAACAAATAAATGTCATGATTGACTTGAAATAGTTTTTTATTTCAGTGTTATGCAAGATCATGCGCAACATGAAATTAATTGATCCTTCTTGCAAAGCTAAAGGATTAGAGATTGTGCAAGAAAGATATGTAAATGCAGTGTGTCAATTGATAAAAGTTGCTAGAGCAACAATAGCTAAAAATAATAATTGTCCAATTCCAAGGTATTAATTTATAATTTTTCAATTAATTTGAATTTTCCTTAAAACTGTATGTATCTTATAGGCCTTTTGTTACACATGTGTCTTTCTATCAAGATCAATTTCAAGAAACAGGTTTCATTGCTGTTGGTGGCTTTGGAAGTGTATTTAAGGCAGTACACAAACTTGATGAGGTGGAATATGCTATAAAAAAAATAATAGTGAAGTCTGGAAAAGTCGAAACTATAATCAACTATCTCGAGGAAGTGAAAACTTTAGCTAAATTGAATCATACAAACATAGTTTCATACAAACAAGCTTGGATTGAATCTATGTCGACTCCTTGTATGATGCAATTGCCATCTACAAGTGAATCAGAAAGTTCTGAAATTTGTAAAAGCAAAGTTGGTAGCAATGATCATAGTTCATTAATTAGTTATAAAAGTCAAACTTGCAAAAGTTCTAGTGCAAAAGTGCTGCAGCATAATAAGAAAGAAGAACAGGAATTGACTACCAGTGATGAGTCGAATTTGGATATTGTTTCCTTCAGAGATGGAAGCAGTGACAATAAACAAAATATTATAGAAATCAATTCTAAAACTAGTACAGAAGAAAGTATTTCCAGTGATGAATCTTTTGAGGATCGTAGAATTTGCCGGTACTCTGCTCAAACAGTAAATTTGTTGATAATACTTAACAAAGATTAATATTATTAAATATTTTAATAATTATACATTTTTCAGAATCAATGCACAATTCTCTATATTCAAATGGCATTGTGTGAAAGGACACTGAGGCAATGGCTGGATGACAGAACAGAACCTACATCAATATTATTAATTGCTGATATTGCAGCACAAATTCTTTGCGGGTTAAATTATATTCATTCTTTGAAAGTTGTTCATCACGATATCAAAGTACTAGTTATTTTAATTATCATATGTAAATTTGCTATTCACTTGTCCACTGTAATAAGTTTCTCTTAAATTTTATAGCCAAGCAACATTTTTATATCCACATCTGGTAAACTTCAAATACAGTTAGGAGATTTTGGGTTAGCTTGTCCATTGCAAAGAGGTAGTCATGATACAATTGTTGGAACATGTATGTATGCAGCCCCTGAACAATTACAAGGAGAATGCAATCCAAAGGTTATGAAATCTTGTTAAAAATTAATCTTGAAATTGAATGAATGAATTGAATAAATATTTGTATGTTTAGAGTGATATATATAGTCTGGGTATTGTTCTTTTGGAGCTTTTAATACCTATGCAAACATCTATGGAATGTATAGAAACCATCAAAATATTACAAAATGGAGGAATCTCTAAACATTTATTGGATTTGGATGTTAAATGGGTAAACAATTTGGAAGTTGAATTATTAATAACAGTTTTAATATATATATCAATATTTTAGAACAACCATATACTTTCTTGATTTACAATTTTAGATAAATATTGTCAGCCAACTCATTAAAAAAAACTCAGCAAATCGTCCTTGCACAAGCCAACTTTTACAAGACCTGAAGATTGATAAAGATTTGACTATAAGTAAATTATTAAATGAAAATTCGAGACTGCAACTAGAAAACGATCTTTTACAGAATAAAAATAAGCAACAAAATGAGATGATTGAAAATCAAAAAGGTTTTATAAAAGAGTTGCAAGCTCGGTTAAACCAATTGAAGAAGTGACAAAAATTGGTTTCAAGTAAAGTATTATGAAAAAAAGTATTGTAAATATTTATATAATACTATGCATGATCTTTTATAATTATATCTAAAAGTCGTTTGAGTTGTATGCCGCTATCAATTCTTGAAGATGATTCTTTAGAACACTGTTTTAGCAAATATTTCAGCATTGGATACTTCTTAATAATGTATTTAGGTGGATCATGCAAAAGTCCATAACTATTTGTGCCTAAATCTTGTACCAGAATATGCTGAAAATTTTAATTTTAATTAAATTAACAAATCAATTTAGTCTAATTCTCATATATTCTTACCTGACAAATTGCATAATAATTGTGATCACTAATTTTATGTTGACATATGTCTGATGGAGAAAATACAAAACAGTTTTGACAATTAATGTCAATATCATTGGTGTAAATTTCATCCCATGAATTTAATCTTGATACAACTAAAATTGTTTATTTTTCTTTTTTAATGAACTACTGCTTAAAATTATAAATAATTTTGTTTACCTTCTACGGGAGGGTGTTTATCAACTATTATAATATTTTCCAAATCTATGATTATTGCTTTATCATCTTCATTTACTGCAATGTTATCCATAGAAATGTCTGTTGGATAAAAGGCAAATTTTTTATTTTTAAAGGTAAGTAAATGAGCTACATGAAGTAAACTAGATGCTATTTTAGCTCTTCTCATCCAAGATTCTGTTTTAAATGCTGATAATGGTGGACCAATAAACTCTTCAACAATAAGACGTCCACATGCCCCTAAATATTTTGGAGTTGGCCAGTTATCATTTGCATTTAAAATTTCAAGTATAATAGGTTCTGGATTAATTTTCAATATTGTCCATAAGTATTTCAGATGATCACTATCGTCATCCAGATTTTTGATATTTTGTATTAAACTGTGTGTTTCTTGAATGCTTGGACATAGAACTAATTTGACATTAGGATCTGTAATGTTAGAATTGATCAGTTGTGATGTTACCAAGGCATTGAAATCAACATCTTTGTTAATTGTGTTGGCAAATATTTCATCAAAATCAGCCAATTCTGAATTTTTTGCCAACTTTTTCATAACAACTCGCTTGTTTTTAAAACTACCGTAATAGACATTTTTAATGCTGAACAAATTGTTGAAAATCGTATAAAAATCTATAAAATCAAAATCAATGTTGTGAATTTCATGACACATTGACATTCCAAAACAAGCTGGACATTTTTCTTTTTCTGTCAAGTTGTCAATGTTCAATCTGAATATAATTTTTAACATCAAAATGAAAAAAGCCATAAAGAACGAGATAAGTATGTTCTTTTTTGTCAACATTTTTTAAAATGTTATCGTTTGTTATATTTGTACGTATCATAAATTTACAACTACTTGTTGGATTCACATTTCACTGCAATAGCTTGAAGTTAAACTACCATCATATCACACCGCTGCGCTGCAGACTCCACATTTGACACACGTGCGGCATAATGCGACATGTACACGCGTGTACACAAATATCATATGTTGTGCACAGAAAATTGTAGGTTAGAACATCAGAATTGAAATTTAAGTTACGAAGTAGCAAACAATGCCGGAATTTTATATATACTCTTAATACAATTTGTTGTCATTTAATATTGAGTCACGATAAAATTAACAAATTAGTATTATATTATCTTTGCATTATTAAAGTGTTTAGATAATTAAAAAAATATATAATATACATACATATATTTAAATCAAAATAGTAAGTGAAACTGTTTTTTATTCCAATACAATTAAATGCTTTATGTAACTGTTTTTGTTAATTGTTTGTTAACGAATATTTAGTATAATAAAAAAGTAATTTGTTCCAATATGTTGAGATCAATTATTTGCTAGAGGTGTTCTATTTGAAGGTTATTATAGTTTACCTTTATATTTCAGTAAATCATATAGTCATATAGTTTACCTTTATATGTCATTTCAGTATTATCTTTTAATTACAAAAAAAACCTTTGTTTATTTATAAATGTCAAGTAAACTAGGAAAACTTTCATGAAAATGAGATGAAATAATAAAAACGAATATTGAGTCAGAAAAGTAAACATGACAAATAATGATACTGAGAAAAGATCTAAAATAAGTTTTTAAAGAAATTTATTTTGAATTTCAAGATTTTGTTATGGGAGAAAGAAATATAAATGATTGGAGACCATTTGTTTATGGTGGTTTGGCATCAATTGTTGCTGAATTGGGTAAATTTCAATTAGCTAATCATATTTATCAATTGATTTAATCAATGTCATATAAATGATTTCATTTTCTAGGTACATTTCCATTGGATACTACCAAAACTAGATTACAAATACAGGGACAAAAGTACGACAAGAGATATTCACATATCAAATATTCAGGAATGACGGATGCTATAATTCAAATATCAAAGCAAGAAGGATATAAAGCATTATACTCTGGGTAATTTTTATTTTATAATAGTTTTTTAAATTTATTTGTCAATTTATTATTTCTTTAAAATATTGCAGAATAAGTTCGGCTATTTTGAGACAGGCTACATACGGAACTATAAAATTTGGAACATATTATTCTCTCAAACAAAGTGCAATGGATAAATGGGGTTCCAATGATCTAGTGTTGATTAATATTGTATGTGCTGCACTAGCTGGTGCTATATCAAGTGCTATTGCAAACCCTACTGATGTTGTCAAAGTTAGAATGCAGGTCACTGGTATTGAAACCAACATGACATTATTTGGATGTTTTCAAGACGTTTATCATCATGAAGGAGTGCGTGGATTATGGCGAGTGAGTACATATTGGTATTTTGATGATTGTTCAGTACCACAATGATTTATCAGTATCCAAATATTCTTAACAACTATTAATTTTAATATGACAAGGGTGTTGGTCCTACTGCTCAAAGGGCTGCAATCATTGCTGCAGTGGAATTGCCAATATATGATTTCAGTAAAAAGGAATTGATACCATTTTTAGAAGATAGCGTAGCTAACCATTTCATGCAAGTGATTCAAATGATGTTTTTTATGATTGGTTCTTGACATTTTAATGTATTTGAGTATTTTTTAAACTTGAATTTTTTTCATTTTTCTTTTCTTGAACAAGCGATTTTCAACTCATGATATTTTATAGATCTAGTTTTATAGCCAGCATGGGAAGTGCTGTATTTTCTACTCCAATCGATGTTGTTAGGGTAAAATATATATTATAAAATTTATATAGATTAAAATTTTTCATATTTTTGAAATTATTATATTCTTGTTGATGTATTTTTAGACGAGACTAATGAATCAAAGGAGATTTAGAAGTAACTGCAGATCCTCATCTTTAGATATTTATTCTAGCAGTATGGAATGTTTCATTCAGGTAATTTTTACTTTTTATCAATAAAATTTAATAATTCTTTCAAGTTGTACTTTTAAAAAATTGATACATTAAATTTCAGACTTGCAAGAACGAAGGGTTTTTTGCTCTTTACAAGGGTTTTTTGCCTACATGGCTGAGGATGGGACCTTGGAATATTATATTTTTTATCACATATGAGCAATTAAAAAAATTTTAACTTGATAAAAGATAATAAATGTAAATAAAATATTAATGTAAATGAGAGCTAAAAAATTAGTGTTGAGGATAGTTATTGAATCTGGTTTTAAAGCAGAATAAGTACCTCAATGTTAGTTTTTTCAAATTTATTAACGTTCATTATACTATAATGTATTGATTATTTATTATTTTTTGTAAGAGGTTCTATTATAACATTTTGCAAAAATTGCATCTGTTATGAGAAGATTCATGAACTTATGACACGTATATATGCGTGGTGTTTAGAAATAAGGACATAAAATTATAATTACCTAAAAATTATAATCTCTAAAGTTATGAAATAAGTAATTTGAACTGTAAAAAGTTTTTTAAAAATTTTCGTAAATTAAATTCTTTTTTAAATTCCATTGTTTCTCAATATCCCAAAAATATATGTAGTAAATTTGAAGTATTAATATTAATTAAAAAGAATTACAGAAGCTATTTAGTGGAACAATGTGGTGTCGAGGTATCGATGTTTAAACGCATTTTTGTTAATAACTTTTGTAAAAACACCGTTTTAATGCATCAGTTGCTTCAGAACTAAATAAACTTTATATTTTCAAAAGTTTGTAATTATCTAAAAGAGTGTTGTATATTGTTTTTCTAAATTAAAATTGAAAAATTAGATTCTTATAGAACAGTGTAGAACGACATTTTGTCATTTTCTCACTGAAATTAACAGAGAATGCTTCCTTAGAAAATCGCAAAACTTTGATAATATAAAGTTTATTTAGTTTTAAAGCAAATGATGCATTAAAAGAAATAGATAAGTATTTTTATAAGAGTTATTAATAAAAATGTGCTTAAAGATCGATGTTTGGGTATGACGCCATTCCACTAAATCGCTTTTATAATTTTTTCTAATTAATATTAAGACTTCAAATTTGATATATGCGCTCTTGGGATATTGATAAATATGGTAATTAAAAAAATTTAATTTTCGAAAATTTGTAACAGACTTTTGACGTTTTAAATTACTCATTACACAACTTTCTAGATTATAATTTTTAGAAAGAAACAAAAATACTTATCAATTTCTGAAAAAGACTTGAAACATTTAATCAAACAAGAATTCTCAGATTTTTTCGCTTTAATCCATCTATAACTTTCAAAATGCGAGCGAGTTGAACTAATGAAACGCTTTTTTCGTTGCGCGGAACTTTGACAACCGATGAGCAAAAGAACGTCCTTAAGTTATAAAAAATAATGAAATAATATCGATAAAAACTAAAACGATCACATCTCCGATATTTTTAAATGATTTATGCCCTTCATCAAAAACAGCATTGATATATAATCTATATTCTCATAGAAATTAGAACTAAACAAATTTTATTTTCACAAATATTTATGTACTCATTAAATAGTTATATTTTCGATTACACGGTAGTTACTCAACGTGAATTACTCCAGTAATTAAAAAATTTTTATCGCAAATTTATACACTTTTGTTACTAGTAGAGCAATAATTCGTACTTGAAAAAGTCAATATTTTTACTAATAATCGTAACATCCTTTTTCTGCTATAGTGGTGTAGATATCAATGAAATCGAAAAAGTAACTTTGCATATTTTTGTTTTGGAAATCAACAGAGATAATTAAGAAAAGGTAACTAAGATAACTGAGATGTAAATTGAAATTTCACAGATTAAAATGTTGACTTTTCCTAGAATTTCTAGCAGAAAATGAACTAAACTTAGTTTATCGTATATTCGACTTTATCGTTTTTTCGGATTCTAAAAAAACATGAAAAATCACTTTTTCGTTTCATTGATGCCATTACTACTATAAGCAAATATAAAAACTCTATACTTATAAACATTGGAAAAAAATGGTGCTGAATTATAGTACCGTTTTCATATAGGATCCTTCAATTGTATCTAAATATATACTTTATAAAGCGCGAAGGTGGTTAAATTAAAAATTACATGTATAATCTGTATGTAAAATTTCATAGTTTATGAAACTAGTGAATTTATTGTCGTTAGTTTTTTAGAAAAACTCTCACTTTCTGAACATTTTCCCTAATAAAATAGCCTTCTCAAAAAATATATCAGTTTCTTACAGCGTCAATTTTTATATACACATGCTAAATGAGGTGTATCACAAATTCAGTTTCAATTCAAGAAAACTCCCAAGCTATGACTCTTTTATCTTGACCACCCGTTATCAATTTGTTATTGTGCACCATGAGAGAAACAACAGCTCCTTTGAAAAAAAAAATCCGTAAAATGTCGAAATTATACATACTACAACAACAATGATAAAATAAATATACCATCATGGCAGTGAAATTTAGCAATAAACTCGGCTGTACGTGGATTCCATCCCTGAACATTTCCTTTGCCATCTCCAATCAGCAAAATTGATCCAATCCACGTCAATGATATTGGCTCTTCGTTCAATGTGGTAAACAAGGTTTGCGTGCTCGTCTGGACGTCAATGACACTCAAGGATTTCTTGTTTGCACAAGAAATGATATATTTTGATTCTGCTTCAAATATTAGAGAATTCATTCGACATGTTTGTCCTGGAAACGTTTCAAATTTCATTACTAATACAATTGAATTTGAAATTTATTTAATACCTTTTATAGTAAACTGGAGATGGTAGTCACCCAACTTCCACAAGGATATTTCTCCATCGAGAGTTCCAGAAGCAAGTAACGTTTCATCTCTTCAGTATCAATGATAATAAAAATCAATATAGCTAATTTATTTCTCGATTCCATTTATTGAGAATGAGAATAGAACCATATAAAACTTACTTTGAAATACTGATACAAGTAACTTGAGAATCGTGATCAAGTTCGGCAATGAAACATTCTACGAGCTTTAGTATTTTGTCAGGAGACAAAGTATGCCAAATTTTTATTGTACAGTCCCACGAGCTTGAAATAATAATATTATGTACTTTGCTATATACTAAACAAGATATTGCATCCTCGTGCCCGTGTAATGTATTAAAAACTTTTGCAAATTCAACATCGTAGAAAATTCTGCAAGTTTGAATATTTTCGTTGTAATATTTTAAGATAAGTTGAAGATATTAGTATGACGTACAATGAATTGTCACAAGAACCAATAACTAGTACACTAGAGTTGGAAGTTGTTTGATAATATATGCAAGAGCATAAAGGAACTTGCGATAAAGCAACACTTCTTATCAAGTTTCCAGTTTTCAGAGAATGCATTTTTAATACACCATCCTGACCAACTGAAACAATCTTTTCATCTTGTGCTCCATCAGTGATGGCTGTTATAGTACTTACAGCTTCTTTATGAGATTGAAATATATGCGCGCATTGTAATTTAATTTCAAACTTATCGTTATCTGAAAATATTTGCAATTAACAAATCTTGAAATGAAAAATGACTTAAAATAAAAAATGAATTACAATTACGTACTTACCAGATTTCGAGTCGGCTTTAGTTTTTGTGAATGAAATTTCGCGGCGAAGTAAATTAGTTGCTGTTAAACGCTTTGGATGCGGTAATTTAAATATTTGTTTTGGAATCTGTCCAAACTCCATGATTTGCACTTCCAAACCGTGCTTATCATTAATGTCCGTTATTGTATCTAAGTCAATCGATCCTTCATAACACAAGTGAAAAAATACTAAAAAACAATAATCAAGTGTCAATAACATTATTTAACTTTCAGTGTGATTCGTGAAAAAATGCAATTTTTAAGTTAAAAATGAAATTAAAATAGTAATTGTATTGGTATGATAAGTTATCATTACCATTATCTGCTTTTAAAGCCTCTTCTCCTTTTTGCTTAAAGCCAAATATTAAATCAATCCATTGGTGCAAATTTTCAGAAACTCTATCACTTTCTAAAGCGCTTCTCAACTTTTCAACGAAATCGGGCGGATCTTAAAAGTAGTTTAAACTTGCAGTATTATACATACATACATACACACACATATACACACAATTCTTTGAAAACTTTTGACGTACCTTTTGACCATGGTGGTAATTGAACATTATCAATTTTTGTACCGTCGTGTCTAAACCCAAAATCAATGCCATAACTATTAACTAAAAAATCTCCACCACGATCAATATCGTAAAATTCAGGTATAAGTTCTTTAAAATCAGACATATTCATCAAAACATTTTTCCAAACGTCAGATATGCTGTTGAAATTGGTTTTTATTTATATTAATATACTTCAGCAGATAGCTTGATTTTTTATATTTACCTATTGAACATTCTATCAGGATGGTCAAATCTCCCATTTTGTAAGCATAGCATATATTGTGGATATTTTCTTACTAAATAAAATAATACAAAGCCAGGTGCACTGTAATGTGACCCATATAAGAATTTTGGTTCTGACATTTCAGAATATCTAGCCTTCACAAGATATTTATTAGATGCTACATAAAATATACTACAAACACATCGCTGTACATGAATAAAGTACCTTTAGTCTATCTAAACGTGTTGGTTCGAGCGCTCCAATTGGTTTACTCAGATCCCTGTAAACAGTTGGATCATTGAGATCTAATGTAGAAGAAGTGTAATCTTGAAGGACCCAAGGCATAATAGGATACTGTGTTAGATCGTGAAATGTTCTATCTGCCAAACTGAAATTTCATTTAAACAATAAAATTGTAGTATAATAAATATTAATCTGAAATCATAAATATATTTGAATTTTGTCCATATCTAGCGATTATCACACATTGAAGATAAATCGTCGTTTCTATTTAACTAAACAAGTTTATTATTATTCATAAAAAAGTAATATTTGTCTTTCTAAAGAATAAATAAATTATAAATTTAAAAAACGATCTATGTCCGTAAAATCAAGTACAATATTGTAAAAATATTAAAATCAAGTACAATCATATTCAAAAATCAAACAAAAACGCTTATATATTATAGCAAATTAAAATTCACGCTCCTTCTTATTTATATACAAATAGCAATTATAAAATTGTCTACATACTGGATTATATGGAAAAATCAATTTGAATCAATTTTACATTTAAAAATCGTTAAAAGAAGCGATCAGTGATAATATTTAACTAAAAAAAATTGAAAAATATGTAAGTTTGTGAAATGTGATTTAAAAAAACTGCTAGTTAAAATTAAATAAGCTAATTATACCTGTTAATATACAACAAATAATCATAATTTGATAAGGAACCATTTTGCCATTGCATAGTCATATGATTTTGAGCTACTGTTTCGATTTTTATGACTGGTTGTTGCATTATTTTAGTATACAACATATTTCTTTCTTCTTCAGTTTGAGTTGCAACAAATAAATGCTGAACTTCATTGTTAGCTTGCTTGATCCATTTTATTTCAAGTCCCTTTATTAAAAAACCATGCAACATTTTCATTAAAAGCACACATTGATTAATAAAAAAAATATTAATAAAAAATTGATTAATAAAAAAATAATTCATAATTTACCACTTGACGTAAGAGAAATCTTCTTTTAATGAGATTTTTCATATCTTTGAGATTGACTTTTAAAACTGGATACTGTGGTGAAAAAGAATAATTATCTTGCATTTATAAAATTATTTAATCAAATTTAATACATACCTGATCTATATTATTATATGGCTGAAAATATAATCTACTTGTAGAGAGTAAAATTCTTCCTGGGTTTATAATTAAAGGTAAAACTTTATTAGCTTGTAATTCAAATATTACTTGTTCATATAAATCTTCTAACCAGCATGTATCAAATATAAATCTCGATTGTCTTGAATGTGCTATCGTCATAATCTGTAAAAATTGACTAAAGAATGATCTTTACAATCGTGTGTGCAATTCGTTCATTATTACCATAGCATTTTGTTCAGCTGTTGGAAGTGTGGCTGCTCTCAATAGCTGTAATATTTGTGGGAGACAATCATCAACTTCAATATAATCAAATAAAAATTGAAAGTTAACCGATTTGTGTATGAATTTATATGGAGCTAAAACATTTCCTTCCAACATTTCAACATATTGCTGACAATGTACATTTAAGATATGATTATATCTGAAAAATAAATTAATATCAATGTCTGAAATAGATAATAATCATTATAATTATTGTACCGTGAAAAATAATCTTTTATACTAGCTTTCGTTGCTGTAACTGTATCTTTGAATTGAATTTTCATCAACGGTAGATTTACATCTTTACTTACAAAAACTAAAGATTTAGAGCATAATTTTAATCTACCATCAATCCATTGTTGACTGTCACTACTATTACTCAAATCTATTATTTTAATTGAAACACTATAATCTTCGAATAGAATTTCTCCAGGATCTAGAAGGAGCATTGTAAATCTAGAAAATATTTTTATTTAGTACATAGTTGACTTTATCTACATTAATGAATAATTACCTTTCTTTATCCATTGAGACAACAAGTTCAAATAATCTTTAAATATCAGAAAATTAATTTTCACGTAACAGACAATTGAGGTTTGAGATAATATATAATAACAATGACATTGTTAAGTTGCGTACTGCATGGATAAGGAGGGTTAGGATAACTTCACTTATATCTTGGCGCGTAACTCAAACTTATTTAAAAATTTGAAAATCACCCTAAATAAAGGAAAAACATTTGAAAATAATGTTACCATCTTTATAAAACAATATTTGTTAAAACTTTTATTTATTATAAAATAATTCATTTTATATTAAAGATGATTATTTATTTGTATTCAAATATTTACAATTATATTAAATGTTTCATTTTACTTAATATATTGTCACTTGTACAATTTTTTCTATTAATTTTGTAAAAGCATATTGTAATAAAAAATAAAATAAAAATTTAACAATTTTCTGCGTTAATTATTGTAATATTAAATTTTCAGTCTTTTAATATCTTCTAGTCTAATATCTGTTCTTAAGCCTAAAATCTTTCTCACTTCAGCTGGCGTTAAACGCCAAGCTATAGCATCTGGGCCACAATAATCAGCAAGTTCTTCAATTTTTTCAATACTTAAAATTGTGGCAATTTGTGTAAGCCTAGCAAACTTGTCTCTAACAGACCAACAAGTTGTTGTAGCTAAATAACTTGCTAACGATCGAATTTCTTTATCAAGTATGAGCCCGCCAGCCTTCAAGAATAATACAAGATTTATATGAAAATTGTTTTTATAATTTTACATTTAAAAACTTACTCTATTGAATGTCGATTTCAAGACTACTTTTTCCAAGCGAGCAGTCACTTCAGCTGTAAGTATTCCTACAAGTGTATAGTAATTTTGTTCTGTTAGGCTATTTTTGAAAACTTGCAATAGTCCCTCCAAGTTCATTACTAAAGTTTGAACAAACGGTTCGTCTGTCTCATATCTTAGCAGTTCATCCTAAAAAGTTGAATACAAATAAATTAATACATAAAGAATAATCAAATAGTAAGCATTGCAATTATACCTCATTAATTTGATGATCTATTGTTAAAAATGCGTCTACCCATGGAGTTACTCTCGGCTTAATTGCACTGACTCGTAATTGCTCTAGTCCATAGTCTACAACAGTACGTAATGTAAATGATGCACTCTTCATTCCTGCTAAGCAACTTTCAATTTTTTCCTTTTCCTTGCTTTGCATGTTTGGAAAAGCTTGATCAATGTCTATTTTTAGATTTTTACTCAATGTTTCGGTATACTCTATGCTGATTTCTGCATTATTTAAGTAAGCCTGTAAAACAAGAGAAAGTTTTTGATGATGTTAGCAAATTATTTCAAATTTCATTATATTTACCAAAAACATTAATCTTGCAAGCTCTGTATCGGATGTATGAATACGTCCTTGCTGAATACTTGTCTGGAGAGCATTATAAGCTTGTGTCAAATCTAAGTAGCCTGCTGGATAACCCTGTCTCAGTTTATTACGTAATTGACCACTAAATTCCCCTTCAAGCAACCCGCATGCCATATTGATCACAGCGCATGTACCATCAACACTGGCACTAGATATTGATCTTCTAATGCATTTTTTTACAATAAAAAATACATCATCAACCATACTAGAAGTTTGTTGATCTTGATCTAATGCATCCATACCAACAGCTTTGTTTATACTCTCTTCCATAAAATATCTTTCCAGTGCCAAATAAGCACCAAGCAGTTCTTGCATACCATGTGCCAATTCAGAATTCTTAATTATTAATTCAAAATCATTCATCAGATCTTTTCTTTGTTTTGCATCAGTTGTACTTGTTTCTAAATCATTCTAAAAAAATGGTTAGAGTGAAGATGACAACTTTTTTCTATCAATTATTCAATAAACTTACAATAACTCTTCTTTTAATAAATTTAACATATAGTTCAGCTCTTGCATGCATTATAGTAATTTCACTCAACAAAAGATCCAAGTCTTTGGGATCAACTTTTTCAGCATTTTGTTTTCTCAAATGATCATTTATTATTTGAACTTTTCGTGATATGGCTCTATGCTTCATAAATTCTAGAACAACTTTTTTAATTTGTCTGTAATATAAAATGATAATTTCATATTATTAAATATCATATAAAAACTATGAATATGTTGTAAACCTGTCACACTCCTTCTGCAAAATTCCAACACAAGTTATCAACTTTCCTGGTCCATAATAAGTTTCTATGATTGGCTGATGAACTTCAACAATTCTGGCAATTCCTTCAAAAAGTAATGTAATAGTGTCTGCAAAAATGACAGCTGCCCTTTTATCTGTACCCCTTACATCTAGTGCTGCCTTGAGATTTTTCTGAGCAGTATCTTGAAGCTAAAATTAATCAAATTTGTTATTCAATAATTCCAAATTACAAACAATTACAATTAATAAGCTGACCTTAGTACACAAGTATTGACAGAATTTTATCAGTCCCTCATTATTCATTGCTAATAGAGGAAAAATCTTGAAAAATCTTTCTACCGAAGCAAGATCTTCAGATTTAATTGCATCATCAAATTTCTGTGTGACAACCATTCTCAGTTGATTAGCAGCCTGCTGCAAGGTAGCCAATGAACTGGTAACACTTGTATGATCTCCAGATACATCATCAGCTGTTTTTTCAAGAAGCTGCTGGTCCATAAGTAAAAAACGATGAACATGTGCTGCTCCTTGCTCATAATCCTCATTTTGTAGGGCAGTAGCAACACCTTGACTGCATAATTGAAGATCAAGAATGTCATTGACACGACTCTGACATTCACATACTCTGGTCTGATGAATATAAAAATTAAAACATGTGACAAATTTTGTATTACAATTCAACATGTGTCTTACTAACTCTGGCAAGATCCAATTGTCTAACTTTAGCGCTCACTTTCTCAGCTAAATTATTGGTATGATTAATCATACTTTTAAAGTTTTCACCTTCTAAACGTATAGTGGTTACATTTGGAATTACTTTGCCAATGTGTTGCAATTTAGCTTCTATATGACAATGTCGTAACATAGTATTGTCCAACGATGTATTTACTGCAATCTAAATTAACAAAAATGATTAAGCAAAATGTAAATAAAAATTAAAAAAGTTTGGTTACAAATCAAGTACTTCATGGTTTTGCAATTCGTTCAAGACAATGAATAAATGTTCTTCGATTGCAGGTGATTCCTTCAAAGCACTCATTTTGAATATGAAAAACTTATCACCTTTTATATACTTTATATACTCTCTCTACCGCATCACAATTATACATACGTTGTACACATAGGCTTGTGAACCTGACGCCCAAAAAAATTTTTTAATCATATTTTTGAGTTTTCATGAGCTAAAACGTTTTCTCCCTTTTTCCGGATTATGTCTTCGCTTGAAATTTTATTTCCGGATTTTCCGTTTTTAAGAAAATTGCGAAAAAAAATCGGGCGTTCGTATAGCGCGCAAAATGCATTAAACATTTTTCTCCTGCTTAAAAAGAAATAATATCGGTAGCGGATGATAGCTCCTTATTCCCGGATTACGAAACAATTTTCCTTTTGTCGATTTTCTATCCAAAATTGAGGAAAATGTAAAAATTAGTAATATGCGGCAGTTAGTCGATAAAACAGATCAAACGTTTGCTAATCACCAGATATCCCTATATATAAGTTCTACATTGCGTAATTATAATAATAAGTAATTCAAATTCTACTCAAATAACCATTCACATTTTATGTACATATACATAAATAATTTTTTCTAAGGTTTTCTATAAGTTTGTCAACATGTAAATTTTATTATTAATATTTTAACTATATAAAATAACATAATTCTGAACAAAGTAATAAAAAAATTGAATTGACTAGTTAAAATTGAAATAAACAATAATTGATCAAAAACTTATAGCTTAGTTTTATATTTGTTGAATTATTTAATAACGATTTTAATTTTACTTCCATTTTTCTTATTCTTAAAAATTATTTATGTATATGTACACCCAACGTGGATTGAATCGCGACCCCCCCCAGTTAGGTTGGTATGAGACTATGAGTGCTACTTTCAGTCCGTAACGGTGGTTTTCAGATCGGCCATAGTATAACGCTCGTTCTTAAATTATATAATTAAAACCTAAAATCAAATAATCATGCATCTAAATTCATTGTTCGGCAAACAATTAATTTTAAACCTAAAAACAAATTAGTAACGTTTTAGCTTTTTATCGTATCTTAAAACGAATTTTCATTTTTGAATTTTCCCGCGGTTTCTTCGTTCAATGCAACGACAGAATTCTCATACCAACCTAACTGGGGGGGTCGCGATTCAATCCACGTTGGGTGTACATAAAATGTGAATGGTTAATTGAGTAGAATTTGAATTACTTATTATTATAATTACGCAATGTAGAACTTATATAGGGATATCTGGGGGCCTATTCTGAAAAAAAATTTTGTGGTAAATCAGTTTGTCACTTCAGTTTACCACAGAATTAATCACTTTAGATGTGATAAATGCTTATGACATGTGCTAAAATTTTTTTTCAGAATAGGCCCCGTGCTAAAATTTTTTTTCAGAATAGGCCCCCTGGTGATTAGCAAACGTTTGATCTGTTTTATCGACTAACTGCCGCATATTACTAATTTTTACATTTTCCTCAATTTTGGATAGAGAATCGACAAAAGGAAAATTGTTTCGTAATCCGGGAATAAGGAGCTATCATCCGCTATCGATATTATTTCTTTTTAAGCAGGAGGAAAATGTTTAATGCATTTTGCGCGCTATACGAACGCCCGATTTTTTTTCGCAATTTTCTTAAAAACGGAAAATCCGGAAATAAAATTTCAAGCGAAGACATAATCCGGAAAAAGGGAGAAAACGTTTTAGCTCATGAAAACTCAAAAATATGATTAAAAAATTTTTTTGGGCGTCAGATTCACAAGTCTGCCAACAACTGGGGGCCTCTTCTGAAAAAAAATTTTAGCACGGGGCCTATTCTGAAAAAAAATTTTAGCACATGTCATAAGCATTTATCACATCTAAAGTGATTAATTCTGTGGTAAACTGAAGTGACAAACTGATTTACCACAAAATTTTTTTTCAGAATAGGCCCCCAGCCAAAGATTTTCCGCCACGCATGCGCATTAATACGTTAATTTAAATTGCTAATCTACCATACGAAAATCTTTTTTTTCTCTATTTTTAGAGGGGGTACAAATTCCAAAAAAGCATTTTTCTGATGGTACAAATTAAAATGAAACTAGTGATCTTTTTTTTTTAAGATATCAATTATTTTTCTGCCAGGAGTATGAGCTTTCCGAAATATCGTTCTTTCCGCTTTTTTTTTTAATTTTGACGGGGTACAGATTCCAAAAAAGCAATTTTCGGGTGGTACAAATTAAGACGAAGCTAATGGTATATATATATTTTTTTTTAATCAATCATTTTTCTGCCAGGGTCGTTTCGATCAAACAGCCGTCGTGAAATGCTACCGACGTTCTGTTATATATATAATAATCCATTAAAATGGTCTTACCTGTACTAATTTCTGCTTATACTACCGACACAGTATCTTAGATGTAGAATGCAGCTGATAGGCATAAAATAACTCCCGCGAGATGGCTGAATTTAAAATCGGCAAAGGTAAAAACTTTCAAAATATAATTTTACTTTCAATATTTAATGAAATTCGTATTCAATTCATTTTTAGATATAAATTGGCAGTCTATTGAATCAGTGTAAATGAATCTTTGATAATTGGTCAACTTTTCCAAGAACAAGTTTCAAAATTTCATTGCAAAATTAAATATACCAAAATCTGTTTCAGCGCGTATTTTTACATACGACAATAAAGAAAATGTAATGAAACTTGGGTATAGAATACTGTTTTGCACTAATAAACTGCAGACTGAAAACGGGAGCGTAATAAAAATAATGACAATACTATTTGCACAGTACAATATTAATTTATTGATATTTACAGGTACATAATAGTAGAGATTAATTATCTAACGGCATGAGCAAATGGAGGAACAAACAAGAACACTGTGTCCTTTATCAATAATTTGTATTTTTTTTCGTCGTTTATTTTTTATTTCACAAAAGCATTAGTATCATAGGTACTTTTTTCATCCGCTTATTTTGCTTGCTTTTACCTTGCTCGATCTTTCTTTATATTTATAATATTTACATTGCCACAGGCTTTGGCCCACTACTTTTTGCTCGCCTGAACATGTGGGCGTTTAACAGAAGTTTCCATAAATTGGCCGAGTTTCTGTGTACTCTTTTACTATCTCGTAATCTCTCATTTACTCCCGTTCGTGCAAACAAGCGCGCGTGTACTTTTGTTTGTTGTACCTGGCTCTTGTTGCCGACATTGCATATCACAAATAAACGCAGGTATTCATTACATTTTTCGTGTTGAAGGCGCATATTCATTACAGAGGACCGTCGGCAGAAAGCAGCATGAAACTACTGCACTTCTTGAAAACATTAATTCAGTTTTTTCAATGAATATAATATTTTATTGGTATCATTGTCACATCGATACGTAGAGAAAATATTGATTTTGTTCTATTTCTATCTTTACAATTGATACGATATGATGCCTAATTGCTTGCAAATTTCACCGAATGCAATTTAATTCTACTAAATGCAACTTGCATAATAAAATTTATTGACAGTTACTTGCATCCGAGTAGGTGGGTAGTATAAAAGTCTTTAAAGTAAAAAATGATCTCATATAATAGTATAGTTTCTCGGCAGTTTGCTAGAGAGTAGCGAATTTGTTATTTAACAATCGATTACTTCTCTGAAAAAATTTGTCGACGGTCCCTTCAGTGGCCAAGATGCTCTTCAATTGCAATTGAATTACATTTTCACAATTTTTCGAAGGAATAATATTCTAAGTAATTATATTCACGAATTCAGACACAAGCAAAAAAAATTATTGCAGCCTTTTAAAATCGTATATTTACGTTTCGTGTAGTAAATTACGAATTGGTTGCGATAATAAATACACTTAAATAACGAACATACATACATTTATAAAATTACGATTTATTTTGTGTTGTGTATTTTTTTATTTTATAATTTTTTTTAATCAGCAGTTTGTTTAATCGAAAAATTTAACGTTCTCATTAGCTCTAAAGATGACTTTTACATGACAGTACGTGACACATTAACTCATTGTCGCTATGAACAATAATCAAATGATGTATCATATGTGTTACTCTAGATTAAGTGAACTTATTATGCATTAGTTAAGTTATACAAAAATCGTTAAACAGAAGATACTATTATGCCAGTAATTTATATAATAAAGCATCCAAAGAGTTAACAAGTAACATTAAGTCTACTCTGCTAAAGTACATACTTCATACTTTTGCCGTTTTTCGTCTTTTCAGTTTTATCGCTTTCGCACGCAAACACAACTCAATTGCCATCGATTACATAGCTTTTTTCATCAATTTGGACTTGCCTACACGTTTTACAAGTATTACTTGCTTCTACGTACTTAAAAAAAAAGTAGAACGCACTAGCGAACTGTACGATAATTCGCGAATAAAGAGATTGACTACAGAAAAAATAATCAGATGCTAATTTACTTATAATAATAAAATAATATAAATAAAACCTATTTCGGCTGATTGGCCCTTGGATTTACAATTTCAAAGTCGCAACGCACCGAGAAGTTCAATTCGCTAAATTAATTATTAGCATGCTAGATATAAATATTTTTTCCTCCATTAAACTTGTCAGTTTCAAACGCATTTTTTTTTTATATTTTCCTCTCAGTATGATCACTGTTAAAATATCCTGTACACTTTCGTAAAACAAGATAACGGCGATTCTCTTGTCTCTGATCTTCCTCTCAAATTTGCAATTTTTCTTTGAACGTCTATGTAGGTTTCCTGCATACTTATGAAAATAAATCTCAAAAGAGAACCCGCGAAGAGAAAAGAGATCGTCGTTTGCCAACTTTTCGTTTATTTTTTTGCGTTTCGTTATTTTAATTTTTTTGTATGTTTTGTGAAAGGGTCATACTTTACACTTCGTATTCAACTAATTTACATATTGTATTTATTTCGGCGCATTTATCATAGGGAAACGAAGCTATACTTTTATATCTTGCTGTCGAGATTCGCAAAAGTAAAAAGTCATCGCCTCCTATTTGGTTTTTTTAATTTAGTTTTCCTAAACTTTCTAACGCCTACTCGCTATCACACTTGTCTTTTACACTTTTACACATCATGATAAATTCCAAAGTTCCATTTCTTTTTTTCTCGTATCCCTAAAATCTCTCCTAAACGTAAAAGATTCACTTCACGCGATTATTTTATTGATTTACAGATCGCGAAAGTTGGGTTATAATAAACTATATGACTTATACGCTAGCTTAATTGTTTTATTTACAGTTTCCAGTGTTTTTTTCAGTATTAATGCTTGCTACTATTAGCAGTGAAAAAATGTAATTCGATCACAATTGATAGTTCGTTTCTCCTTCGGTTCACTCATTCAACATTCCAAGTTCTGTTACTTGACGTGGTGTGAATTTCCTTTACGTCGAGTAAAGTTATGTACATACAGTGTTCTAATTATTTTTTACATAACTTCTTATAAATATAACAATTCGGTCATTCTAAAAGCGAAAAAGAAATGATGTTACAGTAATCGTACAAAAAATATCATGAAAATCGTCTTTTTAATTTTATTTTGTAGGCCGCTCTGAAATGAGATAAACGACTTTTCGAACAGTTTTACACTGAATCTTTGAGTGTTTTATTCTTTCATTTTTCAACATCTAGTTTAGTATCTATTGAATAGCCGAAAAATGGATTACATCTCTTGGCAAATTTTCTTTTCTCATTTCTACTCTACGGTTGCTATGTATCAAACACAAATTTAATCATATTTATTCTCCTCATAAAAAATAAATGTATTATTTATCTTTGTGGCGTATATTATTTGCCCTTTAAAATCAAATCGTGGACATTATTACTTGTATTCATCTAATATATATGAATTTATTAATATTGTGATAGTCCTCTGCAGTCAGTCAAAAAGTTAATTCTATAGCAACAATAAAAAAATGCTTTTACGATTATTTTTTCTTTACTTTAAAAG
Organism: Phymastichus coffea; assembly: GCF_024137745.1. Lineage (NCBI taxonomy): Eukaryota > Metazoa > Arthropoda > Insecta > Hymenoptera > Eulophidae > Phymastichus > Phymastichus coffea. The sequence continues at coordinate 203,446 of NW_026706975.1, forward strand.
GTCAGATATTTGAATTATATGAGTGATTATCAGTTCTTAAGACGAATGACAAGATATTATTTTATATATACATACAATAAACTTATGTATATAGAAATTAAAGATAATTGTTTTTTCAAACGTTTAAGTGAACGACCTGTAAAGTTGTTTGCGTGTAGTATTTTGGTTCATTTATAAATGGTGAATAGAACAATGCAGCTTTTACCCTTTCAATGTTGTGCACGTGATAATCGTAAGCTAGTTTAATATAAACCATCAATTTAAGAAAAAAGTTTGTTAAGTACTCAACGTCGGTAGGGTAAAAAGTACAAGTATTTGTTATTTCGAATAATCTGTTTTTTCTTTTTTTTTTTGCTTAGCGATAGTTTTACACGTTACACGTAAGAAAAAAAACATTTTATATGCTTAGAATAGCAATTCTATTCGTTGATTTAGCACGTTTATCTGAAAAAGCAAGAAATTAATCGAAGAACTTTGAAAGATGATTTATTTATCGTTTCATTTTATTTGCTAAAAATTGATTTAGTGTGCCAAACTTGCTATTTCGGTAAACTGTTCGGCGAGCTACAGTCGCACGTAACAACAGAAATGACGCGCGACGAGCAGATTAATCGGCTTCGTCGCGCAAAGCACAAGGCAACGCTCACTCGCACACTCATTACACTCTTTCTCGAACTTTCTACGGAATGCGCCCGTAAGATGATTCTTTCTTTCGTGCGTGTGTGTATGTGTACGTGTAATACAATCACATCCGCAGCTAAGCGGAATTGGCAGCAGGCGCAACAACATTTGCTTACAACTTAAGTCGTCTTACGAGATAGGATTTTTGTTATTTGTCTGCCTCTGGTTGATCACATGAGTCGAAACCGTGTAAGTTTGCGAATATAGATTTTTTCTATCCTGACTGCTGTTACAACGTTACAGTAACGTTTCGTATTTGTGTGTGTTTGATCTCGTTCTTATTCTCTGTTCTTTCTCTGTATCTCGTCGGAGTGTGAACGTAGCGTTTCACGAGTATGTCATTCGATCATCCTAAAAAGACAGTTTCCTAGTTTAATTCCCTCTTTCTACTTTTTTTCACTTTAATTCTAATTCAATTATGTTGATCAGAGATGGGCGTTAAGTTTGTTTTCAAGAAAATACATATTGTGCTCGATAGAATTATTCCCATCTTTGATGAAAATTTTTTTTGGGCATGCACAGCCATTGGCAAATGGAGCGACGAGTAAGATCTTATTTTTATTATTTGACCAAACAGTTTGAAAAACCAAAACTTGTTTAGTAAAATCGATCAAAATACGTTACTTGTCGTTACATTTGACATGACTGAAATTCACTGATGAATCCAATTTTTTAGAAGTCTGGTTCTCAAAAAGTTGTGTATTTAAAAATTTGAAGAATAAAACGTGAAAAATTTTACAGACGAATGAAAAACAGATTTCTTGAAAAAATCAATTCACCGTTTTTATTATTTCAATGTTGCATTTAAGAATAGGAAACACTCATTTACAGTGAAAAATGCATTTTTCATAATGATTGATCAAAATGGAAAATGAGTCTGCAACGATCATCTAGAAATTTGACGATTATTTAATTGTTAAATTTCTAGAATAGTAAATGTAGGGTGCAAAAGATACCAACGACCATAAGTAACTACAAGTTAAGATTAATGAGCGTCAGTCTATCAATACAATTCAATACGTGCGAGATGCAATAATTGATAGATAACAATATGAAGCTCTTAAACAGCACGCTTCGAGTTTTTTCAATCAAAAATATTTGATCTCAATTGATAAACGATTTCGCGATGTTTTACGGGCATCGTGCTTTGCTTCGCATTAATTTATCCGTTTTATTCGCTGATACGCTATGTTGGCTGATGCATCAGTAATTGACTGACACATTAGAGTGAGGGTGTTTCGTTTCAAATAAAAGTATTTATATAATTTTCTAAATAAACATAGACAGGCGTATATTTGAAAAAAGAAGAATTTTATTTTATTAACAAATTAAAAACTACAATAAGGAAAAATAGTCAAGGAAATAAATGTTAGCACATAAAAATTTCAAGATTTTTCTTAAATATAAAATAATAATTATCATAATATGCTAACCTCCGATGTACAGTTATCAGCAATGTATCGCGACATTAAACACAAATAAAAAGTTATCTTGCCAAAATACATCGTTGTCAAGTGTACAAATTATTTAGAGCTACTTCGTATCTCCAAATCTCGATAGTGATCACAAAGTAGCTCTATACCTTCATTTTTACCTAAAATTTTTTGATAACTTTCACCGTTATAAAATTTATCACACTTATGAAAAATTTTTTTTTTCATATTTTTTTATATTTCAAAGTAAACGCGCAATACTTTTACACAATAAAATGAACGATAAGATGTTTTATTTAATAAGTGATTTAATAATCTTGATAATAAGAGCAATCGTATATTATAAAAAGTATTTGTAATAAAATACAATAATTTTTTAATTTTTTTTTATATTTTCACAATATGCAAATTGATTAATTTTTTCTTCGCAAAAATTATAACGGAAATGATTAAATTAATATAAAAACAATAGTTTTGATACTGTATTACACACACGAGTATCAAAGAAACGTAAGTTCGATTAAAAACTAAGTTCAGTTTACTCAGTCAACTGAAGATCTTATAGGACTCATTGTAAGATTAGTTATTTTTTCGTGAACAACTGTGTGATACTATTAAATTTCTTTTATTTCATTTTGATTTTCACAAGGTATTGACATTTTAATTCTTTCGCAAAATTATTACACTTTTTCGTTTGCCTACAAAGTAATAACTAAAAAAAATTCGGTTTTATCAAAAGTTAAGCTAACGTAATGTGACGATCAATTAATATTGCATAGTTGATCTGTACAAAAATGATGCTACTATCAGTCAATTACTGCGGCATTCATTACTGCCGTGTAACATTAGTTTGAAAAATCCTTTGACGACCTTGAAAAATGAGGTGTCTGGTAAGCTTACAAGTGATCTAATTATTATTTACAACGAGTGTATCCTCGGTGAAAGTATAAAAAAATAAATACATCTCTCGAGCGAACGAGCTCTATTTACAAAGTTTCCTAATAATGTTTCTTCTGTAAGTTTTTGTCTCTTTCAGTCGCGCCTCGACAACAAAAATCCCCGTTGACAACGTGTTTATATAAATCTTTATTGTTTTAGCTTTGCTTTTTTTATTTTTTTGTGGTTTTTGGTTTTTGTTTTTTGTTTTATTTTAGAAGTATATAGGCGGAGACGAACCGTAGCTCGTGGGTACAAAATTCTTCGTGAGTCCCTCGACGACGTCACCCGAATCAGTTAAAAGCTCGACGCCCTCGTAATATCGGTCCGGCTTAAACACACAACAAAAAAATATTCTCGGTTAAAATTTTATCTCTATCTATAGATCTAACGTCACGGAATTCGTCGGACAAATCGGCAGAGAGACAAAAGGGATGAAGCGTCCTTTGGCCACCTTTTTCTCATCATTGCCTTTAACCTTTTTCCTGAATTCTCATCGACGTCATTCTTCGAGTCAGCAAGAATTTATTCATCATTACAGCTTAGTTTAAGTTTGAAAGCATGTAAAAAGCTCATTGCATTCAAAATCTCTTTTGAGTGAGTAATCCACAATATCGACCTATTCATACAAGTGCACTGAACACGACATTTTTACGTGCTTTCAAACTATAACGTACATTACAGTAGTCAGAAAGTAACGAGATAACGTGCAAAAAGAACCAAAATACGAGAAAAGTCATGAAAGAAATATATAAAACCAAGCTCTACGTCTACACGTTTGATGCACAAAAATGGAAAATAAAGAAAAATCAGATATACACTATTACATACAAGAATGTGAAATGTTCTAAAACACTACAAATAATTTCAGATTTCAAGAGATCATGCAATTAACGATATCTTAAAATCTTGAAAAATCAACTTTTTTGTTCTACAGGTAACTACCATGTTTGTGTACTCATGAGAAGTGCAGGCGTTTTTTTGTGATTGAAGATTTTTTTTGTTGGTAGAAACGGACTTATATCAGAAAGCACCTCCGTCTCTAATATAGTGTGCATTATGATAAGAAATTTTAAATAAATTAAGTCAAAACGGTCTGTTTTTTAATATTTATATTATCACATTTTTTTTAACATAAGTATCTTAGCGTCGCAATTGGAAACACGATGTTAACTGACTTTCAACAACAGCTGTCACAGTTACGGGCGCAAATTTAACTGACTTTTTTGTTTTTTTTTTTTGTTCTTAGATAAAATTTGTAAAGCTAAAAGAAATCTCCACAACCAACTTCATAACATTACTCGACGAAAATAATTTGTACATAAAATAAAAGTCATTATATACAACTAATATACTCGAAAATTTACGCTCGCATTCACACACACGAAACTCATACACTAGTAAAAATGGTTCTTAAGTCTTTTTTTTGTTTTATTTTATAAATATACAACTTGTATCTCGTGAAAAGTTTAGAATAAAAATATCTCTTAATGTCCTGGTAGAGCTTAAGAGAATGTAATATACACGAAGTATGCATTTCTATAAGTGCAAATCACAGTCAATTATTATATGAAATCTTGAGTTATTACGCGTATCAATATCATTCGAGTTCAATTATGATTGAATTAAGCAGATTCAAAGCAACTACTCATTTTCTCATTGAAATAATATTCAACATCATTTACCATAATAAAAAATAATGGTAATGATAATAAAAAAGAAAAATGAGTAAAATTCGCGACGAACTAGCGAAAACTAATATTTTTACGAATATAGTAACAATATTTATATATCAATAATTTAATTACGTTTCCACTTATGTACAATAATTACATTTAGCTAAATCTCTTTCGTTGTCTGAGTACGTGTAACTGGAAAATATATACTCTACACTGGTCGTCTTAACTGAGAAAAAATCAAAGATCCTAATACTCGATTTTTAATACATAAAAACGTATTCTCCCACAAATGATTAGGATATCAATTTATAAATTATTTTTTTCTGCGGTTGGCGATAACTTTCTAACGTTTTGCGTATTTCGACGAATCTCTTTTTTGTGCTACGCGCAGATTTGCAGAATTAATCAGCGGATTACACAATCTCGATCATTTTAAAAATATCTTATCTCATGTGTATTTTTAAGGTGACTTGGTCCCCTTCATCGGTACCGACTTAAGTTGTACGCTTTTGAAAATTCTATGCAATTTTCAATCTGTATTCGTTCTATCTATCGCTATGTACAACTATATACTAAAATATTTCTCTTTTATTATTCGCTTTTTATCTATAAAAGTAATTTTTAGATTCGTTGAAAGAATATACGGCTATAGTAGCAGTATTCATTGCCTGTATTTTCCACATCTACTCGAGCCTTCTAGCCTACTAAAGTTCTTTTTTTTTTAAATTAATTTTCCAAGATTTTAAGCATATGCATTGCACTTATTGGTACAAAGATACTAAGATAGATGCAAGAAAAATACATAGATAATTGCTTTTATAGGCACTAATTAAAAAAAAAAAATAAAGACTCGCTGGTGTTCTAGAGCATTTTAGAGTAACACTCAAGCTCATAAACAAAAATAAAATAAAAAAAAATAAATTAAAAAAAATACTAGAAGTAGAATATTAATTCATACAGTGATACATCTACTACTAAAAGAGAGAGGCTAGGTTTGGCAATCTGCATACAACTACTGAAAGATGTACATTCGAAAAATTCTGGCGGAGAGATTGCTTTTCGCTATCTTAAAACAATTAATGTTAATTTATTGGCCATAAATCAAGGCATTTTACACATGACTAAATAAATAAGTAACTATTTACTTTCAACAGATAGATTTTTTCATTTTTCAATTTTATTATTTCAAGTAGTAAAAAAAATATATTTATTTCAATTGGCCCCAATTAAACTAAATTTTTAACAGTCAACATTAATCTCGTAACTGGAAAAGCAATCTTAGCAAGCCAAAACTTTCTAAACCAAAGAAGAAAGAAGGACTTGGATACTCGCACGTATCAAATATAAATATATATATATATATAATTAACATGTATATATAGATATGAAACAACGAAGCACGCTTATCAGCATAATTACTCAGGGAGAGGAGGAGGTGGAGGAGGAGGCAAGGAACTAGGCGGTGGGCCTTCCGGAAGTGGCGGCGGCGGGGCAGAAACAGTCTCTCCAATAAAGTTGCCGTCGAGGGTACTTTGGCTGAGCATAGGAGGAGGTACACTGGTGTCGATTTGGCCCTCGACAGTCATCATCGATGGATACATAGCGTACTGAGACTGCTGCTGGTACTGATAGTACATGGCGGCAGCGGGTTCATACATGGGCTGATTATAACCAACAGCAAAGACACCGGGAGGAGCTTGGTAGTTAGGATAAAAGGAAGGATGGGAAGGTGGTGCATGATGATGGCGCATGTAAGGTGGCGGAGAGGGGTGCTTCTGCTGACGATAGGCGTGGTGGAGCTGCGGCGGTGGTGGATACGGCTGGTAAGGGGGATAGCGACACGGCGGCAACGGCGGTCCACGTCCGCCTGCTCCACGTACCTTGTTTGTGCTGTTCGAGGGGTAGGCATGTCGGCCGTTTTGCCGCTCGTTGTTGTTTGACCGCTGCTGCTGGTGCTTCTTCGCCGCGGGCAAACTGCCTTCATCGCTGCGCTCGCGCTTCCTATTGGTAACTTCCGGATGTTGCTGCAGCAGGTGTTGCTGCGAAGAAGGTTGCTGCTGCTGGGCATCTAGCGTCTCCTTACGGATTTTGAGCTTTAGAGGTGGCGCGGCATGAGCCGAAGGTAATTGACCCGCAATTGGTATTTGCTGTTGCAGCTGCTGTTGTGATGGCGAGATGGTACCCTTGAGTCGCTCCTTGGGAATTTTTATCTTCAAGCTGCTACTGCTGCTGTTGTTGCTCGCCGAAGAGGCGCTGTTGATGCCGCTCGCGGTTGACGAACCAATGGACTCGGTGCTGAGGTTGAGCTTGTCCTTGGGAATAGTGATTTTGATAGGTATGGCGCTGAGAGAGCCGAGGCTGTTGCCACTATTGGCGCTACTCGCCTGGCCATTACCCTCGTCAGTCTTATCTTTCTCTTTCGACGACTTGTCTCGCCGATGCTTCTCCTTATCCTTATCCTTGTGTTTGTGCTTGTGTTTTTCCTTTGATTTGTCTTTATCTTTATGCCTGTGCTTCTCCTTCTTCTTCTTCTTCTCGGATTTGCTGCGATGCTCTTTGTCCTTCTTGTCCTTGCCCTCGGACGACGGTACTTCGACTTTGACGGCCGGCACCTCGACGTCGCACTGTATCGGAGCTACGAGTTCGCTCATGTCGACAGTCGAGGGTAACGAAGAAGCTTCAACCTTCTGCTCAGGTAGAGGTTGATGCTGTTGATGCTCGTAGCTTGAGACTTGCTGGAGCAACGAGGGCATGGGAGCGAGGGGTTCCTGAAGGAGAGCACTGATGCTCTGGGCCGATTTAAGCGGTGAGAAACTATCTCGCTTGATGCTGTTACTGAGATCCAGCTCATTAGACATCGAACTCTGGAACATGAAGTTATCGAGCTTCGATAGTGTTGGTTCTTCATGTGCCAACAGCTGTTCCGGCAGCTGTTCGGCTTTGATCAAGAAATTTGATGGGTCAATCGTCGAGTATTCGTGCTTCGAATAGCTTGACTCTAATCCATTGCTTAATCCATGATGGTATTGCTGCTGTTGCTGCGTTGACGGCTGCTGCTGCTTATACCGTTGATTCGATAAAGTAGAATCTGCGAGAGGTTTGACCATATCCGGAGGTGGTTGCTTTGCATCCTCGAGATTAGGTACTAAGTTTTTGTCGTCTGTCATTGATTTCCCCAAGTCGAGTAACCGATTACTGCCAGTCGTCACGGCGTCGCTGAAGCTAGAGATGAATTTTCGTGAGTGTTGTTCGAGAATCTGCATTCGTTGATCTTGATCCACGGTGGTACGAAGCTGCTGTTTCTGATGTGACGCGTGATTCGTTAACCTTTGCTGCTGCAGTTGCTGTTGAGATAGATCTGAGTTGAGTTGTGGTGTCGAGTTGGAACTAGAGAAAGTCAACATATCAACGTTCGGCTCGGGGGCCGCCTTTGGTTTGAGTTTCGATCTCTGCTGCTGCTGTGAAGGCGGTGGGATTGTTTTTTCCGGACTAAACAGCGATCTGTGTTGTTTGACTGGTGGATCGGGTTGCTCGTGTGCCTTTGGCCTCTTCTCAGATTTGGAGTCGTCGAAGGTTCCAAGACTGAAGGACGAGGAAGAACTGCCGTTCTTCATCGGCACCATTTGCGACTTGTGCGAGACTTGCGACGCGGAGACTGGAGCGTTCGGAGACTTGTCGACTGTGAAGGCATTCTGACTAACATTCAACATCTTCGACGAGTCGGCCATGGCAGCAGAATTTGAATTTGGCAGAGGCTTTTCCGGTTGATGGCCATACTTCGGAGGCTGATGTGACTTCTTCAGCATCATTGCTGCATACTCCTCCTTAATTTGCTCGGCCCTGGGTTTCGGCGGAGGCAATGGCTTCTCTATGAGTTTCCTCACCTCCTCACTTCTCTGCTCAAGAATGTCGGGCTTCCGAGCTATTCTCGAATCAGAAGAGTATTTGCTATAAAGCTTGGTGTCTTTCATCAGTTGTTGTTTGTTGTGCCTAGGATCCATCGTTCGATTGTTGTGCGGGAGACTATTGATAAGTTTCTCAGGCGGATGGACGGTCGATGGCTCGATGGTGTTGTTGAAATTGATAGCATCCTGATCGGAAGTATGCGAGCTATTTGAATGATAGCCAGTTGGCATTCGCTGTCGGTCTCTGTTAGGATCCCGAGACTGATTGTTGCCACTACTCGAATGTCTCTGAGCTACCATCTGCTGCTTCACATCATGCCGCGAGTTGTGGTGATTATTGTGGTGCACATTTGGTCTAGCATTGCTCGATGAGGTCGAATGTTTGTTTGGCATGTTGGACGCACCCATCTTGTGATGATGCGATGATGTGTGATGACGGTCAGGAACGGCATTCATCGCAGACGTCGATGCTCTCGCGGCTGCTTTCTCTCGCTCCATATTCATACGTTCGCGTTTCTCACGGTAATCATCCAGACCAACAGTCGTGCGGCCAGAAGAGGTGCTTGGCTTGGCTTTGTTACCATCTGTTTCTTCAGTCTTGAACGGTCTACTAGAAGTGAAATTGATCCCGTCAGCGTGAACAGGCGATTGCACTTTGCGAGGTTCCGACTCCTGAAAACGTTGAAAAATTCATCAATCTATGTTGTTGTCGCCAAAGTATGAAATGATGACTCGAGAAAAATATGCAATGGATACTGACAAAAGGAGAATTCACAGGATGAGGCATGTTTGGGCTCTGATTAGCCGATATGCTGCGGATTTTTCGTCTGAGCCTTGAAGGACACTTATCGAAAATGTGTAAAAACTCTGCTGTTAACTGTGAAAGTTGGGCCCACGTAACACTTCTGTCAACGTACCAAAACCAATCTTTGCCTTCATTGCTCATTGGTATCTATCATGAGAGAAGATCTAGATAAATTTCGTTCTCACCAGCAACTGCAACTTATGAGAATAATGAAATATACTAACCTCCCAGTTAGACCATTTACAAGCCAGATGAATGCAGAAACAAGCCACTACTGTTGGTTTGTATTGCAGACACATCGTGGTCAGGTGTAAACTGAAAGTCGTTAACAACTTTTTGAGTTTTTCAACATTTACAGTTGTCATTACATGCAACTTTATTCGTCCACACAGTTTACATTTTTCCGATCATGCATTTAATTTTTCGACTAGTGAAAGAACTATTTCAATAGTACTTTCACGTGAACGCGTATATACATATTTTTTTCATTGTTTGCTTTTTTAATTGTACTGTTCATATCATACACTATTCGAACTACATCTAACAGCAACAGATTAATACAATAATTTTATTTTGTTAACTTTAAAAACGAATATTCCACGAATCAATAACGTCGTGAGAAAACAAGCATAATTTTAACAAAATAGTTTTCATATGAATATATTTTAAATTCTGCGTATAAGTCTGTTGCTCAATCTCTATCAGCTATTCAGCATGCATTCTAAGCAATCAAATTATTACTATAATTTATGAACAAGTAAATCTATGCACCTGTTTGATGCCATGAAGTACGATGTTTGAGCCAAGTCCTTGCTAGCTGTGAATGAACACAAAACTTCATTGATTAGTTAATAATTTACTGAATGAACTGTTAATTTTGTGTAAACTATTGTTACTGATATCAATTGTTATTCAAAGGAATGTTTGATAGATTATTATGATATATACATGCATTATTTATTAAAATACTGAATACTAATGAATGTAATGTCAGATGAAGTTAAATAAAGATATATTTGAAAGTGCCTTGAATTTGTAACTTACCTTTTACTAAATGGCAGCACCTGACAACATGTGTATGTGGGTGATCAATGGCCACATCAAAGGCCAATGTTTGCAGCAAGACATTTTCATTAAATACTAGATCTGCAGCTTGATCTAAGTATTGCTGAAAAATCAAATTTTATAAGATATGACTAATCAATTTGACGATAACAATAATAAGATTGCATTCAGAAATTTTTGCATTTGTTTGATTGTACCAAAAAGCTCTATTGATTTCAAGAGTGTACTCACTACTGGCAATTAATTGATAGTGATTTAGAAGGCAATCATACTATACGATTAACACACACTATACATTTCTTAAGATCACTCACACTTACATCCGTCTTGGTGTCAAGTAGTGGTGCATCCCTATGAAGACACATGTGCGCGACTTTGATAACGTGCTCAAGTTTCCTTGGCTGCTCTTCTACTTTTGCAGCTAGAAACAGAGCTGCTGCAGCAATGGCATTTCTATGGAAGTGTGTCAGCGAGTGGAAAACGTAGAATCTGTGCATATACACTATAGCTGTGTTTATGCATAATTGAGACCTGTAGATAAACATTTTACTTAGGAATACTGATATATTAAATATCTACAATAAGTAATTACATTTCTATTGTAGCAACTTTAAAATTGGCAATAGCAGATATTTTAGTAATTTTTTGCAAAATTTTTTTCAAAAATATCTTCATATTGAGTCAATGAAACAAGGACATTTTTGTAAAATTATTTACCAAAATAGTGCCACGATTTTTCAAAATAATCTCTCTGCTCCAAAAATTACTATAGATTCATCAAACAATAATAATATTAAATATTACAAATATACATTGCAACAACAACCAAAATTACTGAAAGAACTAAAGAAGGTAAAAGATGTAAAAATAACCTTGAACCCATTATTGATAAAGAAAAATATCTACTAATCTTCACGCTATGCGAGATACACTTAAGGATACTGGAACCCGGTGAATCAGTCGAAAAACAAACAAATCTACTTGACAATGGAACTTTGAACAAAACAAAAACATTGAGTGCCCCCGTCAGTCTGCCAGCACACGCACGAAAACCGTCTTCGAGACAAAGAGGCTCTCTCCGAGGCAAAAAGCCAGCGTGACGAAAGAATACAAGCAAAGTGAAACGAAGAAATATAAAAACGAGAACGTGGCCACGGTTGACCCGTTTTTCGGGTGTTCGGCCCCGTTAATTGCATGCGCAACGCCCGAAAAATGCTCCCACACACGGTGTTTTCCTCAGCATCCGTTCACTCGTGTCATGGCAATATGAGGCGACATTTTGCTCGACCACGCGCGCATGGCTTTTCTATGCCGAAAGCGAGGGTACAAAAAGGCCTTGCGCGTGGACAATTGATAAAGACAAGTACGAAAGTGCTGATCGAACGTGAGGTAAGTACTAGAATAAACGAAATTACTCACACAGTGAGGCGCTGGCCCATGTCCTGGATAAAGTTGGCGGCCTGTTGCCTGTAGCTTAGTTCCTTGTCGCCGTCGATGCCGCAACGGCGGCTCGGTGAGTTGGCCAGCTGCTCCTTGGTGAAGTACCATCGTTCGTCGGCCGCCATTTAAGTTCACGCAGGAGACTAACCGCAGGACCGCTGCTGCAGATGGACGACGACGAGGTCGACGACGTCGTAGCACCAGCAGCCACCACGTCCTCGGCCAACTTCGTCACACTACTACGGCCGCTCGATAGATCTCGACGCTGCCGACCGATCAACATATATCGGTTCGACTACGTGCGAAACAACGCCAACTTCAGCTCGCTCGTTCCTTGCGTTACTGACGCTTCGACCCTGTTGGCAAACAAATTAGGCGTTCGGTAAGCCGCACATAAATTTTTTTCAATAATTAAGACGCAATTTCTGAAATTATGCGACGTTTGTGTTTACATACACTTGGAGATAAGTCTGTTCGTTTTTTTCGTTTGTCAGAAGAGACTCATGGCGAATGAAAAAAGTAAGCTTTGAAGGACGAATGATAGTCGCGCACCGCGCGAAATACAAATTGAGCTCTCGGCTGAGCGGCCTGATGCGGAATGTCGCCAAGTCGTCGGGACTCGGCTCGCCGTTCACGCAGCTTCATTAGCCGCCGCCATGCCCGTATCCCAAGATCGTTTGCGTACGGGGAAAACTACGACTAACTTATCGCGCAACCTTTGAGTCGCGGCTTATCGCGCTTATCGGACCGAAGGCGAACCCGACAAGCTGACTGCGCGGAAAGCGCCGATGCCTCTAGTAATTAGCTCGAAAACGATAAATGCACAGGTTATTTTTGCCGAAAGCGCAGCGCACTCCGCCGACGATTTAACACGCGGCAAGTGTAATCGTTACCTTGATCTTCTCGGTTGTGTACTACCCTCCACAAATGTACTTCGGCAATAAAGCAAAACGCTCTCAGGATTTGCAGATGCAAAAAGCGCTCGTAATTGCCGCTAAATTGTAGTCAATACAGATCACGAAAGATAACAGAAAACTGTAGATCCTTACTCTGCCGAAAACGAGAGGCAAGTGACGCAGGAGCAAAAGGACATCGACCAACTCACAAATTAGTAGGAATAAGGCCCACAGGGATGGGGATAGCGAGGGCGGAGCGACCACGCGCAGGCGTGTTGGAACCTCAGCGGAGGCCAAAAATTCACTTCGTAAACGATGGTAGCGACCACGCAGTTTGCGGAATGTCCATCCCGAGATATGCGATCCCCTTTGAGCTCAATATCGAGTCAATAATCGAAGCCCCCGAGTGGCAATGGCCACAAAATTGTATTTTCGACACTCCGTGCGCAAAGTGCGTCTTTCCCGCACGCAAAAAAAAATAAAAATAAAAATAAAAATAAAAATAAAAATAAAAATAAAAATACGGTACGGCACATGTTCGGGAAAGAGTCCTTGTCTCGTGTACCTTTCCACCCTCGCTTCGCTTGCTTTGCGCACGGAGTATCGAAGTGTACTATTCCCGCACTTGTATCGTAATGTACTATTTCAAATTCGTGTTTTCCGTTACTTATAGTACATTACGATACAAGTGCGGGAAATTAGATTCTTGTCTCGTGTAGCGTTTGGAATGTATGAATGGAAAGATACACGAGACGAAAAACTTTCCCGAACATGTGCCGTACCGTAGTTTTTGATACAACGTGTGAAAGGTGCGATTTTCAACGCATGTTTTCTGTCGAGCGTGCAGGAAAGACGTACTTTGCGCACGGAGTATCGAAATGTGTTATTTCGATGTTCCGCGTGCAAAGTAAGTATTTCTCGCACGCTTGGTGAAAAATGAGCGTTGAAAAAGTACGATTACTGCAGAACCCGCGAAATTGGATAAATTAGTCCCTTGCTCTATTTTCCAAATGAAAATACGTCGTTTTTTTGGTTTTTCTTGTTGTACCAATTTCTACCGTTCTCGAATTTTACCGAGGATTTCGTTTGATCTTCACGAGAAAACATAAATACCTGTCTACCTGGAAGGCAACGAACTTACAATGCATTTATTGCAGAATAGAGAGGCCTTGATGGGCCCTACAAATCTATTTTTAATTAGCTCATAGCTACTGCTATACTATTCCACGAGAATATCACTAAATCTATATTTGGATCCAACAGCCCGTCTACTTTCGTTCCGAAACAAGCTGTGAGTAACGGGAAAAGTTGTCGTGGGCGACTAGAAGTGCCGGGAAATTGTCTATCAACGATTTGGAATATAGAAAGCCTGTGCGTTTCTAGTAATTTACTTGTATCTTTTTTTTTCATCGTATCAAGGAGTCTGGCGGTATTAAATTACTGATAAAATTCTACATAAAAATCTGTACACAGTGAAATTAATCATAATGTTTCTTTTCATAACAATATTCCCCATTACTTGCAAGAATGTAATAAATTTAATAGATATTCCCGGAGTCGGATCATCTTTTTCGAGCAAACAGTACGGAACCGGTCTGCATTGCTGTTAGTTGGTTGTTTACGAACTACAGTTCCGCAAATTCAAGTCAAAGTGTCGATGAACAGTAGCAAAAAAAAAAAAAAACAAATAAACTGTTCGCGATGTTGGGAAATCCATTTCACGCGTACAAGAGAGCAACGCGCGGTAGCGTAGTGGCAAGCTGGTCGCGCGAGGCATCTTCCCCGCCACCCTCCACCCAGGCACGTGGGCCACGTGGCTGGCACGCGCCGGGCTCACGTTCTTGCAACTGTTTAAGTTATACACGACGAAGACTTTGTAACTATAGGCAGTTTAGTTTTTTTTCACACTTTTACTTACACTCATAGAAAATACCCACGAAAAAAATTATACTGACGGTTATTTTGCTCCCGAAATTTATCGAAGGGAGTGATATGCCGTTAAAATTAGAATTTTGCGGCGCTGTAGCTGTCACATTGGGGAAAAACCAGACCAACCATGATCAGAAAATGATCAGGAATGGACAGTCCGAAGAAATTTATTTATCAACTATACATATTTATAGTGGCACGAAAAGGGATCCAAAGAAATTTATTAGCTGAACCCAAGATTTACGAGATGATCGAGACAGTTGCAAGACAATTGATTCGGCGGTTCAGGTAGGCGCGGTTTATAGACCGGCTTTTGAGCCGGGGGAGGGGGAGAAAAATGCAGCAATTTGCGAGCATCAATGCCGAACCAAAGTCTCAACTCATTGTGTAGCGGCGAATATTTTAAATCTCGGCGCGGCTCATTAAATTGCACTTACGTGCTATATCTCCGATCTATTGCACTTGCTCGAACTTTTGTCCCTGGTCCGTTCGCAGACTTTTGTATCAAGCGACTAAGCCGGGTTGTTTCCTTATAAATCCGTGATTTACGACGCGCTGCACTTTCTGGAATATTACACAGCGTCTGATACTTTTACATTTTCAGAACGGTAGACGACTCCCGCATGATAAACTACATAGTGTCGTTACACTAATGACAAATGTATTAACTGAGGCGAGGATATTTGAAAAACACAAAGGTAACTAACGTAAAGCTAAAAGAACACGAAATGACGGTATCGATAAGATTACATCTTGAATTTTCACTGGCTCGAATGTCTAATTTCTTCTAAACCGTTTTGCGTTCGTAGAATCGATTTTTGAAAAATCTTTTTTCTATTTTATATGCTTGCAATTTAAATAAAATGAATTATTTGTTGTACTTTTGAAATAATAAATTAAATACGTATCTAAAAGGATAACTTAAAAGTTGAAACTCAATGAATAAAAAAAATAAATAAAAACTAATATTCTTAAATATAGGAGTACATTCCATATTGTTGAAAATAAAAATAGGAAATGTTTTTTCTGTCAATTATACTTTTATTTTATTAAAAAAAAATAATAAGATCATTGTCACAAAGTTTTGCATTTAATCTTTTTACTTTTATTCATGAAAATTAACTGCATAATAAACTAGTTAAATGTGTATAAGATATTTAATTTTTATTTTGAATGCAATTATTATAAATGAAACGGCGGTATTTTCCAACTATACAATTTTTTTTCCAATGAGGAAAAACAGTTTTTACACACAACATAATAAACTGACCAGCATATAAAAAAACAGAATATACTAAATGATAAGTTGTTGAATACAAAATATATTTTTTTTTTCATAAAAATACAACATGAAAGAAATCAAATATAGGAAATGTATTACATAACACTTGATATGAAACGTATGTAAACGACATAACATGAGAAGAAAAGTAATGCAAGAATCCGTGGTTGCTAAAGGGGAAAAAAGAACCATCGATTGCATAATGTGGTAAAAATATATTGTTAATAAAAATTACCCTAACCACCTAGAAAAACGTGCAAAAATACAAGCCAGTGAGACATTTCACCAAGGAACTTGCAGATGTCGCAACCATTTGAGGCAACTTATCGATCAGAGAACAGCTCTTTTTCTCTTCTATATATTGAAGGCTTACTTTGCACGAAAATATCAAGTAAAATATTTTCGTGCCCTTTTTACCTCGTCACCTTGTCACTGACTCAACTTGCGTGCATTTATCATGGACGATATTCGATAAAACTGCACGAAATTTCTTGATATTGCGTCATCGCTTATACGCGAACATAACCAAAGAGATAAAGCGATAGATTGTGTGTGTTTTAGAAAAACGAACCGTCGGCATAGGCAAGTCGGGGCATCCTGAAAGATTGACACCAACTTAGAGTTATATTATCTAGCAAGGACACAAGGCATTTTGTGCCCAGGATCGCGTCGGCACTCGACACACCAGGGCTGAACGTAAAATCACGCAGCCTTTTCACGATCGCTCTGGCGTAGACTCGAGCGACCCGAAAAAACTCTGATGCTCTTACGCGGAGTCGCATCTACACACACCGACGGAGCCACACATGCTAAGAGCGAGCGATGTGTGAAGAGGGAAACGCGCATGCGCGCTGGACGAAGTGATTGTCATCGCGGGTTTTTAATTTCTCTTTTCATATTGAGAACGTGCCGAAGATTTTTCTCTTTTCTTTTCTCACTTCTAAGTCTTGTAATTCAATGAGTTTTATTTACTTGATCATCTAAATGTCTCGCCGAAAAAAGCAAATGCTAAAAACGTTTAGAAACAGACAAACACATTTGTAAAAGTTATTAATCTTTTACAGAATATACAAATCCATCTTCACATTTTCACATTGATCGGGAAAAAATATACATTGAATAAGACATCGGAAGATTGAAACCGGAGGATCAATAATTCTCGGATAATCTTTCACGGTAAGGCCCGTCAACGTTTTCTCGGAGAAAGGGTTATTTGTCAATTTTCTAGACCTTCCTATAAGCATAGATTTAGAGGGGGGGGGGGGGGGTGCTTGGACACTGCTTTCTCGGTCAGGTGGTCCTTGGCTACCTATTCTGTAGCTATTATCTATACTTTGGCACGATTCAGTGGGAAAATCTTTCTGATAACTTTTTACCTTATAAGGATATTATATCTACTGCTACTTTATATTCCTTGAATCACCGAGCTGCCGCATCAGTTATGAGCGTTTCTCAAATAGGTCGCTGCATTGTCAAAATAGAGACATAAGCTCGCAAAAAAAAGGAAAAAAGTACTTAAATAAAAGTTTTGTAAGAAAAAAAATTTGATTTTACGAGCCTTTAACAGTATTTTTACAATGAGATCGTTGATGCGATTACCAACGTGTGCTTGTCGGAGTAACTGGTTTTTCTAGTACGGCGACGGCAAGAGCATATTGATAGCCGATGACCGTGCAGCATTATCGTTCGCCTAAGTCAATACAACACGGAGGGAGTGTTGTGCTGTACACACTGAATATTAGAAACTCTCGCTGGTCGTTCTCTCACGAGCAAAATGACAAAGCGAGCAACAAAAAGGGTTGTAATCCGCGTGTGTATGCCCACACACACATTCATAAATACATGTGCATGTGAGTATATACATATGTATATATATAGGTATATATATATATGTAAGTGTTTTGCACGATGAGAGAAGGAACGTCCGCGAGCGCCGCTGCAGTCGCCACACACAAGCGAACCGCCGTGGCGCTCGGAGGCCCTGTGATATATACTGTTGGTTTTTCTGTGCAACACTCGGGCCTGCGGAATAAATCGACCAGCAAACCTGTGTCAAGGTATCCGCGACAAAATTCTCATCACTTCTTACGTGTGTCTGTCTCTTTCTTTTTCTCTCACTCTCGAATCTCTCTCTGTGGGGGAACGAGATGAGGTGCTGCGACAATCAATGAAGGTGCTCGTGTCTGGGCGTCGTCGTGTTGGGTCCTCGATCGTCTTGCGCTCGTTTCTTTTCTCTTTGATATTGCACGGCTCAGAGCAGCCGCACGTGGACACACGAAGATTTGTTGAGAGGTGGTGGGTCGCGTGCGCGAGGAGGATTTTTTTAATTGTCTTTCGCGCGCGCGACGCCAATTATTTTACCACAGAAAACGCGAGCGATCCGATATGCTCACCCACGGCCACAGCACACCTAGCACCAGCCAAAATGGCCACGTCGCGGCCTTCTTCCTCACAACTCGCGTCAAATTAGCGATTTTTTTTCTGCATTTTTTGCCAAACTAATTCTCGATAACGTTTGTGCTTATTATGCTACGATTTTCTAATGTCTTCGATAACATAAATTGCTCATTTTTATTCTATTTTTATGGGTTATTAGTCGCTATTTTGATTAGCTCAGTGATATCGTAGTTCTGCGCGGCAATTTAAAAAATGGATTTTCAGTGATCGTTTTTTTTTTTTAACAGTTAATTATTATAATGTATTTTTTTCCAATTTCAAATAGATAATTCTCCAAACCTTCGAACTTAAATAAATCAATAGTAATTTAATCTTAATATCAAAAATAATTTAATCGTCAAAGAATCAGATTAATTGAGTAATTAAATTTGTTATTTACCGGCCAGGATGACCTAGTACCCGATATACTCTGTTCACTTATCCGGACGCGTTATTTGATATAGGTGTAGAAAGTTGTTACCAATCAGAGTATCGCCTTTATTGGAATTAATCTAAATGGCAAATTAATTAATCGGTATTAATCTTCAAGAATAGATTGTAATGAAAAATAATTATTAGTAAATGTATAAGTAATATTAAATGGCATGCTCTTCTAGAGCTTGCACTTTTTATCCTGAATCCGACGATTTATCTATAAATATCTTTAATTTCGTATCAACAAGTTACTGAAAGTTGTTAATTAATCGACGTTTTCGATTTGCTATTTTCTCAATCAAAATAGTAATTTTTTTGCTAGCATTTTTCTGCATGTAAATTACCACGTCCGGATAATGGAATATTGAATTCTGTTGTTCTACTTACCATTCTCGTAAATCCGATATTTTAATCTCAAAAACGCTACAGTATTGAAGCAACATTACATAATATAATCATTTATCTTTCAAGCAAGTCCATATGCTAACTGGCTAAAATGAAAATAATTGATTTTAGACATTGCCTAGTAAAACTTTTGTTTCTTAGCTGATTGATATACTGACATGAAAATAAAAGTTGGCTACGTCGCGCTATCATGCTAATGCATATATCTGTAGATTGATGTTTATGGCGTCTGGTACACGTGACGTTGCCAAGTTTTCCGTAACGTAGGAACTTTTATTAATATTAATATTTAGTTTTTTTTTTTTTTTTTTGAGTCGAAACAAAATGTAGTCTAACACAGATTGTTTATAGAATCTCAGGTAATGTTTTTTTTATTTAAATCACATAAGCATTAATGCTGAAATTTGAGAATATAAAATTAAAAAGTGTTCTAAACTTACAAGTCAATTTTTTAGTATGCTTTTTCAGGTAAGAAATCAAGAAATAATGTCATGTTTAATATCAACCCTTGTTGAACGGTCTGAAAAACATCCATTAAAATTAAAATTTTCTAATACTTATCCAATTATTTTTGGAAATTTACGAAAAAACATCTTTGTGGAAGAATTGTGCAAAATGTTAAAATAGGTCACTATAGTTTTTAATTAAATATTAATAAAAACCCCTATAATTTAGACAAAAATTGGTAACGCAACATGTATTTGATAGGCATAAACATGATTCTATAGATATATGCATTAATATTATAATGGAACATTGCCAAATTCATGTCGGTAATTCAGTTAGCTAAAAAAAAAATTAGCACTACGTAACGTCCTTAAGGGAATGTCCAGGGGTGCTTTTGATATAAATGTATCCGGTTGCGCAAAGGCTCTATACTGCAACTGCGCAATGTGCAGTTGCTACTACGCAACCGGACTTATGCATCTCAATAAGACCCTAGGCGGATTAAAGGAACATAACCTAAATGATTTCTGAATATCACATTCTATTTCACTTTTGAATATTTTGGAAATATTTCAGTCATCCATCATTCAGATTAACTTAAGGAATGGTGGATGATTGAGTTATTTACAATAAATTCAAAACTGAATGTAAATAATGTAATGCATGTTGGTAAGCGTCGGTAACCTTTTGTATTTTATATGTATGTACCTACTACTTCCAGTTTCGAAATGCACGCCGCTGATGATTCCACGATGAGTTTTAACAAATTTTTTTTCAGGTAGGACATGTTTCGTGTCCCCAAAGCTACAATGCCTACTTCTATAGTGACTTCGCCAATAAATCCATTCAGCAAACGACCAAGAGAATTTACTCAGTGTGCCTATACATCGTATGTTTGCAATCAGCCATGCATAGATTCTTACAGTTACTGCATAAGACATATTTTAGAAGATACTAGTGCTCCTTATAGACAGTGCAGTTTCATTTACAATATCAATGGCAGGAAGTGTCACAATGCTGCACCTAAATCAGATAAAAGGGATGTTTCGTAAGTATAACATGTTATTTTTAAAACAAGTTTTCTAAGCAAATATATCTTAATTAAGCCTATTAAAATATATATTTTTTTCATTATAGATATTGTCCTGAACATGCTAGGAGAGCTCAAATCATAAGGACAAAATCCAATACCAAACATTCGCTACCTGAAAGTCCAGAAACTTTACTATTAACCATTGGACATTATGTTAAACAAACAGATCCAAATATAAAGACAGAAAATGGAGAAGAATCCAAAGATAAAGTTATTGATCCTTTTAGTGAGTATTAATATTGATGGATTAACTTAAATAAACAAGCTATCATCATTCTTTAACTTGTATTCTATCGTTTTTTAGATGAAATAGACGCTTGCAAAATAAATGCAAAAGGGCCAGATATTTTAGACTATGCTAGCTCCTCAGAAAGTGATGTAGAACCAACTGCTGTTACAGATACTGTCAGAGGGACTTATTTAGATGATAGTGATAACGAAAGCTTACACAGTGCAGAAGAAGATCCTCTAAGGTATATATATATATTTTTAAATATTAAAAGTAAATAAAATTGATCAACTAAATTAATGGTTGATTCTTTTTAAAGACATGCTGGTGTATATACGGCAGAAGAAGTTGTCTATATTTCTAGAGAAAAACTAATGAGGTTACAATCTTTATACATAGATCAATTTAAAAGATTACAGTACATTTTAAGAGAGAAGAGAAGAAAATATTTACATGCCTTAAAAAAGGAAAAAGAAACTTTATGTTAGTTTTTAGTATCTAATTTATGTTATGATTAATTCATAGATTTCTAAAATAATTATAATTGTTTGGTTACAGGTAGCATTCATGATCAAAAAAAAGATAGTGCAAAAGAAAAAAAAACCTACCAAAAACTCAAGGCATTAAATAGTTACCATAGACGAAGTGGCGTTGAAGCTATTCTCTACAAAAAATTGATGGAGCGACGAGCAGAAGTGGCAGGTGGTCACATACAAAAGTCGTCTAGTACGCAAAAATGTATTTTCACGGAAGGTGGAGTCAAATGTGGAGATAAAACATTACCCTCGTCTAAATACTGTCGCAAACATATACTCAAAGTAATTGTCTTTTTTAATTATATATTTTTTCAATTTATTACTATTTTGTAGCTATAAATTAACGTTATTCAATGTTCAGGACCAAAACCAAGTATTATTTAAAGCTTGCGGTGCTATAGAAGCAGATACCGCATGTCATGAACCAGTACCTGTGATTTTCGATGCAAATTGTGTATTCCATTCTCAGTTACCAAGTGAAATCAAATTAGAACCTATGAAGGTAAAGTAATATGAATTTCATATGATTATCCTCATTATAATGAACCTTTTTGATATAGCCATATTTAACAAAGATTGTTTTTCAAATGTAGTTTAAAGAAGAGAAACCACCAACCGTAGAAGTCACCGTAAAAGAAGAAAAAACTAGTATGGATATTGATGTCGTTGGAGGAACGCATGAAATAGACCCCGAAGATGATATGGCAGGTATAATGCGTGAAATGAACGATGTTGTTAACAAGAAAACGACTTTCAATGACAGTATCATCAGCGAAACAAGCACGGATACAGCATTTAGTTTAACGGCACAAATGAGTGACAAAGATGAAATGATATCAATGTGAATAATTGAAGGTGACATCGATACTGTTACCAATAACATTTTCCAGTAATGTAGATGTCGTTTTATTTCTATTTTTTATCAAATACTTTAAATCACAAGTCACCCTATTATTGTATAATAGTATTTATTTAGTCAAACTAAAATTTCATTTGTACATTATTCAAAAAATAGTTATAAAATGTAAATAAGTTGTTGGATATATTTATAAAATCAAGTTTCTAACTAAATTGACTTACTTTACTCCCCATCATTAACTCGCTCAAGTAAATAATAAAAATCAAAAAACATCAGCAATCTAACGGAATCTGAGATACAAAATTTGGTGTGATTTTTTTTCTTGCAAAATAGAAATAATCGCAGTCCCAAAAAATGTGTAGATAGAGTAAAGTATATAAATAAGCCATTTAAATTCTTATATATATATATATATATATATATATATATATATATATATATATACACATATGAAATGCAGTCGACTATGAAAAAGTAAGGGATATAATTACAACTCTAAAATTTATTCGTTATGTCAATAGATTTTTTGAACGTCTTATTTGTTGTCACGCATTTTTTTTTTTATTATAAAATATAGACATGACAGTAGTCATTCAATCTTTTTATAAGTATACCGAAAATATTCATATACTTATGTACAATTATGTGGTTTTCAATGTGAACAAATTTGATCACATAAATCATATACATAATCATTACATAACAATGCTGAATAGCCAGAAAATAAGTTGAGTGCTTGTTCATACTTTACAGCGATTGAGCGCTATTATTGCTGTTAACTTAATCCATTTAACTTTTAACTAACAATATTCTGCGTTATATTGAATAGTTGTATTTAGCAGGAACGTCAGTTAAAATTACTTAATGTTACACAAGTGTTCTGTAAATATTTCACTTTCATAACTTTCGTAATGAATTTTTTTATTACATTTTTTAAGTGTACGGAAAAGTGTTCAAATGGTTAGTAACGATGTATTTAAAAAAACTAGTCTAGAGATTGAAATCATATTCTTTGATTCACTTTTATATGCTGAAAACCAACAATTGATATCGATTTTATTTATATATATTTGAAAATAAGCAAAACTGTTTTTCACATTTTGTACATGCTTATTAAAAAGAATAAATTTAAATGATATAATAATAAAAAAACAGTGCCATTTAAACTCTTTGCCTTACAGTAATAAGTATGCTCATCATTTCTTCATGTTTGATTGATTTTAACGTTACTATACTGATTACTATTTGACATTCAATTAAAACTATTAAGTCAGGATTACAAAAAAATATTTTCAATACTCCGTGCGCAAAGTGCGTCTTTCCCGCACGCTCGGTAGAAAACGTGCGTTGAAAATCACACTTTCCACACGTCGTATAAAAAAATACGGTACGGCACATGTTCGGGAAAGAGTTTCTCGTTTCGTGTACCTTTCCATTCATACATTCCAAACGCTAAACCAGACAAGAATCTAATTTCCCGCACTTGTATCGTAATGTACTATTTCATTCGTAGTTTAGAATTCATTGAAGTACAGCAGAATTTTCATATTACATATGGTAATTAATAATTTAATGCATGAATTGTTCATCTGAATTCTGAATATTAGTGATGTCAAATAAATTCACTAGGTTGTCAAATTCCTTATTTAGTGTTTATATTTGTTTGGAATTCTACGATTTACAATTAGAGAGCTACTAACAATAACTAAAAAAACAATATGCCAACTCATTCAAACTGAGCTTGATTTCACTTAAATATTAATAATGAAAATTCAATACTGCAAACTTGTTTCTAAACTTTCTGCGTGTGATGTTCGTAATTGTTCCCATTCTAAAGCTTAAAACTGTTTTCCAAAGTTATAATTACTTTTAAAAAAATTAACCTAATTCTCAAATTCAATATATAACAATGATTTTTTCCAGGAAAATAAACAAATTTTATGACAATAAATAAATTGATTAATGACAATGAATAAAAATTCTTATGTTTCTAAAACATGTCCATTGATCAGTTTCAATGCATTCAAATAACAAAAAAATCATTATTTCAATATCCAAACAAACTAATTTCTTCTCTCGTTGTCTAAAAATAAATGATTTGAAATGCAATATAAACGGATTTTTCTATTATAAATTTTTCAATTCTTAATTTTTCCACGCTTACTAAAACTTACTGGATTTCACATGATTGATTCGCAACCCTAAAATTTAATTAAGCTTAAAATGCAAGCTGCGCAATTTTATACTAAATCTATTCGCGATTGTAGTATACACTATCCTATTTATTTCGATAGTAATCGCACGCATATGCACAAAATGAAAATTATTAATGTTTCTCAAACCGCACATTACTAGTTCTAGTCATCCAAACCAAAAATTCAAACTCTCACTCCAATTGTAATTGAACTTTTTAGGCTTCGAATTGACCGTAGTATTACATTGATAATTTGACTTATATATTACTTAATTATGTAAGTAAAGTCAGACTTGTTGGATTTAACTGTCAAATAACGTTTGGAGATCGGGTTCATAAAGCGCAATCACTAACATGATACCGAAACCAGTTATTAGGCCTCCTGCTTGCAAGAGAATTTGCCAGTGTGCACCATCCAAAATCGAGTGGTTAGAAGACAGTTCAGGAATCTTGTAAAGTAATAATAATTTTTTTTTAATTTTTTATTAATTTTGAAATACTACTAAAATCAATAATTATATTAAAAATGGTGCTACATACCATATCCACAAGAGCTATATATATAAACATTCCAGCTGCAGCAGCAAACATCCAACTGCTTGCAGCTGGGGTAGCACCGAGTAATACTCCAAATACCATACCGAACAGACAGAGTATTGAAGATAACAGATTATAGAAAATAGCTTGTTTGGCACTCATGCCCGCTTTTAATAGAACTGCAAAATCACCTAAAAGTATAAAGTCACCATTAAGTTCCGAAACCAAAGTCTAGAATTTAGAGTTCTTCTAAATCGTATTAAGTACCTAATTCGTGAGGTAATTCGTGGCAAAATACAGCAATGGTCGTGGAAAAACCTCCAGCAATATTTGCCGAAAAAGCAGCACCTATAGCCATGCCATCTGTAAAATTGTGCAAACCATCACCCATCACAACCATCCACGCTACACTTGACATTGAATCTGGGGTAGAATGAACGTGGCCTGAAAGAAAAATTATCAATTAAAATATACTATATCATTCAAAGATTGAGAACAGTTTTAAATAGAAATCAATATTACTATGTCCATGACTGTGGCCATGATGTTTACCCTCATGCTCCCTAATAATCACAGTATAACTTTCTGCTTCGTTCAATGGTATATCGGAACCATCAACAGCTTTTTTCGTATCGTTGATCACAGTATCATCAAGCTTCCAATCCTCATTACCTTTCTTCTCCATATCGTTTGACATTATTTTGTTCGAAACCGAATTACAATTTGTCGCATTGCAAGTTAAAGGCTTTTCCTCATCAATACTCTGTGGCTTTTCGTGATGATTATGTTGATGAAGATTATCTAGAAGACGAATAAAATAAAATAACTGAAGCGTTCAAATCACTTTTGATGATTGCCGATTAAACATTTACAGAAAATGACAAATACCTTGAGTTTCAGTTGCGATTTCTCCATAACAATACGGATAAGACGTAGAATATTTATGTTTGCACAACTTTTCACCGACGGTATTGCTGTTACCCGCATCGGACTCTCTTATGACTCGAGCGCGGTTGGGCACCTAACATTATTTCAAGACAGACAAAATTAATAATCGGGATCAAAATCAGGTACATTACGTTGATAAATATTTATAAAAACAAATATCTTACAACAACACTCACTTTACTTCGGCTCTGATTATACCTCCTCCATTCAGATATAATATTTAATACTTTTTCCGTAAAGAAAAATATAACTAAACCTATCATCGCTACAAAACCTTTCCACATGTTCGTGTTGTGCTCATCTTGACTATGACTTACTGATAAATGCGTGTGACTATTATCGTGCGAATGACTATGATGCGACATCATGGCCTAAAACAACAACAATTAGATGATACTGTACTTTGAAAAGTAAACAGTTTTAAAAAATTTTTCAAAGTCACATTTATGTACCGTAACGATCATGAAACTTTCAAAAGATGAAAGCTAATTTATGTAATTGATAGATGAACACCAATGGTGCTATAAATTTTAATAAAATAAATGGTGCTGTGAAAGATAAAAAATCCTTACGTGAGGTAACAAGTGTATGAGAGCATCACCACAAAGCGTACCAACAGCTAGTGCCACAAGAAATTGTAGCAGCTGGTGGTAATAGCTTTTACTCATCATCGGGATTACTGCAACTCCCAGAAGTCCACATAGACTTATAATGAGTATGCTGACCGTCGAGTATACCCATACTAAAAAATAACATTAAACATGTATATTTTTTGAGAAGTAAACAGAGAAAGAGATGATTCACGATTGTGTGAGAAAGGAAACCAGTTGCCGACAAAAATTATCGCTACTTCCTGCTATCAAAATAAAAAGAAGTAACGCATTTCACACCTTGAAACATGTTGCGCGTCCTATCGTTGCTGCTTTCCATTGCGGTACCGACATTACCGTGATTGATGACGGTTATGTCGTCGACCTGTATACAACCAGAAGTTGTCTGCTCGACCAGTTGATAAATCAGTGCTGGGCAGACTCGTTCGAACAGCCAGCTTGGTAGCTCCTTCGTGCTACTACCGTTCGTATAAACCTTGTCACCCGACAGACTACTCAGCAGTTCCCTGTTGTTCAAGCACTGCAACAATGGATAACAATTCACAAGATTATGTACCTTTCGCATGCCTCATCAGCCGCAATAACAAGTGACATTGAGAGATCAACTTACCCGCTGGTCATCAACACCCTTTCGTACGTGAGATTCCTTGATGTTGGCTGCAATTTTATGTAACATCGTTACATCTAATAATATGTAACGATGTTACATATTATTAGATGATGATGTTGTCGTCAAGGAAAAGATAAATAACTACGTTTACAGCCAAGGCTAGTTTTGTTCTCGTATTGCATCACTCGCAACAAACATTCAGACGCCAACAAATCAAATTAATTTTGACCATAATTTTAACCAAGTTGCACACATTTTAAATTTATCAGCGATAGCGCCGAAGAAGTTTTATGTATTACGAAAACGTCGACGAGATTTCAGCTCTTACCGATGCATATATAAAGCAAAGGCGATATTGTAACTGCGCGGATACAATCTACAAGAGGATATCAAAGCCTAGAATCGCGCTATTGATTAATTAACGACATCATGCATAAATACAAATGAACGAGAGAGTCTGTGAGAGGCAATTAAGATCTAAACAAAGTTACTATGCAGTCGCAGCGGAGCGCATATTCACGATTGATTTGGATTATAATCTTAGAAAGCTATATAGTATGTTGATCAAGTTGGCGGGTGAGTTCACGGACACTCCGAGCTTTTTTAAAGAACTGATTAGCGATTCGAGCAAGTCAATTGACGTTTCTTAGCTTCTCTCTCGCTCGTCTTGTCGATATCAATCGCTATCATTAAATCAACTCAATTAGTCAGCGTTTGAGCTTCGCATTCCACTATATCGGTCGCGATGGACGTCGATTACGATTCTTTTTAATTATTTCGTACAATTTGATGTTGAACATAGGGAGTGAAGTGTCCAAATAACAGTGTTATCATGCCATTGATTAAGCCAAGATGACATAATCAAAGAGACTTTTTGGCAGGTATGCAACGATTCTTCATTTCGCAAGATGCCAAATAAAGAGACGGCTATACTTGTTTACCTAATCTACTTCCTGATTGATTGCTGTTGATGCTGTGACTCTCCTGCTCACTGACTCTGCTTTCCAACTGGAATAGACCTATTTTTTTTAATAGCTTCTCAAAGCCCTCCATTGTCATGTGCTCGCCATTGCCATATTGTTGGAACAGTTTCATAGTGAAGTACTTCTCATTGAATTCTGTGCTCCGTTTAGCACGTGAATTTTTGGCATTTTTCGCACTTTTCGCGTTCATTGCCTGTAAGTCGTTCTGACCTAGCCTTTCGAGTAATTCTTGTCTTCTGGGCTCTTGGAGCTTTTTAATATGTTCTAAGTCAAGTTCTACACTATCACTGTTGGATTTTTCGATACTATTATGAGGCACTTTATGAAGTAGATTATCAGTTCTGTTATAGATTTTTTTTGACCACTCAGACACTTCATTTTTTATCCGATTGTCTAAGAAATGTTCACTGTCATCAGATGAATCTGTAGAATATTCCTTACTAGGAGGTGTTGTTTTTTGCACCATTTGTGACATTTTCATATGAGCCAGACATGGTGTGTGTGTTGCACAAAATAAACACACTACGCACATAGCCACAAAATGTGCCATCTTCATTTACCTACAAAAAAACAACATTATTAATTTTTGTATATTTTTCCATCTAAAATCTTAATATTTCGTTTTACGAATCTCATTTTTGAGTATCAATATCAGATCTTGAACTAGAATCTAAAAATAATAATTCATAAATAGAACAAGACGCTTACAAGAAGGATTGATGAGTTATAAGCAATTTACTCATTCAATTACAATCATCTGGAACATTCTTGATTAACGAAGAATCAGATTAGATGAAATTTTTACAATTATTACAAATGTAAACATAGAGCAAACATTTAGCTAAAACTGGAAAAATTGCACTTTATGCATTGTTCACATCAACTATGAAAATGACAATATTTCATGTGTCATGTAACTACATTATACAAATACTTGTTTGGAAGAATTGGAACCACAATAAACTATTGGACATTTCCAATCCAAATAATTAATGCCCTCGAAATAAAACGCTACGTAATAAAATTCTAAGTATTTTTTTGTCTGGATAACGACCAACCAGTATGCCGTCGTCTAGTTCGATTTAAAAACTTTCTTTAGCGTACAAATTTTGATTAGAAAAAAAATGTTCAATTTAAATCCTCATCTATCGTATTATCTCTCGCATTTCTTCGCTTTAAAATGCAGGCATCTACAAGGTGTAGTATCGGCGAGTGCCCGGCATCGATAATAAAGATTAACGACAAAAACACTGTTTACAAATAAACTACAAATTGAATAATCAGCTCTCACACAGTAAAGTAGAATAAAAATGCTAAAATGCGCTACACTAACGGTATTCCAGTTGGTCAACTAAAATCGCAGGTTTCTAAAAATACCGACAGCCACGGTTGCGGGTGGAGAGAGGATGCGTGTCTTCTCCAAAGCTTTGGCAAACAACTGGGCCAATGCGCGTAAATTTCACGAGCCTCACTCTGGAGCAAAATTCATGCTCTACAAATGTATTTGCGCAAACGCATACACACCTCGCTCTCACTCGTTTCTTTCTTTCCTTGAATCTCTCCTCTCCTTCGCTCTCCTCGCTCACGCCGTTTCTCTAACAAACGTCGCGTGGCATCTTCGTCGTCTGGGATCCTCTGGGGGCACGGTGTTACGGCGCCATAACCTCAAAATTCGCGTAATAAACACGACTTCCGTCTTGTACGGCGTAGCACACAAAGATATAACTACGGCGACTGTTGCTGCTGTGCTTGTGCTGGTCGCAGCAGCTTCGACCCCCGAAACCTCTTGCCGGCAGCAAGAGACGAGTTATGTTCGACAGCCGTCTGCTATCTGCGATTTTTCGCGACAGCTATGGAGGCGACTATATCGGAAATAGACGCGAGGGGGAGACAGCTGACGACGAACGACGTATTTTTAGCTGTCAAATAACGAGAAAAAAAGACTGTGACAACGACGTCGTCACCCCCGCGTACTCTCGACAAACGGGCACGCACACGTGATTATTTAAATCATCTACTGCTGCTGGTGAACGTATATGTAAGTTACGTAGAGGGGTGAATGGGAAAGGGTCAACCAGCGTGGATACCAAGAGAGCCTTTCTTCAATGCCGCACGAGAACGTTGGAATGCCATGATACTGCGATTTATTTCGGAGCGTACGACTAATTGAGAGAAAACGAGTTGCGCTTGTTTTTTTTAAATCGATGGTTGAATGGAGGGGAAAGTTGTCTGCTAAAAGTGTACATTACTACGCATAGTTGTCAACCTAAGATAATATTTATAAAGGAAACATTACTAATCGAGTCTATTTTTTTTACATCGACGAATAAGCAATTGAATCAGCATTTGTAATGTGTACGTGCATGCACCAAAACAGAATCGGCCATTAACTACTTATATTCAGCTCAGAAACTGATAATCACTAAAAATACTTGTAATAGTCATCGTGTCACTGATTGAACAATACATTTTATTCAAAGAGCAGCCACCCAGAAGTGACAAAGAGCAGCTAATGAAAAATCAAAATTTTGAAAGTATTTACAGCACATTGTCGCCGCTGAAACTTAAAGTACCCGCTGAATAATTTGTCAACAAATAGGTACTCACGCTGCAAGAGAGGCGCGCCACGCCTCGTCGCTGCCAAGAACTTAAGCACAAAAGATAAGTGTTTTGGTGTGCTCGACAGTCGAGCAATTTGAACGTTCACTGTACCGGCAAATGTACACGAGCTAGACACTTTGAAATGTTGCAAGTGTTTGCAAACACGAGTGAGTCCTTCCTTGCACCGGGAAGCGTGAAGTTGACTGGCGAGTCGTGGCAACGGCGCGGGAATATATGTAATCTGAAAATCACACGCTTCAACGCCGGCGAACTCCCTCCTCTCCCCTGACGCGCTCGTTCTCTGCAACAGGCCAGGCTCGGCGACGTGGAGTTTCGGTTGGTCAGTTCTTCGTCACTGTGATTTTTTTTTTCTTTCACCATGCGCGAGGCAGATTAATTGGTTGGACTTGCTGCTGTGGCTTTGCTACCGAAATCGTGCGACTTCATATTGTGTATTTGAAGAATATAAGAAAAAAAAATTTTTCTACGTTTAGTTTATTGTTTTCAAATGGCATGTGCGATGATCGACGATTGTTAGATTTTTAATCCTATCTGGCGCGACATTGCCATACCTGTGTGGAATATGACGTTGCTTTACCAAAAAACATGTGAAATAAATCTTTTAGAATTTTGTGATTCGAGAATATCTTTAAAATGCTCGAGCTTGGGACAATACGCCGAAAGCACGCAAGATTATTATCATATACTTACATTTGTACGTTCTATCAGCTATGAGCAATCACGGAATGCCCCATTCTCTCTTACATCAAATTTATAAGTAAACACTTTTATACTTTGTTGTAATACCTCTAAATATCAATTTTACTCATATAAAAAAAATAAAGATACGATAAGTATTAATCGAACAAATTGAAATCGGTGTTTCCCATGAGAAGTACGTACAATCGTGCTGTTTTTTATTTACAAACTCGAAATACTTTGTCTATATCTATTTGTTCTTAAAAAGTGTAATTTTGATTATAGATGTGCAACTGCTTTTTTGACAATGGATTGTTCAATAGTTGCGATGATTGTATTAATCAATCAATATTGTTGATGATAAAAAAAATAGTGAAACACTTATAAAAATATTATAAAACAGATTTGTCCTCGTTATTATTTTGTCCTTAAATTACTAATTTATCACCTTAGAATAATTTTTTATTAATGTTTGTTTTACATCATTTTTCTTAAAAGTGTGTTTGACAAAAATAAATTAATACACGCTTCAAACGATTTATCAACAAGATAAAAGTATATGCAAGCTTTAATTGCCAAAGACTTGCAAATTCGGAAAATCAATGGAACATTTAAATTATTTACGTAACACCTAACATTCTTCTTTGAAAACATTAGTTTACACTGGAAAATTAAAAAATGGATGGACATATCTCACGTTAAAAACGATTTTTTTTAACGAAATCAGCAATTCTTTACGTTTTCTAAATAATGTTTTCGTAATGTTTTTTGTGTCATTCGGATTTATATCTCGTTTTTTAAAACACCGGCTCAAATCTTTCTTCCGCTGTCTTTTCTTTTTAGAACAATTTTTTAATCATTTGTAGTTTTTGTCATTTCGTTTGAATATGGGTGTTTCATTGTCACGCCTGAAATGTAACTTATTCAGGTCTTATTCCTTTTCCTTCTATGGATACTTTGTCTCTTCCACAGAATTAAGTCATAAAACAGCAAATTTAGCACGTCTTTTTCAATTGCATTCCATGATAAAACTTCGGCACAATTCAACTAAATTTTTACATTAGATCGAAGGAAACGGACAAACACGCGGGCGACGATAACAGGGGCGTCACATGTAAAAAGCGATAGTCCGGCGTTTATTTGGGATGCCAGTGTGGAAAAGAAGAGCGTATGTGCGTTTGTAATTAGCCGCAGACATAATAATCAAACATACCGATCTAATTTGCCATGCAAATTTTTGAAGCTCATAGAACAATTTTGAGAAAAGTAAAAAAAGTGCTGAATATGTTCCACGGTAGTTGTGTTAAAAAATCGAATATCCATCGACTAACGACTACCAAATACATTGACAAATTATTCGATCGTCATCAATTATACGTTCAAGGTCACAAGCGTGGAAAAAAAATTCAAC
This sequence comes from Phymastichus coffea, assembly GCF_024137745.1. Taxonomy (NCBI): domain Eukaryota; kingdom Metazoa; phylum Arthropoda; class Insecta; order Hymenoptera; family Eulophidae; genus Phymastichus; species Phymastichus coffea. The sequence continues at coordinate 236,531 of NW_026706975.1, forward strand.
AAACCTGCCACGCGACTCGTGAAATTTGCAATCGCAAGTCTATTTTAAACTGACACCAATAATGCAAGTTCCTGATCACCCATTTTTTCTTATCACTCTCCGAACAAAGAATCTAATGTCGATGTGCAGAAAAAAAACTGTCGGCAAAAGCCACAAAACGCGTGAGAAAAATAACACAAGTATAAAAAGATCACTAACGCCCACCTCTCGGCTCCTTGAATTTTTCCAGCAAACAAAACAAAAAGAGCCGGTTATTCTAGGAAGTTAATGCGCTCGCACGAGCGATAACAATGGATCGATCTCCGTGTAATTGTTATTTGTCCGTAACTGCAAGGGAATTAGCGTGCAAGAGGTAGGCAGCATATATTACAATTTTTATTGGTAAATTGGTAAAATATAAATAAAATTGAAAAGAAATAATATACACGTGTATCGAGAATCGAGTGCGCATAAGTATGGAATACAGATCGGAAAATCGGTAATGAACGTCTCTAGAGATTTATTATTCTCACTATTGAAGTGTTGTTATGCAATTAATGATTTATTCATTAAACCGCGCTATAATTGTTACAAATAAATCTGTCGTTGCCTTCATAAACCAGGCTTGAACACACAAAGAATTATCAGCTTTCAAATGTACTATAAAATATTTACTTAAGGTACAAATTCATGAATTCTGTTAGTAATGAAGTAACGAAAACTAAATACAAAATAGTACTTTTATAGTTTGAAAAATTCGTGGCTTGATACAGGTACGTTACAATTGAAACAATTACTGCAGTGTCGGCAGTGACTCAGTGGTATTAAGCTTTTTGCATGCATTTTGCATGAAGGTAAGCAAATGACTCTAATTCTAATCAGATAAGAGTGAGTTTCTAATGTAACATTAAGTTTCTTTACTTAATCCAAATTACCTTGATACATTGACAAAGGAACCTGTCAATTATCAACTATTTTCTTTTTTTTAATATATAAGATTCTTTATTTCACGTAGTGTTTTTGTCATATTAAATAATAAATAATAAATGTAAATTTTATTTAGTCAAATCGATAGTTTAAAAAAAATGTAGATAAGAAGTATCGGCATGTTTGGAAAAAAAGTCGATAAAATGACCAGCCTTCCGTGACGTATAATTAACAAGGAAACAATCGTACGAATTTTTTACATTTCTTAATAACTATATAATTAGGAAGTAAAGAATATGTGACTAATCATATTTGCAATATACATTTGAATTTTATGGTTTGCTTGTTATTTAGGTCAATGTTTCGTCGGTGGTCTTGGAGATATTAAATGTTTTAAAGCGTGGAAGCTTGCTAATAAAATTAAAGTTAATTTTCTTCTATACGAATTATTTAAGCAAAAAACATTTCTTCGTTTTTTTGTTAAAAAACTAAAAAATTTTTAATGAGTATTAATTAAAAATATGGTATGGTCAACAATTGAATAACAAAAAATTGCTGAGCACAAGCCTAGGATTGTTTTATTAAGGGTAAAATAGTATAAATAATAGATTAAGCGATACTGCTAGCATTGGATGCAATCCTGGGCCATAAATCTGCACATTCTTTTGCAACTGGACCTGTTATCGCTGAACCCTTCATTTCACCCTTATTGTTAACAATGACGCCTGCATTGTCTTCAAAGTATATAAACACTCCATCCTTCCTGCGAAATGGTTTCCGTTGCCTGATCACCACTGCAGGCATAACTGTCAATCAAATTATTATTATTATTCTTTTTTGCATTCTCTTCCAATTAATTTTGTAATGATATCATTTTTACTTACCCTTTTTTCTGAGTTCAGGTTTTCCTTTCTTGACTGTAGCAACCACCATGTCACCTGATCCAGCTGCTGGTAGACGGTTCAGGCGACCCTTTATACCTTGTACAGCAATGACATATAAGTTTTTGGCCCCTGAAAAAATATGAATGTGTAAGCTTAGTTTTTATATTCAAAAATAATTCTTTCATATTACTACTACCAATTAATTAACAAACTGTAAAATATTTTGATTACTTTTCTTCAAAACTCTAGTTAAGTCACTTGAAAATTGTATATTTTCAAATTTACTTTTCCCCAAATATGTTCAAAGACAAAATAAAAAGAATCAACATTTGTTATTTTGGTATATTATTACAAAAAAATATTCAAGTGATGAAAAATTTAATCAATGCATAAGTATTCTTTTAATTTAAAAATATGACAGCTAAAAAAAATATTAATACAAATTAAGTTTTTAAAAAATAAACTTTAAATAAAATATTTATTTTATTTAGTCAATTCTAATGAAGAGAAATTGTAGAAAATATACCTAAAAAAATATCTTCTAATTGAATCAAATAGAAAATTGTAGTATAATCAGCTAAAAACTTATTCAATGCACTTATTTGATAATCTGTTCTACAGAATTATATTATTTAAAGAACTTATACCTATTAAGGCTGTTTGTTTATTTATTTTTCATGCAAAACATTTAAGAAATAGTCATAACAAAATTAAATAAATTTTATATAGTGAAGTTGAACACTGTTGTCCATTATAAAGAGCTAAGAAAATTAAGTCTTAATTTTGACGCTGCACTGCATGTTGCCAAAAGCTCAAAGCAGATAAAGTATGTTTTAAAACAAAGCAGAAAATAATCTTTCAGTAATATAATAATAATAAACTATACAGTATACCCCTCAACCATGCGTCTACCTTTTGAGGTTAAAGACACGTACCCAGGATAGATAAAAAAATTACTGTTAACAACTTACCAGTGTTATCAGCGCAATTCATCACTGCTCCCACGGGTAGACCCAGGGATATCCTGAATTTGGCTCCCGCCGAACCACCACGTCCTTAAAACAGAAAACCACATTATAACTTGTTATAAACATACTACAAACCGACATCGTCACTTTTTGCGAGTCTATTTTCACACAATTATTGGCACTCGAGGAAAAAATTTTTATTGAAACACATAAATCAACGCTTGCAATTTTATAAAATAATCGACTCAAGCTTTATTTGGTTGATTTGAAGTTGATTCCAATGGATATCACGAGCTCTTTCAACCGCTTACCTCTCTTCGACATCTTGACGACTTTGAAAGAGAGTGTTCAACACGTCCGTGAAACATCTATAAGCGCTCGTCGCGCACAACTCGCGCGCCGGCGCACTCTTCTCCGTTTCCGGTTTTGCCGCTAAATTATAATAGCTCTTTAAGTTTATTTTTTAATGACAATTAAATTCAACAAAATTGTCGTAGAATCCAAGAAAATTACACTTTTTTTCAATACTTTCAACTATAAAAAAGACCTATAATGACGAAATAACAAATGAAAATACACTTTCAGTTACTTTTCGAGAAAGCGGTTTTTTTTTTGCAGCTTTTTGGCTGAATATTTTATCAAAATTAACTGGTAAACGCATTAATTAAAATGTTTCAAGAAGAATTAGAAAATTTTCAAAATTATGAGTGGATCGATGATCATGTACCTTTACAAACTCGAATACTCGACTCCTTATATTCGAGTTTGATAGAGCTGGAGGTTACATTTTGTTTGTCTATTTGTAATTTTTGATATCTACTTCAATCGATGATTAATAAATAATTGTAATATCTTTTAATAATATTTCAGAATGATCCTTTGAAAGATATACGTAAAATTGTAACTATTTGCGGAGAAAAATGTATAGATATCCATCGTAAGTTTCTTTTATCTTTAAAAAATAATTATAAATCTTTAATCTTGTTAAAAAAATAGTTTACTTCAATTACGTAAACTGATAGTTCCCACCAATGCTTAATAAAATACTTATGACCGGATATAAAAAAATTGGTATACTTAATTTTTTTTCAAAACATGATGTTTTTCTTCTGCACGTTACTATTGTGAGCAGGAGTCACGAGTTCGTCTGTTTTCTCGCGTCGGCTGGTTTATAGCGTGAAGAAAACATTGATTTGTATGGTATAAACAATCATCGATAAAAATGCAAAACTCAACGTTACTAGAACCATGGGATGTTGATATAGGAGGTGCATTACAGTTGAAAAACTTTATATATCTTGTTGACATTTACATATCCATCTATTTTCCTAAAAAGCTAACCTCAGTTTACAAAAAAAAGAGATATTACTTAACTTGTTTGTTGTTACAGCGCAAGAATCATGGCCACAACCAATTCAGCTGTACCAGCCTTACGAAGTAGAACAAATTCTATTGCCTGACAATGCGAATTGTTTGGCTGTTCAAGCATATCTGAAAATGTGTAATTTGGAGTTTCAAATCGAGCCTCGGTGGAATGCTGAGTACATGTCACCCTCAGGAAAAGTTCCTTTTATCAAATGTGGTGCATTTATTGTCCCAGAATTTGACAACGTCGTTGCATTTATATCAAATAGAGGTTCAAGTTTATCTGAAAGTCTGAGTAAAGAAGATAAAGTCAACTTAAGAGCCTATACGTCATTAGTCAATAATGTTCTCTATAATGCAGAACTTTATGTTTGTTGGTGCCATGATGAAACGTACAAAAGTATCACAAAGGAGAGACATGGAAGTGTTTATCCTTGGCCTTTAAATCACCTATTGAATTGGCAGAAAAAAAATCAAATAACAAAAAAACTAAGCATCCTGGGTTGGGCTCACAAGTCATTGGAGGAAGTCTTTGAAGAAGTTAATAAATGTTGTGAAGCACTTTCAGAAAGGTTAGAAGACAAGATGTACTTTTTTGGTGACAAGTAAGTACAATGATATTTGATTTTATACATATCTTTCATCATTAATAATTATCATTTTTCGTTTCAAGTCCTAACGAACTAGATGCTTTGGTATTTTCCCACATCCATATCTTAACATTAACAAGAAATCTTCCAGCTCCTATACAATACATTGCCACCATTATTCGTAGATATCCTCTTCTTATTGATCATGCTTACTCCATAAACAAATGTTATTTTAATCGCACTCCTAATCTCAGTATTGATAGTTTTGAAGTGTTGAAATCTTCCTCAGAAGAATCTATAATTAAAGAAGATAATGGCTATGACTATATTGATGATATCCTACGTCCTTGTCTCGTTGATTATTAATAAATTAATTTTTGCACACCTTGTCCATCTCTAATAATATCATGTATTATGTCTAAATTCCTTGTAATATGTTGCATGTTAATATAATATTTTGCATTCAAAAGTTACTGTATTCATTTTTGTTTTGAAATCCCACAGACCTAATGAGCTGGATGCCCTTGTATTTGGACATATATTCAGTATTATAACAACACCTCTGACTAAGGACAATGCTTTGGCCAATATTGTAAAAAATTATCCAAAGCTCATCAATCTATGTAAAAGCATCGAGGATAGGTATTTCCGACGCGACGAAGAATAGAAATTGCTTGCCAGTTTGAATTTTAGGTGCATTGAAATATGCTTTACAAATATTGAAGAAACCAAATTTTTTTGCTATGCTGATACAAAAGTTAGCGATTCTTTAGTCCAACGTACATGTTGTGTGCAATAATAGCTTAAGTATTGACGTAAAAAATTATAAAGAACATCATACAGACCTGAAATTCAGACGGCAATGTTTTAGTCTTTGATAGATCACCTTACAATTGATTGAAATTGTTATTTTTGTGATTCAGAGTTTTGTTGATTACTTTATGTATTATTTATAATATATAATATTTGACATAAAATTCACATGTTTCAGAATCATTTCACCTCATGCAATTGATCGAGTAGTATAACACACAGAAATACGCTGGAGGCTAGAAATGTGTAATGCATCAATCTTTTTTTTGGGAATACATGCCAGATGTATGTGAAAGTTTTTCAGAAGAGAATCAGCTTTGCTTTTATTTTAAATTTGCACTTGAAAAAAAATTCAATGTCGTTTCAAACAAAATTTGAACAAGTACCTGCATACTGTTTAATTGCACTTTTAGAGTAAGATCATATTTATATAATTGTCATTTGATGCCTTCATGATCTGAAGTATTGATGTTTTTGTACACAAATTATTCTCTAATATATTTTGATATTCCGATATTTATACTTGCTGTACATAGCAGTGGTTTGAAAGCAACCCGAGATTTTTTTTATATTGAAATATAGATCTATAGAAAAGTATCATTTTGTTTTTTGTGTAACGGATGCAAAAGTGGGTACATCCTGTTTCCTAATTTTATCCTACAATATTTAATAATTATTACTTACTTTTCTTACCTCCAGCAAATCAAATATAATAAAATAAATAAAAAGGTTGTAGTAATAAAGAACTACAAATCACTTTAGTTTGAACATTTATTTGTAAATTGTGTGGAAGAAACTTCGAAAACAATCACATTAATTATTTTTCAGATTTAATTAAAATATAATATTCGCTCTAGAAATGAAGTAAAATAACATTCCTTTCTATATAATATTTCTTCTCATAAATTTCCAAATTGAAGCGCAAATAACATCCAACTTTTGTCAGGTACAATTTGAATTTAATTACACTTTAGCAACATTTTCTTCGCTTCATTTCTAAAGTGAAATAGATTAAACTATCAAGTGAATGTTGTTGAGCATTATAAAATTTGCAAGATACTGTGCGTCGTCGGAAATGCCTAACGGAACTGTGAAAAAACAAATTGTAAGTTAAATTTGTTAATTTGTTTTGTTTCTTTCATTATTTCGACGGTTTACACATAACAGTTCACGGAGGTACAATCGAACTATGGTCTGTGGAAGCTACTTTACAATATTATTGCATTATAACAAGCTATATAAATGCTTAAAGTATTGAACGCCGCCTAAATTAACGCACACTAGCACCCATTTACAATTTGGATCTGCATTCTCTTGATTATTTTGTCGTTAATTTTGATTAGCTCTTCTCGTTTTGTTCGTATTTTCATATAGTTTTTTACTTTGCGTGCGAGCGAATTATTAACTTTGTAATAGGTGAACTTATGCCTTTATACAATTGATTGATTGCCAATAATTATGAAAAAATAATAGATGTATACGTAACTAGTTTGAAAAAGTAGATTCTTCTCTCGTGCAAGATTTCACATTTGAGTGAAGCGAGGCTGGAAAGCACATCAGACGAGAATCTTTTTTCCGAACAAGTTAGATATGGTATTTTTCGAAACAACGCGTTGAAAGCGCAATTTGAGCACAAATGTGATTTCTGTCGAGTGCGTGGCAAGACATTTTCCGCACAGCGTGTTGAAAAAAGAACTATTTTTTCAAAAAACATGATTAAAATGAGAATAAATGTTGTAAATAAATCGTTATTATAAATTGTAAAAAAGCCTATATTATAATAAAATCGACTAGTCCAATAATTGGGGTATGATACAATAATCTTAATAAACACATAAGTTAATTAAAATATCAAATAATGAAACAAGGATTTTACTTGAATTCATTATAATTAAATTTAAATAATTTTTGCGCTGAATTTTTCGATTTTCATTATTGAGCTGTAAATTCTCAAGTATTAATTAGCAATGAATATTTTTCATGTATAAATACTATGTTAGATGTATATTGTTTTAATCTATTATTAATTTTCCTTTTATTTAATAACAACAGTTTTTTAAAAGATGCTTAAACTTAAAATTTTACATCATTTGTGTCTAATAATGCAAAGGAGATAATCAGTGAAGTTTGATAAAAATAATTGGTTTTAAATTTTCCAATAAATTATATAACATAGGTATATTTTATTTTATTTATACAATAATTTTCTTCAAAATACTGATTAAAATGTGGAACAAATTAAAAGTAATTGTTAAAAAAATTGGCCTTATAAAACGTAATTATCAAATTTATAAAGTTTATAAAACAGATAGCGTATGCTATCGTGTATATTGTAAATATTTTTCAATTTCATTTATTTTCGTAACAAAAAGTATTACTTGGTCTTGTAAAGCCTGATGGGCTTCATAAATATGATTTATTTCTTTTCATGGAATCACTAAAATTTGTATCATACCAAAATATGAAAGTTCAATCGATTTAAATGTATTAAAATCTTAATTTTGATCGTAATAACTACATTATGTATTACGTATTAGATTTAAATCTTATTTTTGTACTTAAGGCATATCATTTTTTCAGTGTGGTTTAGTAAATTTTAACGCTTGTAACATTCTCCGTTGTTAGCGCGCTAGTGTGGGAGACTAGCAAACGGAGTTTTATTAACATTAATAAATGGATGTCATCGTAGACAAATAAACTACGATTTTATGAAATTTAAAACGATATCTTTCAATTAAAAAGTCTATTAAACACAAAAAGTTGTGCACTTGTACAGTAAAATGTAACTTTCGATGAAATTTCATTCAAAGATTTTGTTACTTGAAAATAATAATAAATGGCCATAAAATAAAGTTATAAAAAACGTAAAAAATATGAAACCAAAAATTACTACAAAATTTCATTACTTGGCATTAATTCATTTGCGGTTTTGACATTCAACTTGTTTTTCCAAAACATTCCACTGCATAAACGTTCAACATGATTTCCAACTATGAATCAATAGGATTTCATATTCACTAATACAATCAATGTAAAAAAAGTAGAAGCGCCTCAATACTTGGAAAGGCATTAATCTATGTACAACGTTATAACAATTTATAACTAATATAGATATGAAATATAAAACTACTAAAATGATTTAAATATTTAATCTAAAAGTCTTTGAAAAATATAAAATTTGTGACTTTTCTCGAATCGACCGTTGAGTGCAAGTACAAGAATATTAAAGTAAAAAAGGAAAATCAATTAATTCCTCGTTTTAAGGCAAAAAATAAAATAAAATAAAAAAGAAGTGAAAAACAATCATGTAAATGGAACATGGAAATTTCTATTAAACAAGAAATCTTCAGTAATTTCTAAATTAGTTACTGAAAATTTCAAATACATTTAATACCATGATTCACTTACAGGATATTTTAGTGTATATATATATATACGTACATGTATATAGATATACTTTAAGCCATCTGGGCTTTCAATAGTAATTTTAACTTCATATCATTCGCACGATTATCCAAACGTTATCGCCAATCATACGCGTAGGGCAGAAGTGTGCTTTCATAACAGGACCGCCTATATATTACTATATTTAACGTATGTGAACGACTTATTATCGAACTACATCGGAATGAAAAATCTTCATTCACAATGTAGTCGACACATTTATGCTGCTATCTTATAATTAATCTGATGGTAAAAAACTGAAGAGCCGAAACTGTTCCCTGATTCGCGGTCGAACGTCTCCTCCCTAGAATTAGACATTTAAATTATAATAATGAAAAATGCTTATTACGATGAGAAAGTAAAAAAAAAATTTTATTAAAGCTGCTGACTTACCCAATGTACTAAGTTTTCCAAAAATGGTACCAGTTTCATTAATTCGCTGTCCGATCGATCTGCGAACCAACTTTCAATTGGAATACCATTTTCCAGCTGTAAATAAAAAACGTTAAGTCATTACTCATAGGAATAAAATAATGATTATCTGTTTTTTATCTTAAATCACTGAAACATTTCTGTTACCTGGTATCCAAATGCTTGTGGACTATTATCAATGATCACAGTTTTTGATAAGTCCCTTCCCAGAATAGACAAATCCTTAATATAATTGCCATTCACGCACACACAATGCTCACGAAACAACCGGTACTTGATCAGCTTTCTCGTAGGATCCAACAAATTCATCAATTTGTTCGCGTAGACACGCTTACTGGCTGTAAATAGGATTACTTCATACAATGAAGACACGTGCTCGAGAAACTCGCGGAAGAATGGTCTTGTTCTAACGAAGACTGTATACGTAATATTTTGGAAAACAACTGGAAAACGAAATGATGCATCTGATAGCTCTTGCAGACTGCAATGTACTAACGTTTCGTCCTGCAATAGAGACGAAAAGAAAATTTATTAATGTATTTATATTTAAGATTGAGAAAGAATGTTTTATAAAAAAACAACTTACCAAATCTAGAACCAAACTGAATTCTGGACTGCTTCTTGTTTTCAAAGGAAGTGCTGGACATCTTGCCCTCATTGCTGCTGTTAAAGGTGGCAAATGTTTGATGAACACATAAGGATCAAACGAATCTCGATCATCTTGTACATTTGTGACCATGTTATCCACATCACAGCTCTCGACGACTTCTTCGCTACTGACTTCAATGTATTTAACTCCCTCGTATCCTACATTGATATTTTCAGAATTACACTTCTCATGAACGTTGCCATTTGAGTCTGGCTGATTCAAGTCTGTCACGTTAACGTTGGATAAGTCATTATACTTTGAAGAGGAGTATGCCAAAGTAGACTCATAATTTGAAGGATCACTCTCGAGATTGGTATACTGAAGTTTCGATACATCATCATTATTCTCGTTATTGTTGATGTAGGAATCGTCGTTTAGGTAGTATTTTTGGGTAGTATAAGTCAGACGACTATTGTAAATTGAAGTTGAGTGCATAACACTGTAGTGTTCATCGCAATGGTCATTTGGTGTACAAATTGCTGAATAATGTAGGGAGAGTAAATCTAAAATTGGAGAAACTGACATGTAAAGTTAATTAAAAATGACACATCTAAGACGTCTATAATTAAGGCATAAATTAATGTTTACAGCAATTTTTGTTTATTGAGCATGAAAATTTCTTACCTGAATGTCTATTTCCTTCCTCATCTAATAAGTATGAAAAATCTGGTTGGATTGCTTCTGTTGGTTGGGGCATGTAATCACTTATAGAATTAATAGATGGCGGTCGAAGATTAAAATTATCAACCGGTGTTGAAGAGCAAATCCCTTCTGGAATATTAAGTGATGGAGAATAAAGTGGTATTGTATCTAAATCCCAATTTTCCTTGGATTCTTCAGATACTTTTGAAAGATCAGTATTTTTAGGTGGCTGAAAAAAAGAAAAATTGTTAAGTTATAAAACTAATAGTCACAAACGAGATAAAACAGTTCCAATAAGCAGACAAGCATCTTACAATTAATGTATCTTTTGGTATCACGCGATTTAGTGGAGTTGATGTGACCATTGAGCGCTTTATACACTTTCGTCGACGAGGTACCTTATTCCGAATGGGTGACGACTTTGCATAGTTCAAAACGTTTTCCTTACATGCCTGTCGGAAAAAATATTATTAGTAACTATCAAACGTAAAGATATTGATCAGTGTAATGCAAAGAACATACTTCTTTTAATAAATTTGGCGAACGTCGTCTCCAGCGTGATAATCTACCGCATTTGCTTGTAGTATGTACCCGTTGATTACTGTTGTTGATGGCTGGTACTTTGCGTACAAAACCTCCTTGGACTCGCCGACCAGAGCTTTTGGATGCAGATGCAGTAGAACCCAATCGGCCACGTAGCCTTCGACTTACATGTTCACTTCGCAGCCACATTATACTCTATTCAAATATCCTGTAAATACAATATTTGCTTAGAGATTCCATATTAACTGTGTTGTATAAATATATAAAACCGTATATCATTACTGAGTTAAAATAGTACACAATAACATAATTCAATTATTTGAAGTAAGTACAATTTAGAATTACATCAGTTATAAGTATAACTAAGCATGTAGGCTAAAAATATTCCAGTACTGAGCTTATTAACCAATTTAGAAAGATTGTATCTATAGTTAAATGCTCCATTTGCTTTATTTAAGGTTTGGTTTAACTCTATTGATCATTTAGCAATTGTAAGTCTAAATCAACAATTATCTGGTTATTGTAAAATGAAAATTGATTGTTGCTAAACCTTTTAATATCTAAACAATTTGATACTCAAATGGTATCAAATTAATCGACAGTAAATAATTCATGAACAATTCAATAACGTAATACCAACGATTCGACTAAACGCGGTGTGTATACCACCACCCGAGTGCAACAACCACGGTAAACGAAGCCGCGTATCAAAACACACAAACACGCATGCACACAGAAAACCGGAGCACGTCATCAGGTAACATACACAATCAATTGTTATAAAACCGATACAGCGATAGACGCATCTTTCGGAGTAAGCTTATTTGAAAAGAAAAAAATGCCAAAAAGCACCTTACACTCAGTGTGTGATCGATCCATCGCAGCTATACGCACGCAACAAACACAAACAACGCGAGTGCACATCACGTCTCCCTCTCTCTTTCTATATCGTTACAGAGAGCGCGCGCGGGAAAAACTTTCTCGCGTGCACTTACACACGAACATGCTGAACACGAAGTTATACGTCTTGCTCGGTCGCGCGCGAGGGCGTATACACTCTGTCTCTTTCCTGCTCACACTCTCTCGATATGCGTACGTGCATCCTACACAAACGTCGTCGCCGTCAACGTCGTCGTGTGTAGTCGCGGTATTATATTGATTTGCTCTGGCGGCGCGCGAACAGCACCTCTCTCGTTCGCTTGCTCTATCTCTCTCTCCTATGCGTCTAAAGTATACCTATCCCATTCGCGTATGTGTATATATATATATATATATATGTGTGTGTGTGTGTGTATATTTTATCTTATACACACTACTTCTAAAAAAACCAAGTGACGTAACAGACGCACAATAGTACACCACGCACGTACACATGAACAAGATAAACAATCGTTGGCGACCGGCTTGCGTTTGTTGTTGTTGATCAAGTTGCCAAAGAACGCCGACACACTGCATCATACTTACCATTGCGAGCTCGCTGTCTTTATTTTTTCTCTTTCATCGGCGGCTCACCGTTGTACTTTTACTTGCGATCGCGCGCTCTCGGGTGATACACAGTGCACACTCGCGCCGTTCAAAACTACACACTGACTGCGCCTCACCTACACGCATACTTCTGTACTAGGCTACGCGGCGCTGTTGTAGCGCGTGTGTGTGTATGCTATCGGTAACATTCTGTCCTTGTTGGTGCGGCTGTGTGGCTTTGTCTCGCTTCGATTCTCGCGGTCTCGCACGAGCAAACGTCGCCGCAATGTGCCGCGCGTCGCCACCATCACTCGTGCTCTCTCTGTCTCACTCTTCCAAACCTTCATATTTACAAGTAAACATGGCGCCAAGTAGCGTCTTATCCCGCGGTTTACTTTTGTAATAATTTGAGAGAGGACAACTAATGTTTTTGACAGGTGATGCCACCTCTGATTGATGCATCGACGATGATTTGAGGATTTTAAGAGAAAGGACCAAGATTTTCTAAGTATAACGGTGATTTCGAATATTTATATTAACGAACTTACTAGTATATTGTTGTCATTTGACGCGAGTAGTTAGCGCGAGTCCGTTTTCGCGGGAAAAATGAAATTCGAAGCTACGCTTGCGAATAGTTGAATTAAATTTGTACGCCACTTAAAAGGATAATTGAAATGAAACGATTATTATGTTGTATGTAATCCTTATAAAACTTTACTGATAGCGAACTTGGCTTATTAATATGCGACCCTACTATTGCAACTCAGTCTCAACTCGCACCAGGTGCAATGTGTACTTTGACTGGAACAATTAAGGGATGTAGCGGGTGAATAAGCGTGTGAATAAATATTACACTGGCATGTCAATCTTTGGGATTGATGGGAATTCTATCAAGAAAATTATTGTGTAACTCATTGTCAGTAGCTCAGACAATTAACCGTTCAACAAATCGACCTATCCCAACAAGCGAATCTTTCGTGAATAATCACAAAGACGACCTTCATTTATTTTTTGTTATTATGGATTTTTATTGTATCTTGATAGGCGCAGTGATTGTTATATGTTTTCTTTGCTAAAGGAATGTATTTTTATGGCTCAGTTGAGGTTTTAATAAATAAATCTTCAAGAATATTTGGCATAGACATTTCATTGAAACTCTTAAACTTCGGTGGGCTCATCAGTAGTGCTAATTATTTGTGAATTGTGCAATTTACACGAGAACCGCAATTGAGATCGATTTGTACGGAATAGTTGCGATCTTATCCCCCTGTGGTCGAATGTTGGGCAGACCGACAATATTTAAATCTACAATAATATGACTACACTGAACAATTGGTTTTCATTTGTTTTTTCATTTTGAATTTCAATAATGTTATAGGTAGACCCTATTTTACTTCTCATCGCGGTATTTTTCAGGCGCTGATAAGAAAATGTAATAGTCAGTTGTAGTCGTTCCAACTTTCGGCGCAAACGGCGTAGCTAAAGCAACTCGCACGACGAGCTTAATTAATGCTGGCACACTTCTGCGTCGCACTGCGTCTCCGCAGCAGCGCGTAAGCTTGACTTGCGCACGCCCGTATTTTCAACTCGAGGCGATTCGGACAACCACGCAGCCGCGGCTGCTTAGCGAGACATTTGGCGAGTCGTCGGTCAGATGCGTTGCGGTGGTCGAGGTTTCGTTGAATAATATTGTCACTTGCCGCCATCCAAATTTGACGCGCGCCGACTGACGGGGTGTGACGTAGCCCACTGTTCCAACGCACCATTTTGCGGATCGCCGCACGCGTCCGCCAAGAGTTCGGCTACTCGGCAGATCGTTCCGATTCACATTATTCCCCGCGTAACGCGATCGATCCGTAACTATTTGTCTGCATTCTCGTTCGGACTGATTGCGCAGTAATCGTCCAGCGAGTGACCAGTCGTCAAACGTTTATCTTCTCGATCTGCACTGGAAAGAGGTAAACGAATAATGACGTATAATACAAACGTTACCCTGCAATATTTAGTCTTAAACAAATACCTTTACGTTCTATACGGTTTCGGCAGAGGAACAATGAGCATTAAGCAATCTTTGGGTGGTCTCTCATCTATGGTTCTTTCGCTGAATCCTTATCATTCTTCTTCTTCAACCGCCCAAAGATATAATTAATTATTAACAAAAAGAATTCTAATAAAGTTGTATGTCACGATAAAATGACTTGTGGAGTGTTTATTTATACCGGAAATTTTCTTGAGTAATTTTTTCAGTAATTACCAATTTTTCGAGGCCATTAGCGGGTTGCGATTACATCAGTTATTCTTGCGTAGTGAAGCTACATTTTACAGAACACAGTTACTTGTTTGAGCGATAAGAACAATTCAGCGATAGAGTTTGCCGACTAAAATAATGTCAAGAGACTGACGATAATCACTCATTGATGTTTTATTTTGCGCATCATGTTAATTATGATTATTAGAAACCTACAAACAAGCAAGAACAACTTCGAGACGGGCATCCAGTATGTCGATGCGTTCATTCGGGAGCTGGGTACAATTTCGCATGCAATAAGTTTGCTAGAACTGAAAATCGATTATTCTTGTGTTTCTTGAGCCTCTGAATTCGAATTCGTAAATCAGTTTTTCGACAAACGCATATTTCAAAAGTTATATATTTTTCAAGGTTCAAAATTTGACGTTGTTTTTACTAGCTTTGGGTCGTAATATCTTTTGACCTGGTCAATATTTTTTAAAATTGAAACAAATCAACTTATTCTTGGTTACTTACTATATAAATTGATATAGTGAAATGAAAAATCAGCGCAGATTTCTCATACATGCATTTTTTTGCGATTAACAATCAAACATTTTCGATGTTTCAAAATGCTTGATCTAATGTGCGTATAGGTAAATCCCATTTCTTGTTACTTGAAATAAATGAAATAAACATAAGATTGAAGGAATTAGCGCTGATAAACGAATAAATTTTTCTCTCGTAAAAAATAGAAAGTCGAAGATAATTTTCAAATGCCACTTAAGTTAGAGATGTCAGAGCATTGTTTTGCCGACTTTTTCTTTGGAAGATATTGTCTCCTAAAATACGCATCGGAGGATTATTAGCTAATTAATCGATATACGGTCGACTCGTTGATGAAATAGAGAAAAAAAAAAATATATATAGTTTTAAAAGAAAATTGGATCAACAATTTTATCTGAGAAAAATAAAGAGTCGCAACGCGATGTTGCTATGGAAACAAACAATTTTATTAACGAATCGACTGTAATTGCTTTATTATCTAATCATCAATTATTAGCCGAAATCTGAACGTACTCCGATGCGTATTTTAGTAGGAAATGAAAGAGCCGGATCGAATAACTGAATCAGCGCTCGGGACAAGCCAAATAACCCCTGAAACTATGCAATCGGTGTTTAACACGGAACAAACATTTCTTATTGAAAAAACATTAATAAATTATGTACTCGTAGATAAATGTCAACGAGAAAGTTGTTTATAATGGTACAAAATACGTGTCTATCAATTTCCGAAAATCGACATTCAATATTTTCGGAAATTTGCGAAAAAATGTGTGAGGTTATACAGAACAGTATAGGCACTGCTTATATGCA
Source organism: Phymastichus coffea (assembly GCF_024137745.1). Taxonomy (NCBI): domain Eukaryota; kingdom Metazoa; phylum Arthropoda; class Insecta; order Hymenoptera; family Eulophidae; genus Phymastichus; species Phymastichus coffea. The sequence continues at coordinate 252,835 of NW_026706975.1, forward strand.
CATCGTGGCAAAACTTCGGTTAGTATTTTTTTAAAGAAAACATTGAGACGTTATTCTCTATCGAAAATAATTATAATAAATATAATAATTCTTGTATATTTGTGAAAATGAGTAATAATTATAGTTGATCCGGCTTTACCGATGCCGGCTAACACGAATATCTAGTAGTATATTCATTTGTAAAAAAAAAGCATTTATTGTTATATATTGACGAACAAGCTTGTAAAAGTTGATTCAAGTAAAATACCCTCCATATATAAAATATTAGGCGATAATATTTGTTAGATATTTATAAAAGTTATTACAATTTTGTTGTAAATTGTTTATTATTTATTGAATATGTAAATATGTGTAATAAATAACTATTTCGATAACTTATACCGTCACGATAATGTTTTCTTCGAAGAAAATACTTACCGAAGCTTTGCCGCGATATGCATAAGCACCGCCGGTACTATATTACCTTACACATTTTCTCGCAATAATAATATTTCTCCGAAAATATTGAATGTAGATTTCCGAAAATAGATAGACACGTACTTTGAACCATTGTGAATAACTTTCTCGCTAACAGTTATCCACGAGTACAAGATTTATTAATGTTTTTTCAATAAGAAAAGTTTATTCCGTGCAAAGCGCCGGTGCATAGTTTCAGGGGCAATCTTGCTTGGTATGGCTCGAGTGTTGCTGATCCGCTTATTCGATCCAGCCTTTCAAATATGTCCCAAAGAAAAAGCCGGTAAAATAGAAATATAGCATCCCTTATACGTTTACGACGAAATTAATGTATTAACGAGCCACATATTTAACAAGAATTATTCCTACCTTGATAAATATTTGTTTGTAATGTACTTATAAAACAATTACTGAGCAAATCACACAAAATTGAGTCATTTAGAAATTCATTGATGTAAATTATCAAAGATCTCACTCATGAATGAGGCTTATGCTTTTTTGTAACTGCTATTGCCGAATAACGTGACCCTATTATTTACTTGGAGGCTAAAGCGACATGTTTAGTTACTAAACAAACAAATATACTGACACATGTGTTCAAGCTAAACATATCTATTGTTTTTAGTAAAAGTATCTAATTTTACTTTAGCAGTAGTATACTATGATCGGAAAGTCACATAAACCAACACCATTTGCCGCTATCTAATTGACAAGTCGATTCCGATATTACTACGTGCATCGCGGTCACTCGACGAATGAGGTAATAGAATAAAATTTGTTTTTTAATAATTATCTCGTGATGCCTCATCGTCAGTGACATATAAGTTCTGTTAATAATTGATCGATTTAAATACAAGAGGACATTGCATTGACCGATCTATGGCGATTACAATGTGCGATCGTTACACTGAAATATCGAAATGACATATGTACTTCAAACTGTCATTCAAATCGGTACTTATCTAATAAATATTTTGAGCTTGCTAGAGTATAATTACATTCAAATTAGCTATTTAAAAATATTTCTGCAACCACAAACTATAACCTTCAATCTTGGTCGTTCAGGATCACTCGATAATTGAGACCGATTAAATAAAAATTACTCGAAATAAGTTGACGTGTAATGGCTTCAGAGAGCTAATGAAATCAACAATTATTTAACGGTGAATTTATTTATAGGACTTGGTAGACTAAACAATAAAGAGGCAAATTTTCAGTGTAGAGATCGTTTATTATTGCATTCTAGTTGATACTGTACATTCAACATTAACTAAAGATAAATCGCTCCATATTTTTACAATTTTAACAGATTATGAATAACATAAAAAACAGCGAATATCATAAATATATGTAACTTTATTCGTTAATTATTTTGTATACAGATTAAAAGTTATTATAGAAAAAACCTTTCAAGGCAAACATTTTTGAATGTAGATTCATTCATTGGACCCTTTAATGTGGTTTTATCGCAATTTATAATTTGGTCAAAGCTAAGAAAAACAAATTGAAGAAATATAATTAAATGAATCATAAATGTTATAACGACCTCTGTTATATTATAACATGTAATGAAGAGTGAAAAATAAACAATAGCAACGAAAATATATCGAAAATATAGTATAAACTGTAAAAAAAGAATTATCTTTCAGTTTTCGATGACTGTTTTACAACAGAAATAGACGGATACAATTTTCAGGAAAAAAATATATAATATGAAATAGCTTAATGTATCATCGTTTAGTTTTTCAAAACGATGTCATGTATGTTAAAACGGGCTACAACAAAAAAAAACATTGTATTTTTACGCCTTGTCCTATATTCTTTGTGTATAAGAGACGTACTTTATTTAACAATATCTTAATAAACAGGTGAACAGTCGATCTGAAACTTTAATATCTTGTAAGATCTCAAATATTCATGACATGAATTTCAATTGACGATAAAACCACTTTAAAAATTTTATCGATGCTTAACAATCTCTAAAGTTTTCAAAGAAACTAGTTCATAATAATAATAATAGTAATAATAATAATAATAATAATGATAATAATAATAATAATGTACAATTAAAAAAAATTGAATAGAAAGATAAAGAATTAAAATTATGAAATTGTTGTTTGGAAAATATTCATGAAAGCTTTTAATTAATTATTTAAATAATCTTATGTAATAAATAGCTGATTTGTTATTCGAGTTTGTAAGTAATAGAATAAGCTATCAAGTCAGAGAATAAGAATGAAACTTATTAAAATATATAACACCGATAGAATTGTAATAAATTTTGTGATATTGTCGCTTTTCTTAAAATCAATTATGAATGACCACCTTATGATTGAAATTGTACGTAATTGAAGGTACACGTTTATATGGATTCACGAAAATATAGATCATTCTGGAGTGTAACAGCAAAACAAAGAGATACGATGGTACAACTATTAATGGACCTTAGCGCGTAGATAAACATTCTTTTCTCCGCCACTTTCATTCAATTACATTTCCATGATAATCCATGTGCTTTTGTAATTTTCACTTTGGTCGTTTCCGCGCTCATATATTTTTGATAGACGCGTGAACACGCCAGCTGATCGATAATTCTCTTTATATACAATTCGAAACAGAAGGCTTCCACTATTCAGTAATAGAGGTATGTAAAAAAATAAATTAAAGTCGACTCGGCAATTTTACCAATCTATGCGCGGTTCGAGCAAAACTAGCCCTGCAATTTGTTCGACACGTACCGACATTATTTTCCTTCTTGTATTCATTATTTTGTACTCTATTTTCGTGATCAACCGAAAAAAAATCTTAATGAAAATTCTTAAATATCGATGTGCAATAATACATTCTGGACAAGAAAACGATATAAGTATGTATACGAACGAAAGTACAGTGATTGTAACTAAATGGGCGTATATAGTACAAAAGAAGAGTTCAGTTTATCGATTATCGACGCAACTCGCGCAAATGGTAGGGTAAAACGGTATGGGCGCGCTCCGCAGCTCCGCGGCATTGATTTTTTTTTATTCTTTTCAAGAAAGGCAGTAAATTTGTCGAAGCCTGTGCGATCGTCGGATTGTTTTTTTTTCCGGCGGCCGTCTGAACGCTCGCGAATCTCGAAGCGCGCGCAAAGCAATCATGTACAGTATAATCAACTATTGCGCTTTGGTTCTTATACTCCTCGAAAGCAGAACGACTCTTTTTATTTTAATAACAATACGCATTTAAGGGTTTATGTTTCTCATTTCAGCATCGCTCGTTAGAGGCGATTATTTACAGTTTGTCTATAAATTAGGCATTATAAGCTAGAGATACCTATTATACGTGTCGTCAATAACTTACTTGGCTAACGGTTGTTTATTTGTTGCTTGTTAAAATTCTATAATCTTATGGTTGTAGAAAACAGTCTATCGGTTGGACGCACGATATTTAATCTCGAGAAAGTATCCTTTGTCAAACCTCTGAGTACCGAACTTTTGTCAACTTCGTATATTCAAAGGCCGAACAGTTTTCCTTCTACGCGTACAAGTCGATTACGTTTTTAGATAGTTTCTCGAAATTAAGAAATCCACGAGTTGCCTTAAATTACACATCTTAGCCACTACTCAAGTATTCTATAGCTGGTGTACTTATTTCGATACTTTTACATACATATATATGTACACATACATATATATATATATATATATATATATATATATAATGTACAGTGCTTAACCGTAGATTTCATTTTCCAGTTGTATTGCAACAGTCCACGGTTATTTGACTTGATCAACCAAGAAATGAAGTAATTAAATAAAGCGCTGACGGCCTCGTCTCGTGCGTAATTTTGACCCCCCGACAGTAACAATCGAAAAATGTCTACCCATTATAATCCACGAGGAATTGAGAGAGTCAGCCAAGTACAATGCCGATATCTTGGAGAGTCGTCGATCGAGAGAGCTGCGCAAAAGAAAGTGGTCCCCGCAAACCAAATCGCAATGTAAATTTAGCAAGTAACTCGATATTTCGCTGCCAATCGCGAAGTGAACAGACGCGTGGGTGCGTACGCGAAGAAAAGAAAGGCGGGCAAGGAGAAGCAAGGCTGCAACAAGGAGACGCAGCTATATATGCAGATTGACAGGCGGACCGGCGGCACCCTCGACCTCGCTGTACATACGCCTGAGCGGATCGACGGGCATCGGATTGACTCGATTGCCGCTGCGAGGCAGAAATCCATTGGTCACGCCGTTCTGCAGCAGATGCAGTCCGCCGTTCGCCGTTAGCTTGCTTCCCGCCGTTGGATTGCCGTTCTGCTGGCGCTGCTGCTGCTGCTGCTGCTGCTGCCGTCGGTTGACGGCGATCACCTTCCCGGTGGCGTTCTTGATGCTCGAGCCTCCGTTGGCCATTACTTTCCGAGCGCCTGCGAACACGAACGGTTTCACGCTGATCAGGCGAAGTGTCGTAGCTCTGAAAGGGGCCGCGCGGGACTCTTCAGGCGACCGGAAAAATTGGCGACGAACGAGCTCTTCCAATTTTTTCGGTGCGCCTGATGCTTGATTCGTGTCGCACTGCTTGTGGAAGACGACGAACGGCTACCGCCAAGTTCGTCATCGTCCGAGGACAACGTTTGATGGGTTCGATCGGACGAAAGCAACGAAATGCGGACGAAGCTATTGCATTTCGGAGGCGAAAGGATGAGCAAAGAAAAATGAAGCTCGAGAACAGCGCGAGTTTGTACCTGCAACGCCATTGCCAACGGTGGCCTCATTCGCTCTCAGAACAGCCCCGTTGGCGAGAGGCTTGACGACGCCGTTGGCCGTGGACTTGGCGGTGCGCTGGTCGGCATCCTCGATCTCCGACTCGAGCACGCTGATCCTGTTGGGATCGTCCTCGTTGCGCGACACCCGCCTCATCAGCTCCAACAGCGCTTTGGCAAATTGTTGTCTGTCGGCGGGTAATTCGGTGTCGCCCTCGACGATGCTCAGCCGACCCTCGCGGTCGAAGCTCTTGAGCATCGGCAGGGACAGCTCGCGGAACAGCATCAGACGGCGCTCGAACGCCTCCGCGCTGTCGTAGATGCGACCGCGATTGGGCTGCTGCTTCGACACGTCCAGTAGCAGCATGACTGGGCGTATGCCGAACTGTCGACACGAGAGATTCGCTTATTTAGCAGAGTGCGTACGGGAACTTTCGATCGTCGATGGACTCGACGTTTCGATTGCTTTGCAGTCCACTCGGACTCGACTCATTCAAAGTTGCGCGTCGATACGAGGTTGAAAGTAAAAGCGAAGCTCCGTGAATCGATGCCAGGCATCAACTTATTTTCAACAAGGTCGTGTGAAAGTTTTCGAAGGCGATAAATACGAAAAAATCGACTCGCAACTTTGCGATAGCTCGGTCAAGTTCCATTCGTACGAGCCTTGACAACTTCGAAATTGTACCTAGCGAGGAAAAACATCGACGCTCTCACCTTGTTCTCGAAGTCTCTCGCTTGACTCGAGTCTCTGGGAAAGCCGTCGATAACGATACCGGCGGCACCGCGATGCTTGTCGATCTGTTGCTCGAGCAAACTCATCAGGAAATCCGAGGACACGAGTTCCCCGGCAACGAGAGCGTCGCGAACGGTCGGATCGCTTGCCGACATCGTCACGAGTAAGCTACCCATACTCAGGTGCACCCAATTGCGGCTTTGACGGACAGCCTGCCTGCAGACCACCGCCTTGTTACTGCCTGGACCACCTGTTGACCGACCGATGCTCATTCGTTTTCCATTCGAAGAGGTTTGGGGGCCGTTCGCCGGAGGCAGACTTACCGAGCACCCAGACAATCGGTGGCAGTTGGCTGTTCGCGCTGGCGCCGGCGGACCTCGACGGCAGGATCTCGTCGGCCTCGACGACGGGCGCTGACGTCGCGATGACGGCGCCGCGTCGCGCTGTCGGGCTCGACTCGGTGCGCTCCCCGTCGTCCTGACGCCTCTCGACCTCCACCTGCTCACCGGCGCGCAGAGACAGAGGTTGAGTGGAAGTCGGGGCGCCGCGTCGCGGCATCTTTCGGCGCGCGGACTTACGCAGCTCCGACGGTAGTTGGCAACGCTCGAAGCCGCGATTTATTTGTCAAACTCAACTTACTTCGGCCTCCATCGAGCTCGACACTTGCCTGGGCGGGCCGCCCTCGTTCGTCAGGCCCAACGCCGTCATCACCGCCTCGCGAAAGTCCACGTAGACCTCAGACGGGTTCCTCTCGCCGTTCACCTGTCGACGAGTGGGCGGCGCGCGTGAGTGACGAGCGCGCCGTCGGCCGAGCGCGAGCGCACTTACCATGTAGAGCATCCCGCTGGCGTTGAAGTACTCGGCCACCGGCACGCCGTCGTTGAAGAAGTTCTTCAGCTCTTGGCGCGCCAACTCGATTATCACCTGGCCGAGGCGCGCCCCGTACTCGATCTGCTCCTCGAGCACCTCTTGCCTCCACGCGACCATGATCACTCCGTTCACTATTTGGATCTGCAAGCAGACCCGAGTCTTCTTTCGCTTCCGTGCGTTCGCGCCCGACTCGCTCGGGCCCGCGTCGCCACTTTTCGGGGCGGCTAAAGGCGGCCGAGGGCTGGACGCGCCCAAAGGACGCGCCGTGTCACGCGGAGGCCAGCGAGGCGTTGCCCTATACCACTCGGACACGAGCTCTACGAGGGTTGGAGCTGCTACTGACAGTTGCGGAGTAGGTCAGTGGGTCGAGTTCGCCTTCCCCTCGCCCACCCCCCCGTGCCGCCCTTCCGAATTCCCATGCGTCCTCGATATTTTTTTCGTCCCTTCGGCCGCAAATGGGCGAGGATTACGGCTCGCGCCGAACGATCGTTCGATATTCGGAAACATTAGTAACCGGTTATGGAGCTATTTCATTTCGTCCGTGCGAGATCCAAGGGAGATGACGCGCAAAGTCGCCGATTATTGCCGACCCTTTGTGCTTTATCGAGATTCGTTGACGTCGCTGTGTCCGTTGCGCCTCGATTCTATGTAAAATGTTCAACTGCAAGGCAAATCTGTAGATCTTCGGAGCCCCGAGCGCTCGATGCGATGCGAACGTTCGCAACGGCAGAATCGCGGCGATTAATTGAACTGACCGCGTCGAACTCACCTTTTCAGAGTACTCGACCACGTCGGATATGTTCCTCGGATAACCGCTAACGAGGAAGGTTTTGGCCTCTGGAGACATTCTCATTTCGAGCATCAACACCTCTGTCACCACTTTGCTGCTCAGCATGCCAAAGTCCACCATGCCTGTGAAAATCCCAACAATGCGGGCCGCGTTATCGTATCGTTTGTCCGGCTTTTGAATCGAGAGCATGTCCAATGCGTGATTTTTAATACGACAACAGACGATCGAGTGGGGAAAAAAAAGCACGGAAAATATATAATACTCGATGAAGCTCGCGCCACACTGTTGAATAAACGATAGCCATTGGTCGAGGGCGAAATACCCTTGGACGAAACTTGGTGTGTGACTTTGCGAACTCCATCGCTCGTCGAAATATTTGTAGAGCGCGGTGAGCCGCGAGTTATAGCTTTGCGAGCACGCGTCAAAGTTCCTCCGCGATTTCCGTTCGCACTTCGAAGAGAAAAGCCTCTACTTGGCCGAGGTTGAGCGACGCGCTCGTCGCGGCGCCGAGAGCCCAGGAACCATCAAGGAGTCTTTCCGTAATTGTCCGTCGCTGAAAACCTTCGCCAGCCGCGTCGCGTCGGTTCGTCACGGCCGGCCGCTTATCGTGAATATTCATTCATTACCTAGGCAATTAGCCTACTCGTCCAAATGATTTATGGCTTTTGATATTCGCGTCTCCCTCTCTTCGAATCGTCGTCTTCGCTCGCGCGAGCAAAGCGGCACCGGCGGTCGGCCGCTTGTTGCGATACTCATTAATCCGTAACGACGACCACTCGCGAGTTCGTACGACTGTGTATGTACGACGAAGAGCGAGAGAGGCGCCGACATCGATTTTCTCGCGGAATCGATTTCCGCCGCCACCTCGCCCTCCGTGTTCGAGTGCACGTGTACGGCCGCGAAAGTACTTTAGTCACTCCGCTCGGCGAAATTAGCGCGCGGACGAAAAAAAAGAGGAGGGAGAGAGAGGGACAAGTGTTTCCTGCCGGCGCCAAGTGGAATCGGCGTCGGCATTCGCTCGCGAGAGACAACTTTTAGCCGTCGGCGTTCGATTTGCGCTTTGACACGGAAACGCTTGCTTTCTCGCGATTCCGCGACGCGGAGATCGAAAATCGCGCGCACTCACCATTGCCGAGAACGTATTGCTGGAGGAGGTCGGTCATGTTGATGTGGACTATGCCCTTCTTCTCCTGCATGAGGTTGTCGCAATGTGTCACCTTGCCGCTTCCCGGTCCACCTGCGCGAAAGCAATCATAGCTAATGAGAGTGCGATGGCAGGCGAGGCCAGGCCGACAAGAGGACAAAGCCACCGACCAAGAACGAATACCACCGGCACCGTGGGCTGTTCGAATTTGATGCGGCCGGTGTTCCGCTGGGGGAAGTTGCCCCCGGGCGGGGTCGCCAGTATCCCTGCCTCTCTGCGCCATTTCTCTGAGTCCTGAGCACCGGCCTCTTCGAACACCTGCGATCCATCTTGTTGATCTGCCAACCAAAGGTCCTTCTTATTAGCGCTCGATTATCGCTACGCTTTCAGTTTCACTATTATAATTGAGGACTCGTACGCTTTGCTTCGTTAACCTTGGGGACCTTCGTTCCTACGCGACGACGCTTTTGTTCTTTTTTTTCCATTTGCGGTGAAAGCACGACGAAGAAAAAAGGCGACGAGAGTCGTCGATTGGACGACAATGAAAATGATGGAAGATAGATGATATTAGGCTTTCGAGGCGTTGGGTGCAGACAGTCCGTTAACGTCTGTGCGCAATTCTCCTAGCCCGCAAGGATGCGCGCGCGATCGTCGAGTACGACTTCGACCGCTGCACGCGCGCCCAAGTGACTTTCATCAGCCTCGCTTGCTCAACGCACCAATTCGCGCTTGCTCATAATCTCTCTTTTGCCGCGTCCAAAGGAACGCTGAGAGCCGTTGACAGCTCAACCATACGTGTGCGACGTGCCCTAAAAACAATGACCTTGGGCGTGTACGCGAGCACTGATCCTCGCCTACGACGATCGCTGTGGCCGTTTGCACACGGCCGACAGCGGCGACGAAAATAATAACGAGAACAACGGCCAAGAAGGAATCTAACGATCGGTCGCTCGCGATCGAGAAGATGTGTGCCGTAAATCCGCGCCCCTTTTTCGTTGTGCCGCGCACACGTACGCGCTCGTAATCGACCCGACGAACGTTTCACTGGCCAGCATGTTAATCGCGGCCCTGGCAACGTAAACACGAATAATGAGCCGGGCGAGAAGTCTATACAAACGGACGAACTGGGAGTACGCGCGCGACAAGTCGGTGTACGTAAGCGCGCGAAGCGAAACTCAGGCGTGTTGCGGCTTTACACGAGAGACAGAGCTGCGAGCCCCTCTTTAACGTATATTTGCGCTTCGTTCATTATTCATGCGGCCGTCTGCTAATGAGCCGATGCAGCGTGCGCGATAAGCAACTTTACCCGGGTGTTTTTTTTTTTTTTTTTTTCTTTTTTCTTTCCAGCGCTCTCTTTGTATTGGCCCGTCGGTCTGATAATTGAGCCGGTGTCATCCTTCGGTATCGATTCGCGTAACAGTTGTGCTTGCGCTTTCAACCTCCTTTATTTGAGAATCCGCGAGAAAGCCAATGATTCCAGCGACGACGTGCCGCCGCTCCATTATCCAACAATTCGACGCGCAGAAGCGCGCGCGTGCGTGCGTGCGTGTCTGTGCAACGGTTGCAGGGATCGACGATAGCCGTGACGCCCTTCAGTCACGAGATTTACAAGAGGCGAGGGGGATCTCTGCGGCGTACGTGCCTGCCCCTCTCGCGGCCAGCGGAGCCATGGCTATACGCCGGTCGCGCAGCGCGGAAACGAGCCTCGATATCCGTTCCATTGACTTCGCAGAGAATACGTTTCCATTGATAAAAACATCCATTTTGCGCGAGGCGCCGGCTCTTACGATTCACCATCCGGAAGTTGTCGTGCGCGTTGCGCCTAACCGGGACTGCGACCAACGCATCGCGCCAAAAGGACGAAATCGTTTCGATAAACGCGCGCCGCCCGGTGACAATCAATCGCGGTGGCTAATGGAAAGTAAAGCAGAGCCGAAGGGGCGGGGGGAGCGTTCTGTTGCACAAACATTAAATTATTGATGATAATACTATCTAGGCACAGTAATCGGACTGTCCGCCGCCTACGTACGTACTTCCAATTTAAAGCTGCCCCCGTACAAACGACGTCGCGCGCGCGTTTATAGCCTCGCGATTTTTCGTCAAATCACGATTCTCAAGTGTGCTCGTCGATCGAAGCGCGTACAATATTCGCGCCTGCTCACGCGACGCCGCGCTGGTTCGCATTTTGGCCTGCCCGCTCCGCCCGGACGCGAAGGGTAAGGAAGCTCCTCGCGTACGCGTTTTCGCCGCTTCCGTCGCCACCCTTTGGGCACGCCGCGCGGAAAATTGTCCTTTCGCGCGGGCTGTGCCATCGATCGCGCCACTCGTGCCGATGCAGCGTGCCCGACATACGCAAGTGCCGCCGAGGAGTCAGCGCAATTGCGACCTTTACCTTGCTACGCCTTGCCGTTGCCGCTCGGCCGGATCCACGGTCGCGCGCTCGATATTATTACCGCATGTCACTCGCGTGGGCTACACTGGCCTCTTAACTGCCTTCTCTCTTCTCTTTCTTCTTCTCTCACTCTCTCTCTCTCTCTCTCTCTCTCTCTCTCTCTCTCTCTCTCTCTCTCTCTCTCTCGTTTCGATTTCTCGGGGGATTTTCGTACTCTCCCTCGCGAACTGCTCATTAATATACGATGCGTCGTCGTTGAGTTGTTTATCGATTGTTAGCTTTTCTTTCATTACGAAAGTGCTCGACGTGTTTGATACGTCGTTTGAGATTGACGAGAATGCGACCATAAGAACGATGATGATTTGCCGTGGAGAAATGGTGCAGATCGTTCGCAAAGTGTCCCGAGGAAATGATTTTTCATGGACGATGACCCGATCGAATTATAAGAGAACGATACGAAACGCGCGTCAGTTAGCTGAAAATTTCGTGCAAGTGAACGCATCGGCGAAACGTACAAATGAGAATTCGAGCGTTTCGATGTGTGTCGACTGAAACTCGTCGACCTGAAAATACGCAGTTTGGAGCGATATTTCGAAATGAAAGATTAGAATTTGTATCGGACGCGCGATCACGTAGAGGCAGCTTTCCTCTCGGAAACCTACATTCTGCTGTGCATTAGCGACTTGCGGTAGGCGTCGGGTCAATCACGGGAAGAAAATAACTTGTCCGACTGCCGGCTGTACTAACGTCAATGATTACAGCTCGGACAACAAGCCAACTGCTGCCTCATTATCGCCGGAGCGCGCGAGCCGAGCGAGCCCCGGAGCAAAGTCACGTCAATAGCCTTATCGGACAAGCTGCACGTCGTATCTCAACGAGAAGCAACAGCGCGTGCACAGGCGTGGACACGTGGCCGGAGAGCGAGCGGGCCAGGCGAACGGCGAAAGGGAGGCGCGCACTCGCGGGGAAGCCGCTCTCACCTGTGTCCAGGCAGATGCCCATAGTAGGATGTCGTCGGAAGGGCGGCCCGATCCTTCCACGGCCATTTACTCACACACTCGTCCGGCTGCGTGGCCCCGTCGCGCCTGGTCGCGCGCACTGCTCGGCACCGGTCGCGCGCGAGAAGAGAAGCCTCTGGCGGGCCGCTGGTCCGCGCGCCCTAATCCGCCTCGTCGTCGGCGCCGCTCGTCATCGCCGCGCCGGCTCAACCGTGGCTCTTGATCCTGGGCGTGCTGGCGGCGGCGCTGGCGGCTGCGGCGTCGGCGGCGGCGGCGGCGGCGGCGGCGGCGAGTCGCATGCCTCCCCGGCAGGCGGCGTCGGATCTGCGCAGCTTGCGTAGGATCGTGCTGGCGATGAAGCCGAGCAGCAGGACGGTCCACATGAACGCGGGGGCAGAGCCGCGGCTGCGCTGGCTGCACTTTCGCTGCGCTCGGACGCCGCGGACGCAGTGCGGCCTCGGGGCTGGCCGAGCGCCGCTCATATACGCCGCCGGGCGGGTGACCACGGCTACGCGCACGCGTCGCCCCTACCGCGGCCGTCGTCGCGCTCGGCCACCCTCGGCGGCGCGCCGACTTGGCCGCGGGCGGGGCGGCGCGCTCGCTCGAGTTCTAGCTCTTTCCAGACTCGGCCGCGGCTGTGCGCGTCGGGCGCACTCGGCCACTGGGCCGCGGCCCGGCCGCGCTCCCCGGGGCGCACCGTCGCTCCATCCGCCGGGACAGTCCGGCGCGACGACACGCGACTGCCGGGTTCAATGTCAAGTTCGCGCCGCCTGCACTGTAGACCCGCGCGCGCGTCGATGCGCCGCCGACGCCGAGGCAGCGCTGCGATCGACGCTCTCCGTCGGCCGCTTTCCGCCCGCGATCGCCCGTCCGAGATAGCGCTTCCGAGGACTGATGATCGTGTTAACGATCGCGCGGCGCGTCCGCGTTGAAAACGTTGAATCGATGGCAAACGACGACTGCCGCCCGAGTCCCCGGCCGGTCTTCCTGCCCGATCGCGCGTCCGACGCGCAAAGACGCGCGAGCGTTCGATCGAAGCCTCTAGGCTGCGGAATAATTGCGGAATAATTGGAGTGTCAAAATTGCGAGCTATACGTGGACGCGGCCCGCCTTCGTCGTTCGAATTGATCGCTCGCCGAATCGCGCGTGACGAGCCCGAGCTACGCGGCCAGTGCGCATCGACTCGCAGGAAACGTCGTTCGGACAGCTCTTCGTTTCGGCTTGCTTGACCGCTAGCGAAACGCCGACGCGACGCCGCCGAACTTTCATTTGAAATCGAAATTCAGGCACGAAGCGCCGGAGAATTCGGCATCCCGAGCGCGCAGATAAGAAGCTCATGCCCGCCCCGCGTAACTCGCGATCGGACTGGCGGACAGCCGACCATTTCGCGCAAACGTAACGATCATTGGTGTACGTTTCGAGGCGCCTCTGCCGACGGAGATCCGAGCGCGCGCGCGCGCAACGCGTCGGCCGGAGAATTCGAGAGCGGACCTTGGGACGCTGAATCGGGAAACGAAGCGTGGGCCGCGACACGCGCTAAGTGATTCTCCGCGTAGCCGTAAAAAGAAGAAGAGAAAGACGAACAAGTGCCGCGGTTGTACTTACCTGAAAGTTTAATGGCGCGCGCAGGCCGCGATACGAGAGTGAGCGCTTTGCCATTCTCTCTCTTATTTATTTTGTGGAACAGTGTTACACTCTCCGTATTGATCTGTCCCATTGCCATCCGGCCTTAACTGACGGATTCTATGAGAAATTTCATCGACACAGTCCAAGCATTATGTTTCTTTTGTTTGCCGACTTGATGCTTCGTAAGAGAGCAGCTGTTCGATGTTGGCAAAAGTATAACTCAGCGACTCCGTCGAACACAGAGCAATGGAAACGAAAAACAAAGAAAGCAAGCGCTCGATCGAATCGATCGATCGGAATAACGGAGAGCGCGTTTGCTAATCGCCGTCCTCACAGACGGCTCTCTGTTCGCAAAGACTCGGCAGAGAGCATCGGCAGTCCAAGAAACAAACGGAAGCCGCCTATGAAAGAAGTCGATTGAAAGTAGAATCCTCGCGCGCTACAGCCTTCTCGTCGAATATTGACTTGTCGCCCGACTGACTTACGGACACGGTCGGATTGCGAAGGAGGGCAGCGGGTGGACCCGCGACTCTCGTTCGGGCTGTCGATCGAAGATCGCGCGTCTCGCATCGGCGCCAATCAGCTCTGCGGATCCCGCGCGAGCTCCCGGGCCCGGGTTCGATCGTGCCTCGATCGTCGCGGGCACAGGTGCGACCGCGCCGACGGCGGCATGGGAGGCCGCGCGACGCGAGGCTGCCCTCCGAACTCTCTTGGGCTCCTTCGTCCAGCGCCGAGGAGTGGCCGCAATAATTCATCGTGCGAGCGACTCTTCGTTAAGCGCTAATGGCCCTTACAAGGCGAACCGTATAACGATGGCGAGGCATTAGAGCCCCTTGCGCTTCGAATAATTCATCGGCGGGGGCTAGGCGTCAAGCTGTCCCCGTCGGCCGGCCGGGATGTGCGACCCGCGTGTCTCGGGGCGCTCGCAACTGCGCGCGCACGACGAAATCGGCGACGAAATCCGGGAGCGCGCGGCAATCCGAGCGGGTCAGTGTGTCGCGCGCCCCGCGAGTTCAGTTGGCTCGTGTATAGACATGGTGTATAAGCCGCGACGGCTTGCACGTCGTCCTCGCGCTCGTCGGATTTCATTAGGTTAGCCGCCAACCATGTCAGCGACTTTGTTTTTAACGCGGCGCGCCGTAGCTCCATGAATTATTTGGACGCTGATCCCCTTTCTCGACGCGCTCGATCGGCGAGCGCGAGCAGGGCGAGAGAGGCGTGCCCGGCGATGTCGAAAGCCGCGCGGAGCGCCGAGGCGTTGCGTGTACATGCAGAAACGTAACGCGAGCCCGATACGCGTGACGGCTCATTAGCAGGCGTCTATCGCTCGTTCCGCGGGGGCAAGCCTTGACACTAATAAGCCTCGAAGACGAAGAGCTGCGAGTCCCATTTGTTCCGTGTTGGCGATCGCGCGCCTGCCCGGCCCGCTATCAGCGGCGAGCTCTTCATTCGTGCCGCCTCGATTCGAGCATCGTTGATACGGAGGTGGAAGGCTCAATCATTCGCCGCTCGTGATGTAAAAAAACAAAGATTATTTATTTCATCGGATATGGTTTGCGCAGCGATGAGTCTACAATAAAATGACACTTGACGTACAGCTTCTCGAACATACGACCGGGAGTATTGTTTTCCCCTTACGAATTAGGACGATCAACTAGCGAGCAGTCTCTGTCGCGTACCATGAAAACTTGATTTTTTGGTTGTGACGACGTTAAGATTACGGGCGCCGTTCGGCGATCGGCCACTTTGCGCGCGACGACAATCGCCGTGGAGCGAGGCAGGAAGGGGGAGACGCGCGGTGGACAAGAGGCACGATCACACGAAGGTGGTCTGCTGCTGGAGATTGTAGAGCGGCTGGTCGCTCGGGCCATAGTGAAACCAGCCGAGGATTCGGGCGCAGCAGGCGCCCCCGGTCCGCGCCGGGTCCACCTTCGCCCGGGACTTGCCGCGCTCGGCCTCGGCGACTCCTCGCGACTTGGCCAGCAGTCGGACGTCTTGGTTACGCATACGCCACGTCCTCCACGACCTGTAGTGGAATCTGCAAAGAGGCGAGTCGCCGCGTTAATCGGCCGATCGGCGGGCTGCTGGCGTCTCGCCGACTCACGGCCGACCTGATGGTGACGAAGAACCAGAGAAAGTAGGTGGCGACGAGCATGCAGCAGAGCACGCCGAGGCCGCTGCCCTCCCAGAAGCCGAGCCTCGCGTACGCCGCGGCGCCGATGCCGCAGAGGTAGGTCGCCGCGAAGCACAGCGGCGTCAGCACGGCCAGGCACACCGCGTCCCCCGTCACGCCTTGCGGTCCGTACAGTCCGCGCGTTCGCCACCACTGCCAGAACGACTGCAACACAGTTTGATCCCGTGCTCTCGTGCCTTGCGCAACTGCCAGCTGATACTCGCGATTTCCGTGCACTGCAACGCGATCCGATCGGGGATTCGCAGTAGCCGTCCGTCCACTCGTGCGTTTAACGACCTCTTTGAGGATCTCTTTTCTCTGCGTTTCGTCCGTCGGGCTGCGATCGAACGAGTTTTCCGGCGACCTGAAGTCGAACGCGCGAGCCAGCCGAGAGCGATCGGCCGCGTTCGCGATCGATCGAGGACAGCGGCGGCGCCGCGGAGTTGTCGCGAGGGCATATCTCGAGGGAGCGTGCGACGATCGGCTGGCCGAATCCGCGCATGTACGCGCGCGGATGCAGGCCGACGATAACGCCGCGTTCGTTCGCTCTCGGCATTTGAAATGCAAAGCGCGCACAGAACCTTCTCCGCGACGGCGAGGATAATGCGGCGCGCGAGGCATTGCCAATTTCACTCTGTCTCTCTCTCTCTCTCTCCCAACGACTGCATCGCGCGCGCACGCGTCTGCCTACACAAGCAAGCGCGCATACGTGCGAGCACGCGGCCAAGAAGAGAGCGAGAGAGAGAGAGGCGCCGCGTGCGCTCACGGTGAAATCGGCGAATGGCCTATTGTGCTCGCTCGCGGACCGTCGTAATTTCGCGAATAATCGAATCGCGCATCTCGAGCGAAAGGCGCGCTCCGGTCGGTCTTCCGCGGCGCCCGCGACTGCAGGAGGCGAACGGGCCAATCCCGCGATCGGCATTGTAGTCGTTCCGCGCGCCGGCGAGGACGGGGCAGCCTCCCCGCGACGAGAGCCGCGTGCTCGTGCAACAGCGGGGATCGAGACGGGCGCACGAAGCGGCCGATCACGCGAAACGCGACGTCGAGTCGGGCCGTGCAGCCTCGCGTGCCGCGCGCGCCCGACGGCGAAAGCGATCGCCGACACGGCACCGGGACCGTGCAGCGGCGAGCTCGGCATACCTGGGCGAGGGGCTTGTTCCTGCGCTCCACGGCGAAGCCGTACTTGCAGATCTCGCAGCGGTCGGTGTTCCACGTGGACAGCCATCTCTCCAGGCAGCTGGCGTGGATGAGGCCCAGGGTGCCCGAGCACTCGCACGGCTCGATCAGCTCCTCCGACGATCCGTCTGCACGACAGAAAGCGCCGCGCCGGATTTATTGGCCGACGGCGGTTCAGGCGAGGGTGGAGCGCGTGGACGCTCCCGCGCGCGGCCGTAAATTGTTTGCGCGCCGGCCAACATTTACTGCCGCGTGGACGCGCGCGGATCACGAGTTCGTTAGCTTTATGGACTCGTTCGCGTCTAAACGTGGGACTGAACGTTTCATTGTACCGCGCGCACGCCCTTACACAGGTCCAATTGCCGGCTTTGAAATATCGTGCCTGCCCCTCTCTCGGCATTTCATCGCTCTATTGTCCGAGATATTTACAGCCGCGAATTGCGCGCACAGGCCGACTTCTGCCGACTCTGCTTTCCGCGATCGCGCCTTTAATCTCGCCGCGGAGATCGGCCGGCACGTGCACGTCGAACCGACTCGCGAGCCAGATTCCCAAAGGCACGCCGATCGGGCCTTGCTCGAGGGCGTTCGACTCGACCCGGCTAACTGATCTTGCCCCGACGTTACGCGGCAACGCGTCCAAGTTCAAGCTCGCGCTGCTTATCTGTCGCGGCTGGCGCGCGAATTTCTTCCCTACCCCGGCGCGATAATTGACAATTTTCGACGCGCGTCCTGTTGTGAATCAACCACGCGTGATTCAGCGCGCCTCGCCGCCATACGTGCGCACACTGACCTACACACCGATTCATAAATTAATCGCTAATTGTGATAATCGTGGCGACGCAAAGTCGAGCTTCTGCATCGAGCGACCGCTTTTTGCCGCGTTCGGCAAATCCTCGACTCTGCGTTTCGGGAAACGTACTCGAGTCTTGGCGCGTAAGGTCATTATCGCGGAATCAATCAGGCTTCTCGCGAACGGCCGACGAATCGCGACGAGAAACCACGCGTCACAAGCAGCCCGCTCGGACGTGGGTTGCTTTTTCATTGTCGTTTCTTGCAAGTATTACTCCGGAAAAATGCAATTCCGTGTCCGACGCGACGAATCGGTCTTTTCTCTGAAATTTTGCTTGGCTGCGGCGAAAACGACGGAATCGCGCAGCGCGACCCAACCAACGAGGACAGAAGACCGATATAAAAAGCTCGAAGACTCCTCCCGAGCGCAGAGTCCATCGTCCGCTCGGCAAACTGACCAAAGCGACGCGCGAGCGGGCAATGAAAGCGGCTAGATGCGAATGAACTCGTGTCCCATCGACGAGCTGCGCGCGCTCGCGCAAGAGAGAGAGGCAAAGAGACGGAGAGTAGGTCAATTGGCGGCATCGAAAATCATCGTCCAGCGCGATCAGGAAACGCGCGGACAATTGTCCAGGCCGCAGTGCTGCGTGCACGCGCGCGCCGACAGCCTATACTCGCCCAGCTAGTCCCCTGCGCGCCGCGCCGAGAGCCAAGCAGACGCGCACCGCACGGTTCATTGTTTTCTCTCAATGTCGCGGAAGTCGCGGAGACGCGCGCTTCCGCCGGCACTCATCACGCCGCGAAAATAAAAGAAGACGAAGAGAGGAGCCAATCGACCGGCGCGCGCTTCGTCTGATTTACCGCGCGAATTTCGGCTTCCGCGCCGCCCAAGCTGCTCTCTCTCTCTCTCTCTCTCTCTCTCTCTCGATCGGCGCTCGCGTCACGCGCGCCAAACGCGCGATCGCCGGCCGTCTATCTCGTTGCTCTTCGCTTTTCTCGCTCGATCGCGTGCTACGCGAATTATTTCCCGGCGGAATATCGCGGCGTCGCGAATCGAAAAGTCAGGAGCGCGTTGTTGTCGTGAGCAACCTGCAATTCGGAAGGTGGGAAAAACTTTGTTCGCGCTAGTCGAGTGGCCGGAAAAACAAACCAGAAACAACAGGAATGAAAGCATTGCGTCGGTGTAACAACAGCGCGTGAAAATTCAGCACTGGAAGCGGTTCGACGCGCGCGTGCACGCAAGTCTCGATTTTAATGATCGGGCGCGCACATTATCCAATTGGCCGTCCCGCGCGCGCCTCCGGGTGGTAGCGGCAAGGGGGGAAGGGAGTGGGCTCGGCGCTGATTTTTTTCGGAAACGTGCCATTATATAGAAGTTAGCGACTCGGACGCGTAGAGGCGGGAAAACGGCACTGAATCGCGGTGGCGCTAGCCGACAACGCGGGCGAGGACACGTACCCTCGTAGCAGATGCGACAGCAGCAGCAGGCGGACGCGGCGTTGGTCTTGGCTTGCTCGGGCGTCGCTGTCATCCTCCTCCTTCGTTCGTAGCGGCACTGCACCACCTCGCCGAAGCTTCCATTAAAAGCTCCGTCGACGCGCGTCTGTCGCGGGTGTGCCACTCTGGTTCGCCGCCAATCGCCTGCTGAACGCGCGTCGCCGAACACCACAACAATAACACAGCGAGACGAGCGAGCTCGAACGGACGCTCGGCGGAGATGTGCGGCTGCCAAGCACACGCGCGAGCGTTTATCGTGCTGCTGCTGCTGCTGCTGCTGCTGCTGCTGCTGCCGCCGCCGCCGTCGCTGCCGACACCGCTCTCTCTCTCTCTCTCTCTCTCTCTCTCTCTCTCTCTCTCCCCGTTTATAGTTTCTGTGCTGCATTATTCTCTCCCGTAAAGCGGCCGTCGCCGCCGCCGCGCGTTTTCTCGCTCGAACATCGAGAGGAGAAAGAGCGCAGTCGCCTGCCCTGTATACCCGGTCGATCTGATACTCTATACGCACTTCGCGAGACTCGGTGTTTTCGGGCTGGATTATTTGTGGTCGACGCTACAGGGACAGTTGTGTACGTACTACTTGTTGCGTGTCTCTGCTTCTAACGGGAATTGTACACTTGCGGCTAGTGCGTAAAGAGCGTGCAGCGGTAATTTATCGGCGAAAGTAAAAGCTAATCAACGAATTTTTGGGTCGTTGACATTACATTCGACGTCGAATGCTAATTGTATTGTTCGATCGATCTGCGATTACCATTTGTCGAAGTGTGTCCCGAGCTCTCGGGCGTTTCATAACATTTCGAAAACCGCAAACTTCTACCGGCCATAGCGAGATTTTCAATTGAAATTTCACAAACGGTCTTCATCGTTTGAATCCATAATAATAACAATCGCGTTAATTCTTTGATGCAGTTGCTGTTATCAGAATGCGAAATGTGAGACTGAAATGAAACTACTTAAAAAAAAGACTTGCACTGACAGTGCAGAATTAAAATTTTAACGATTCTGAAGATTTGAATTACTTGCTGGCAAACACAAAAGACATAGCTTTGGATCTCGGTCAAGTCCTTATTAAACTGTTGGAAGTCAGACTTCAACTGTGGTTCGATGTTAAGAAAAGAAGAGTATATATAGCAAAACAACAAACTAGCGACACTCGCGTTACGGTACACGCGCGTATAACCGAACGATGACAAATGTAATCAGACTTGCACGCATTAATTATTACCGACATTTACCACTTGGATTTGAACGCATTTGATGTATATCTGTACACTTGATTAAAAACAATTATCTCAAACGTCGCTGAAGATAAGCTGCTATTGCGATTTCAATGAAAAGAAAATTGATTTTGTGCGCTAGCCTACTTATAATCGCGCGAAATGAGCGCAAAGTGTAGAGAAACGCGCATAGGTAGATAATACCTCAACTTAGTCAACCAAGACTATAGATATTTGAGGCTTTTACTTTTGTTGGTACAGTACCACTGTATGATAATGTAATAAGTGGGTTGTCAAATCCATAAATTACGAGAACTGTAATTGATTGGAAGCGATTAATTTAATGAGAGCGGCGCTGAAAATAGTGATAATCGCCAACTTGCCAAGTGATTTTTCTTATTTTATTCAAACTATTATAAATGCAGAATGAAAGCGAGTAACTTGCGATAATATATTGATATCGGTGTAATCTGCCTGACAGCGCCTTCGACATCGGCAAACCGCTGAATACTGCGTAAACAAGTGAGCTACTTCCAGGAGTCAGTAACAGCTGTCATGGCGTCAACAACAAATCGACGTGACTTAACCTCCAAACGAGATAAATTATAAGGAACGACATTTCTCACGGCACCGGAAATGCCATTCGTGCATTTGTCAGCACATGATACTAGCTTTGTACATTTGATAAGAGCTTTTAGATGACAATGGTTTTGCGATGAGTGACGTCAGTGAAGCGAGTGATAAAGAGAGCTTAGGCGAGAAGGACGATGATTTCAACATTGCAGATTTTCAAGAGGGTGCCGACAGCGACGAGTCGTTTAATAACATTATAAATTGCTCAAATGCTACTAAACATGTCAGTATTTCAATATAATGTATATTCACTTTTTCTAAACAGTTTATCAATGTCCATACGATTTCCTACAGGGCGAAGAAGAAGAGGAGAACGATTCGTCGTCAGAATCACAAAATCAAGATAACAATGAATATGTAGGGCCTGTCTTACCTGGCGGGCATCGCTTTGATAAAAAATTATTGTGCATCAGATATCCAGCGAATGTCATTAATCCTGAAATGGCTATCAAAACTATGGGAAGCTTGGCTGATATTTCTACAGTAAAATACTCTTTTCTCTAACTTAGTAAATGTGTGACATTCTCCAATTCTTAACTATACTTTTTTATCTTTATGCAGACTGTAAATACTAAAAATAGAAGATTAGAGTTACGTTTTAGGCCAGATGATGGATATTGTAAGCCCACATGTGGGGATAGACATCAAACTTCTGGCTTTTTACTACGAATAAGAGTTAAGAAGTCTAGAAAAGAGAAAGTAGAAAAAGATGCTCGGTCAAAGAATATTTTTCAAGAAAATAATGCTAGTCAACCTAACAATAGTACAAATGGTACAAGTGATGTTGGCTATAATATAACTCACCAATCGACTGACACATTAACGAACACTTCCATGGATCCACTGCTAATACCAGCAGAAAATCAGGATGATATTGTTTCTGAAAAAAATCAGTCTCCTACATTTGATCGCAATAAATACGAAAATCTATCAGAAGATACTGAGTACCAGTTGCCAAAGTTGAAAGTGTTAGGGAGAGTAGATACTGAATTTAGATTCTCCAGTGAGTACTGATAAATAAAACTTGAAAATTTAAGTTCCTAAATTAAACATGAAAATTTTAATTTTTCAGATCTGTGTGATTTCCAATATTTGCCTATTACAAAGAACAAAAATGATCCAACAAAAGACGAGTGTATATACGACTCGATTTATCCTCAGGGTTTGCCACCATACAGTTGGTTGAAAGAGGAAGTGCCTTATTTCCTTCCACCAGCTGCGTTCAGTAGGATGGACAACGTACAGCAGTACGTACCCAAAAGCGAAACATCTATCTCAGCGGCGCAATACGTTATCGGCAAAACCCGCAAGCGTCGATCTGGCTTCTCGAACTACATAAACTTCCACACGCCATACGTGCCAACGAACCCACCTAAAGGCATCGAAACCGCAATGAAGGTGAAATTCTTACAGTCGACTCACGTCGAAAATATGCGTAAAGCTTTCCAGGAGCGACCCATCTGGTCGAAAAATGCGCTCATGTTTATAACAAAGTATTCGAGCGAGCAACTGAAGATACTTTTACCATCGGTGGCATATTACTTCATGACTGGTCCGTGGCGTATCACGTGGGTTCGACTTGGCTATGACCCAAGAAAAGATCCCGAGGCTAGAAAGTACCAGACGCTGGATTACAGACTCAAGGCGATGCGTAAGTCTCTTGCATGTTTCTTGTGTAATAGTTCCTTTCCAAATTTGACCGTTAACGGTTATTTTCAGACGGACTGCACAACAGTGTTACATGCAAGAGGAACTATGCAGAATACTCACTGCCTTACAGAAACACCAATATAAAAAAAAAGACGGTCGTTTTAATGTCTAATACAGAAAAACTGCAGAGCGAAAGAAAACAGAAGGTCATGGACGATAATGTGTACATTTATCGACCAGGCACTATTCCTCCCTCTAGGCAAATGTTTTATCAAGTATGTAATTGGCAAAATATGTATACAAAATATTATCAAATAACGTTTTTTATCATTTTTATCAGTATTGCGATCTCTACGTGCCAGAAATTCAAGACATGTTTGACAAGTACCTGGGACCTCCACCTGGTGCAGTATGTCATGAGAAGTTAGGTTGGCTCCCACCTACTTTTGATGAAATGTGCAGAGAAATCATCAACAAGCAAGTTCGAGCTGAGCTACGTAAACTTATGAACATACCAGAAAACCGTGAGTATTTTACATTAACGTTGCCTTTTTCAAGGTACAATGTCAATTGATACTCACGACTGTTTGCTCATGTAGATCCTACCAGTCTTCCTCGTAAACGGAAGTTTGAGATCACCAGTAAGAAAAAAAAGAAGCGAAATCGCGACAGAAAAAAGGAACAGAAAACCGAGTCTCAATTCCGACCAGCAGAATCCATGTCAATCCTCGAAGATGAACATCTTGCTAGCGAGGATGAATGGGAAGACGTTATTGTTGAAGAAAACGCTGATCCAATCGATGATAACGATGACGAGGATGGCAACGTGCAACAAGAGGAGAACAACGATGATATTGGTGACGGACAAGAGTGTATACTTCCATGATATTATGTACTTTTAAAAATTCCTTTGATTTATGCCATAGCATACAATCTAACTTCATTTCTCTTTTAATTAACATGTATTTAAACGAATATTTATAAAACTTTTTACAAAAAAAGAAGAAAAAGAAAAATACATTTGATATAAAACTTGTAAAATGTCATCATTTGATCGATTAACAAATTTGGAAATGCACAGAAAAAGAATAATGAACGAACGTCGACTGTACAATACAATCAATTGCCCGCAAATGTATCTAGACGAAGAGGTGTACTGTCTTGTCAATAAATACGTGTACGTTATAAGTTCAGTTAAAAAGTACAAACAAAAAGATAAAATAAATTGAAGCTTAAATTATAAGGTGTGTGTCGTGACGTGTGATGTGTGCGCGCAAAGACATGTGAAATCTAGTCATTCGTATGACAAAGACGCACACACTTGTTGGTTTGTTTATTCAATATCACTAGGCTTTCTCGATGCCGCATTTTAAAGGCGAATGCCGCGGTTGGTGCTGGCCACGTAGTTGAGAAGCTCGTCGCTGTCCTCGCAAACGAAGGGCTTCTCGTGGTAGCAAGCTACGTCGTGCCAAGCGATGCCGTCGTTATAGACGTTATTGAGGACGGCGAGGCAAGACTCGTTGGTGCCGTTAATGTCGAACTCGGCGTTGTCGGGCTGGCGCTGCTTCTTGTGGCCGGTCTGCGACCACGGGTTGAAGTTGAATCCGGCTGGGATCTGGTTGGTGGGCGCCATCTTCTCGCGGTTAGCCGACCAGAACCAACCGAAGATGTTCTTGGGCTCCAGGTCGCGACGACCCTCGCAGCCCTTGAAGTCGCACACGCGACCCGACGTCCAGATGTATGGCACGTCGTCTGTAAATCGACAGTGTCGTTTGATCTATCGCCCCGATTTTTCACAATTGCTCGATACGCGAATAATAGATTCGACTTTAGCCAACTTTATCGTTCGCACGAGTTCCTATAGTTCTAAAGAGCCTTGGCTCACTTGGAACGATAAAGAAGAGAAAAAATAAAAGAAAAACGACGCCAAGCCGGAGCGGTTTTCCCGTACGTTCGATCGAAGCGTCGCGGCGTCGGACAATTCGTTGCAGGCCGCTCGTCGATTCATTCCCCATTCGATTGGAAAAGAAAAGAAAACTCGTCGTGAGCGCGAGCCGCACGGGGATAATTCAACGCGCGATTGAACAATCCTGAATAAATTCAGCGCCAATTCATACGCTGTGTGTATAATTACTCGCACGCGAGAGAGGTGAGATTGTTGCGCGGCCGCCGCGAGGCATCGATCGATCAGCGCGCCGCACGCGTCGATATTGAATTTCCCGAAAGGAGGACATCCCCATAAAAGCGCGAACGGAGAGACAAAACGCGCGAGGAAAAGTCTCGCGGCGCCGTTGCGCAATCCGCGGCTGCGAGCCATCCAATCGTTTTCACCTTGTCCGAACTCCAAAACAACGATCGCGACGAGCTTCTCTCTGTCGTTCGGGTTCCTCTTTTCTTTCCTCTCCTCTTGCGTCGCTAAGACGAGCTACGTGCGTAGCCGTTGTTCACGGGCGATCGGCGCGTTCGCGACTGCGTTCGATTCCCAAAGAACCTGGGTTTCCAGCCTGGAACGGTCGGAACGCGCCCGACGCATGAAAATCGAATGGGTCGCCGAGGCAGCATCCGCCGCTAAAGAGCTATCGGTCGCGCTTTCTATGTCATCGTGTCAGGCGCGCGGGCATAAATCAACGCGGAGCGTCGGTTCTCCTCGGTGATCGATGCACGCGCGCGCACAGAGATAACGCGCCCGAGGCCTCGCTGAAAGTGAGAGGCTTCTCCGTGACGGCGGTCAATTCGTTGCTCATTGGTTTCTCCGCGTGCTTTTCCTGATCGAACGGGGGGCCCCCTTGGCGAGCCGCGAAATTCGTCGCTGCGCGTCGTTTCGCAAACACCAATTCGCCGTCTAATACGCGACGTTCCGCTCCGCGGTTTAGCCTTGTTTCCCAGCCGCGCGCGCTGACGCAAGCTCCCACCACCGAGATAATATACCCACTCTGTTGGATGAGCTTGAAGATCAAGTTGTTCTTCTCCTGGCTCTCGATGGACACGAGGTCCATGCAGTACTCGCGGCAGATATTCCTGGCGTCCAGCCAGTCGACCTTCTGGTTGGCGTGCTGCGGCACGTGTCCGCTGAAGAACATGTTGCGGCCTCTGAATTGGAAGGCCTTCGGCCCTGAAATCGTACAACACCGTGATGATCATTCGTTCACGGGCAACTTGTCGAACACCGACGAGGAAAATCGAACTTTCTTTTTATCGCTCCGTAGAAAGTTTTTCCAGTTCGAAGATCCCGCATTCGCGTACGTATCGTGGGTTCGACATTTGCAAGCGCGCGCCGGGACGCGACAGCGGCACACAGCGGCTTTCGTATAATGGCACGCGGTCATTAATCGACGAACAGGCTCTTCGATTATAGTAGACGACGACGACAATTATCCGGCAGCGCGACACGCGAATTTCGTTCATTTACGATCTACGGCGCGTCGTCATCTCTTTGCGATCGCGGGTCGTCTCGCCCAACGAGACTCCTGGCAAAACGATCGAGAAGCAGCATTGCTGTCGATGCCGTGATGACGCGATACCACGTATTCGACGACGAAACTTGGACGTTGAATTGTTTAGTAGACCGATGTAGGTCGTGTGGTTGTCGCCGACGCTCTCGAGCTTTTCCGCGGCGCCCTGCGGAAACTGCTAGGCGCTCGCGCGTCGTTAGTTTTGCCACGCGCAACAGCGAAAAAGTATATCGATCGTCGATTTTCATCGTCCGAGGGGGAGCGTTCACGGTTGGCGCGTCGATGTGACCACGATGGAACGCGCGTTTCTCTCCGCGGAGAAGCGATCCGTTGGCGCGGGCTGCGTTGCCATGGCAAACGAAGACAGGCGTGAGAAAGTCCCGCGCGCGAGAAAGGATGGAACACGACGGAGAAGCGCGAGCGAGTGGCGGGGCTCGGTCGAGTCGAGGCAATCGACCTGGAAATCAATTATGCGCTAACGATGCGCTCACGTGCGCCATCGCGACGACAATTAATTCGCGGACCTTGCAACGCAGACGCCGATTTCGACCCCCCACACGCCCCGCCCTTGCGACGATTTCCGTTGACTCGTTCTCGTGGATAACGTGTAAAGTTTCTCAATAACGTTCAAGTTATTGGCTCTTTAGCAATGAGAACGTACTTGAGCGAGTGTTTATTTTGGAGTTGGAGCTCTGGCATTGGAAAATTTCCGTTCAACTTTCTTTACCGATACCAGCCTACAACTCGCAAGCTAGTTTTCTTTGTATTATTTGTTTCTGTAAATCCATTAATAACGCGTGTTCCAAACTTGGAGCGAGTCGGGTGGCGGCGCGTACACGGATGAATAAGTTGTCTGGCGCTTCGAGCCAAAGCTGCCTCCTGCCATTCTACAGAGATGCGCAGGTGGAAAAGTAAAAGTTTATTAGACGACCGCGAAGCAGGCGCATATCCATCTACTTTCTTCTGGCCACCCCGTGGGCACGAAAGGAAAGCCCGAAAGTTGCTCGCATTCGGACGAAAATCTTTTCGCAGGCCTGTTTTGCAAAGCCGCGCGCATCTGCGCGTTGGGCAATCGGCATAGTTGCGTCAGAGCGCACGAAAAACGAAGGCACGCGCGCGATCGAGGGGAAGATAATCGGAGCATCGTGGATTTTCCATCGCGCGCTTTCTTTCTTGCCCCCACCCCCGTCTATCTGCCGAACGGTTCTCCTTAACCCGATTTTGTAGGTAACGCGCGGCAGCAGCGATATTTATCGAGGTGATATTTTCGACCCACTAACGAGGTGGCGAAAGTTACGTAAGAGAGCTCGTTAGCATGCCTCTCGGAGGGCCATCGTAATTCACAGCCACGTGCTTTGCTCTCCCACGCTTTGCGAGGAAATTGCGGCCGAAACCCGTGCAACGTTTGCATTCGTTACTCGGCCGAATTGCTCTGACGCACTCGCGCGGCTCTCGATGAATTATCGAAATTGCAGTCTCCCTGTCTCCGCGCGAGGTATAATTAACGGCCGATAGCAATGGGCGCGTTTACATGCAAAATTATTCAATCGCATAAATGCATGGCCAAGCATTGAAATTGAGAGCCTCCCGAAGATTCGTCGAAGACTCTCGGGCCGTGAGCGCTGATTCTGTCGTCAGCACGTTGCGTCGCTTTCTACGCGAGCGAGGCGCGCGAACGTCGTAAAAGCGTCCGATCGACTGGGTCGGCGCCGATCCGCCGCTCGTGCGCTCCTCTCGCGCGGAGCAAGGGCGCCCCGCGCGTCGCGATGGGAATCCCAAGCGCGGAGAAACCGTTGGGCCGCGCGCGAGAAAGTGCGCGGCGCGCGTAGCCAGAGGGGCCAGGCTGAACGAAAGTTTCGGGCGCCGCTTGCACAACCGCGCGCGCCTCGCCTCGCGCCGCAGGCCACTTACTGTTGGCGCACTTCTGCGGCACCGGCAGCGAGAGGAAGCGCCCGGGCCTGTTGCTCGGCTGCCTCTGCTGGGCGCGCGCCAGCGCCGCCAAACAGACCACCAGCAGCAGCAGCTGCGCCAGCTTCATCTGCAACAAAACCAGAGCCGAGGTGGACGTTAACGCGCTGCCCTCGGAAAACAATGTCGAGGCCGGCCGACGCCAGCGATTCCTATCGCGTGATGCGCGCGCGACGCGCGACGCGCGGGTCGACGTACGAAAATTAACTTTCAGGATGCGCGCGGGAAGGAGAGATAGGCGCGGCTTACGTAACTCGCGATCTCGCTTGGCGCCCAGATGCCTATTGTTCTGCGTGGTCGTTAGCTCTTCTATTACGATTCAAAGTCAAAATAGGGAATCGTCGTGCTTTTCCGTCTTTCGGGGATTCCGTTCGGATAACGAACGTTTTGCCAAATACTCGTTTTCTCTTCCGAAAGTAAAGATCAGGAGAAACATCGGCGACGATGCGCGGCAAAAAGAACGGGACTAGAAATCGTAAGAAAGGGAGGAGGCGTCGCAACGACCGGCCGAAAGCTCTTCGCGGGTCGGGCGGAGAGGACGCCAGCGCACAACACTTGTTTCCCGATCGGTCACACGAGCACACAGGACGACGGCAGAGACGGAGGACGGTGGACTCACCTTGCAGTGCGAGAGGCGTGTGTGCGTGGACAGCGACGAACGCGGGCTCGGCGCGAGATAACTCTTAAAGGCTTGTGGAGAGACGGGCGGCTTCGCCGACGCTTATATAGAAGCGCGGCCCCCACCCGCTCGCCGCGCGGGGCCCACACTCTTCTCTCGCGCTGCCACCTGCGCGTCGCGCGAGCGGGCCCCGCGACATCCGACCTCGCCGCGCTCGTCGCTTCTCGGACGAGCGATCGCGCGTTCGGCTATCGGGGGAGACTCGGACGCCCGGCCGCGCCCGACGACCCGCGGACGCGCGAGCTTTCGTTGCCCAGGCGCGAGCGGTTTGCGCGTTTCAATGCTCCCGGCACAGCGAGAGAGAGGCTCCGCTTTGCGCGTGCATCGCACGCGAATCGCTTCGTCACTCGTCGTCGATTTTTTCCTTCTTTTTCGAGATTCGCGAGCTGATTCGAGAGAGAGAGAGAGACCGCGAACGAGCGGAGACTAGTAATCGGCTCCGACTCCGCCGCAGTGCTTGCCATTCTGGCACGGTCGCCCGTGATCGCGGCTCAGCTCGATGTATAAATCGAGAACGCCGCGATTGTATAACGCGCGACACGGGCAGCAGCGGTTCATCGGAATGCAAATCCGTTCCCGCGAGGATCGACGCGGTTGCATCCCCCGTCGGCGAGCGCGTGTACGCGCATATGACTTGGAAAGGACGAGAGAATAGATTACGCCGGCCGAGGCGACAACCTTGAGGAATCACGCGCCGATGATGATGATGGTTAACTTTCACCGAGAGCCGTGCGCGCGCGTTACCGCGAGGTGATGGACTCGTGCCGTGCGTCCCGCGACGTCTGTAGAAGTGCCCCGAGTCAATGTCAACGGCTATGCGGATCTTAGGCATTTGCATTTTGATATCGTCTCGGCGGCGTTTGACGGCGGCGCTCGGCTTTCGCGCCGAACGCCACGTAAACGGCTAGTGGCACTGTTGGTGAAAAAGAAAATAGAAAAGAACGAAACAAGCCGCGGGCAGTCGGCTTAAAAGTCGTTATTTTTCGCAGTCGCAGATGAGTTTTCTTCGTCGCGATCCTCGCACGAGACGAATCTTAAGCGAGCGCACTCGACAGATCGCGCAGGATCGGCGCTGGGCGCCGCGTGGCATTTCAATGGAGAGCCGCTCGTGCGCGTTACGTGGACAGGCTTGGAAAACCGGAATCGGTGAAAATCCGTTGGCGCGCGCGCGAACGACTGCTCGTCGCTCGACCGAGCCGTGGGCCGAGAGACGACGCGAGAGGAGGCGTCGATTCATCGATCGACGTACACCTGCCTCGCCTGCCGCGCGCGAGGTTCATCGACACTAATGGCCAATTACGTATGGAAATGAGCCTCTTTTCTCGACGGCCAAGATTCGCTCGTCGCCTTTATGTCGAACGTTATGCAAGGTCTAGATAGACGCGCGCACCACGCGAGTCTGATCGATCGATGAATGGTCCTGATGCCGACGATCCTGTCCTTCTGTTTATCGAACATGTTCCCTCTCCCAAAATAAAAAAATAACTTGACTTACCTGTTTTGCAAACGCCCCTCGGTTATTTATGAATGGATTAGAAATTACGTACGAGCGTCTCTGGTATTTTCTTCGGGCATTCCGTGGTTTCGCGTTATTGGCTGAAATCTAGACATTCGAATTTATTTTGAGATTTGCGCTTCTTAATACGATAAATACCACGAGCCTTTGCAGTTCTTGGAAAAAAATCCATCTGTTTGCGGATCAAGCGTAAACATGTTCATGAATATAGTGAATAAATTATAGAAAATCAGGCGTTTTTCCGTGTCGTTCACCGCGACGATCTTGGAATTTGCATACATCGGCGATTGATTTTTCCCTGTGGAAACGACATCTCCCGTCACTCGTTATGCTAATTTCATTTTTCGGATGTCCGCGTTTGTACGCTAATGAGTGGCACATACGATACGAGACTTTTACGACAGCTTTCTAAATAATCAAGTCTTCATTGTAATATTAACGTGTTTTTAAGAAAGTGCCTTATTGAATTTCAAACGACAATCCTGCATATCTCACCAATCTACAAATGAAGCGAAGTCACACGATCCAGCACGAAAGAAAGGTTCCCAAAGACCGTAGTATGTGTAGAAAGGTGAAAAACTCGTTGAAAAAATATTAGGATTTCACAAGTCCGCCAACGAACAGCAACAAAAGGAACCGTGTCGTCGAAAAGTTTGCCATCCCGTGTTGAAACGACCGGCGTGTGTTGGAACGAAAAAAAAGCATTACCCAATTAACCCGCGATAGCGTGCTTGCCTGTATATACAAATTTCCGTTGACCCCAGAAAATATAAATTCCGCGTTAATTTTCATAAAAAAGAAAAAAATAATAAAAACGATCGTAAGCTATGCCATTTCTTGACAGTATGCTAATGCGAAAAGTGAAAACAATGGATTGAAAAAACGAGCATCTCGCCGGAGATAAAAATCAGTCGCTTACGAGGCTCATAAATCCCCGGAGGAGATGGGATTATTATTGATACCAAACCCATTAATTTTCTTTTCTCTCCCTCTCTTTCTCTCGGTCGCTTCGAGATGACGTTATTCGCTGGAACACAGGCGCCACGTTGACAGCCATCGCTCATAAAAGCACGTGCGCGCGTCGCTTCGATTTTTTTTTTTCTGTCGCCCGTTCCAGAGATTCGTCGCTCGGTTGCGCAACCCCGAGAGACTTTCGGATTCAGGTGCGTGACACACTTGTCGGCGTTAGAAGATGCGATGTTGCATCTGTGACGTAGCAGGACGACTATCAAGACTGTTTGTATATATAATGCGTCGCGCCTACTTTCCTCGAGCGATCTCGGTGAAAGTACACGAGCTTCAGTGTGTTTTCAGTCATTCAATTTCCTCTTGCGTAAAGCGGGGTATAACCAGTAGCCCCGCTGCTCGGTAATCTGATTTATAATGCAATATTAACGAGACATTAACATTTCACGCGAAGAAAAAAACGAAAAAAAAAAGAACGAAGAAGACGCTCAAGGACCGCGGTAAATCAGCAGAGACAAAAAATGCCTCACAGCCGCGTCTCTCCGATTCCCGGCGGTCCAACATTTGATACGGCGAGTTTCTGTTTGCAAATGGGAATCATTCAGCGGCTGCGGATACGGGCGCGACGGGTGGCAGAATCCTATCCCTGGAACAATAAACATTGTTCGCCGGGCAAACAATGCTGTGAAATTTCGATTGTACGCCAGATAGCCGCGGGGGAAAACAGCGCCGGCGAATCCGCGGAATTGGCTGTAGCGCAGCTTTTGCTGCTCGTCGGGCGTAATTTAATTCGGATGTTTCATGCATACGCGTCGCTAGTCGCAGTGTCATTGCGATTACGAACGCGCGTTCCTTTTTTTCACGAAGCCTTGCATTGTCGGGAGAGAGAGAGAGAGAGAGAGAGAGAGAGAGAGAGAGAGAGAGAGAGAGAGAGAGAGGCGTCGTGCCGCGGATCGTATGACAATCGGAGGTGATTGCGCGCGAATCGCGAGTGTCGACCCAGATCGCTAGCTTTTCCAGAGTACAGCGAGAGGAAAAATGAAGACCGCGCGGCGCGAGCGATTGTTTCGCCAACGACGAGCTGACGCGGAGAAGCGAGCGCGCGCGCGCCAAGGCTGCTCCAAATACCTTGGCGCCATCGCGTTGTTCGACGTTACGACGACGACGTCCCATCGCGGATAGAGTCCTGCGAGCCCTCGCGCCTACGACCAGAGGCTCTTGTCCCTCCGTCGCTGCCCAGCGAGCTACGCGCGATGCTGCTCGGCCAGACGAGAAAACGTCACGCTGCGGTCTCGGGATGTTTGCGTTGCGGTCGCCAATGGGCAAGAGCCGACCGCGCTTGCGAAGACAACGCGACGGACTCGAAATCTCTCTTTCTTTCTCTCTACTGACCTGACCTCGCGCGCGAAAGTGGGTCGCATTAGCGAAGCTAACGTGGACATGACATCCATATTCTCGCGCTGAATGAGGGGGTGCACTCAAGCCTTGACCATTGCTCGATAATTACCGCGACGGATGCGTTGCCATTTTTTTCATTGATATAGCAGTAAAGCGCGGCGGATTTTTTTTTTCTTTTTTCAGAACTGCCGTTTACTTTGCTACGCTGGCCCGCGACGACGACGTTGCCGTCGATTGTCCTTTCGCTGACACATGGCATACCGCTATTTTCATAGCGCTATAACGCGCGAGCTGCAGCCTTTTCATCGAAAATCGACGAGACTGCGTTTGGCATCGTTGCGTTTTATCGTTATGCTCGCTTTCGTCACAACGATCGCGAATAAGATTTTACCGGACTCGAACGGTGCCCTGCGTAATCAGGTATAGTTGAGGAAATTCGGGCCGAGGCCGACTCGCTTGTCGTTTCATAAATTTCCTACAACTTTGCAGCGACGCCCGAAGTCGAACTGTTAGCGAAGTGCGCTGGCACGGCACATATGCGTTTTCTAGCGAGGAGCAGAAATGCCCAACCAAATCTCTTGGAATTTCTTGAAATTTAGTTTTCGCTAAATGGATATACTCAATGTTACCATTTAAAAGTGCCAACGTGTAGAGCGTTCCTGATTTTTTAACGCGATCGAAGTACAATGCGCACGGACACCCCGCGTCCATTGAAAAACTCAGTTATAGCGAAACTTGGTTGGCAATGTTATAACATCTTGATCCAGACTCACTAAATTTGAAGATGAAAACGACGTATGTGTTTGGAGTTTTAAATGACTACACTAGAAATAATTGGTTTGGTTTTATTTGATCTGTATACAATTCATGATTTGGTTATAGATGGAATTATCCATGGTATCGTAAGCTTCGACGAATCATTCGCTAAAAGTATGCAATAAGAATTCGAACGAGCAATTTGTAATCGGTGCTCTAGTACTTGAATAAATTAAAATTCAGTTTTGTCTTGGATGCACTCACCCCTCGCAAATTTGACAGGCAGGCGATTCATTTTTGACACGAGCCGCCACTTGAAATGTAAGATATCATATGGTGTTATCACTTGAAGAATCATTTGGTAATGTTGCGGGACGAGCAACAGCGAGATAAACCTCACTGATCAGCGAACGACCTCGAGCAATCGATCAATACATTACGTACCCATAGACACGCCGACTAGGACAGTGAGCGCCAGAATGGCAACGGTAGCTAGGTACTTCATGATCTGTTCTGCGTCCGGTGGCCAATTGCCTACTCAACTCGAACACGTACGCGCCACCCTTTATAAGTCTTCTCGTGCTCTTAAAATGGGTTAACCTTATTACTAAAGTAATATTTGAGCTGAGCCAGTATCGATAACCTTCAGCCTAATAAAACGCACACGTGTAATTTCATTTGACTATAATCCGCGAAGAATTGGTTGCGCACGTTTGGTGTTTTATCCGGGCTCGCGCTTGCCAAAGCCAGACGCGTCGGGGAAGCGAGCGTTGCTTGCTCTTGGTCGGTCACCGTAGGCAACCGATAGAACGTCGGGCGGTCGCCGTCTACGAGAACAAGGGCTCCGTATCGCTCGCAGATTGGGAGCGGCCGTGGAGCTGCGCGAAGTCGACGCACGCAACGCGAATCGAGTCAACGACACGCAACGAGGACGATAGTCACGACAAAAGCCTGCTGCCCATCTCCACAGGCGAGATAGATCCGCGAGCGAGCCTACTCCTTCGTCGCGAGCTTCGTGCCAATGACCCCCGCTGAAAATCGGAAGCGTTCGCCGCTCGCTCCTCGAATCCCTGCGTCTCCGCGAAAAGCGCGAAAGGCTCGCGATTAAATGTACCGGCCGTTCAATTGCGACCAAGAGCCAGGTCCACTGTGCGTCGAGGTGCAAAGAAAAGGAACGGCAGATTCAGCTCCGAGCAAGCCTCTTGAGACTTTCCAGGTAACGATCGAAAATCCCACGTGCGGACAGGGAGCAAACGCCGCGCGCGACGACGATGCAGGCTCGCGCGTTTTTCCATCGGAAAAAGCTCCGCCGTCTCGCGCGCGGCCGAATCGCCGGGTGCGCGCGTGCGACGTGGCAAGGCGCCGTCGCCAGCAAATCGTTTAGTCCATATATCGATCCGTTACATATATCAGGCGTTACACCCGGGAAAAATTCCACTCGATTATTATACTGCGCCGTACGTGCGTCGTCGGCTTCGACAATCGATACGCATTTTTTCTTCTTTTTATTTCTTCCAACTGGCACCTGCTCGGCATTCCGAGCTTCGGCTCACGTCGCGCGGTTGCGCAAAGCGTCCACATCTCGGGCGCGCGGAATACGCTTAAGCCCCCGAGGATCGCGCCGATGATAAGCCGGCGAGAAGAAAGCGCGCGACGAGCTAATATTCAATTTTAATATCTGACGCGCGCGCGCACACCGAGAGCCGGCGCCGATGGCGAGACGTAACGAGCGAGAGGTAATTGTCCGTCTTTCGCCGCTGTAATTCTCAAGAAGGTTGCGCAAGCTTTCAGGACGCGAGGCGCGTGCGACGACCACGCTAGGAAACGCTTCTCCGGCTTTTCCGCCGCGGGTTATTGTCGAAGCTTTCTTCATCGTGTTACATATTCACCTTGACGATTATCCAAATTTCTTTTTTGCCTTGCCGCTCTTTCGGCTTTCGTTGGTAGCTGGAACGTCGGCTTGGCTTTTTCCTCTTCAATCTGTACGTTTTCAAGTTATTATAGATTCGCCGCGGACACGGCGATTCGTTTACGGGGCAAAGAGATGCCGAGGGTACCTTGAGCCAGATAGCGATCGAGTAAAAGTAGCTCGTCTTCTATATTACCACCTGTGCTATGTGATTTCTCAGCTCCACTTGTGAACGATACAGTGGCTATTTTCTTCTTATAGTCATTTTAGCATTGAAAGAAAAACGACTGTACTCTGTTCGGATTGTAAGCAACGCGATCCTTTGAAAACAAATGTCTTTACGGGCTGATGGAAATGGAAATGAATGGCTGATGAAGAAGCAACGCATTTTTTACGTAAATAATGACAGTTTAATGGCAACAAAACGTATACAATATTAATTACGATATTTTCCTCGTCTCGTAAAAGTACCTTTCCACACAATATTTATTTCTTTTTTACACTTGCGCGTTCAAAACCCTTTCATTCTCCTCTTCTACATTTTTCCTGTATTTATAATCCTTTAGGTATACCAAGTTCAGAATATTGCTGGAGAAACACCCACTGTAACTCTCACGAACCGCAAAACAATTCACTGAAAAATCGACGACTTGACAAGGTTTCTTTTATCGCCGCTGTACCCGCAGCTTTAGCTCTCACACTTCTCCCACTGCTCGGATTTTTACACAAAATCAATTTGCAAGACAGCGCTGCCGCTCTGATCGATCATCATCAACATCACTTCAAAACGAAAAGATTTATTCGAAGAAGAAGCATGAACGAAGAAAAGAGAGAAAAAACTTGTTCAGAATTACAATTTCACAGAACATTGCACTCGACAAGTTGAATAATATTTGCACGTGCATTTTTACAGTCTGTGACGAACGCATGTACAAAAATTATAAACCATGCTTTAAAATTTACCTCTCTCATTTTACAATCTTAACGGTATCAGTTTTGAATAAGAATTATTTACATTAATAGCAGACCAGCCTTTATAACCAGTCGCGTTATAGGTCGTTTTGTCTATGCGGTTGATACTTTGTTTTCGTGTAATTTAGGATATTCTTTCTTACTCTTTCATCGTTTTCTATCTATCTATCATACTACAACTCCGTTGGCTCGATAGTGCATCGAAAAATCAATAATAATTATACGCGGTGATGCGAAAATTAGTCGTAGGATAAATCCGACCGACGAAAACGCTCTCTGCGCATGGTCTTGTTGTTTTCTCGTTTATCATTTGTAAAAAACTAGAAAAGGCTTATTAGATTAATTATTTATCAAATTTATCATCACTAACGGGCCCCGTTACATTATATCGCACAATATTAGTCAAAGCTAATAGATTGATCTGAAATCTGTTAACTTTTTTTGTTCGAAAAAACTTAGAAACAAATAACAAAAGCAGCCACGCCGTATCACTTGGTTATTTTTTTATTTTAATTATTAACTGCCTATACATTTTTATTCGTTTTTCTTTTCCTTCGTTCAATTAAGAATAAAATTAAACTACATAGGATTCCTTAAATATGCCACCGACTTATCTTTGCCAATCTTTCGAGTAAAATATGTGAAAATACAGCATATAACCATTTTGGTTTTTCCTCATCTTTTTCCTCAGCCCAACATAACAATAAGACGGATTAGTACGAGTATCGTCACTCCCTTTCTAAACGTTACGTCAAATAAATGCCTTACGACTTTTTTTTATATTATATAGTATTTGTTTGTATAGTATTGCTATATGTTGCTCGATTGTTGATAAAAGAACGCGTTGTAACTTCCACAAATAGTTATTCCTTTAAAAAAACGATAAAAAGTCTCAGAAATCTGGACATTTAATATGCATGAGAATGAATCTTCCAATCATGAAAACCAATGATCATAACAATAGTTCTACAAGCTAAGGGAATATAAGATCAGAACTTGATATCACCACATTTATCGTAATAGTGCATTGTTTTAGAAAATGACCTAGGTTTATCTACAGCACCGCATTATGTCACCTTTACTTACGAAAATAATAAAATAGTTATCGGCAAAACTACTAAAAATCAAAGTTTAAGAAACAGCAGGAATACTATCTGTGATACCAAATGCTTAAAAGGTCATAGTTTCAATGACGATGGAGTCCACAAGAAGATATTGTAGACTGGCTATTGTTGATAATTTCAGAAAAGCTACAGAACTCCAACATAGGATTAAGATACAAATTTTACCAATAGAAAACATTAGTTCATACGTTTTAGCTGTTAGCAAATCTGCCACGGATATCACAACAGTATCATTAATTAATGAATCTATAGCTGTTCTTTTGAAACAAAGAAGTTTGTGATGAAGTTTATGAGGTACAACGCAGAAACGGTGATCCTTACTTAAACGGTCAGGATTTTACACGACGTATTATTCAAAAAAAAACATTTCAAGCAAAATAAAATGGTCGTTACAAATGACTCATATGCTTTGTTTAAACTATATAATGCTTATAAAGATGCGAAACGCTATCTTTATCTCTTCTACAGTACCTTTCTTACAGTAGAATTTGAATTCAAGAGTGAATATTATACAATTTGTATTATTCAGATCGAATTTGAGAACATTTGTATAGATTTGTTTACAAAGATCAATACAGTTTTGAAAACGGCTCTTACAGAAGCTAAATTAGAAAACAACGATATCGGTAAAGTGACTGTTGTTAGGAGTTCAACCTGCTTACCAAAAATTCAAAAACTAATCTAAAAATATTTATATCTAAGAAAGCAGTAATTAAAAGATTCTCATTGACTAACACGCATAAACTAATGTTGGTAGATAAAATTCTATTATCGATTGGAACTAAAAAAAGTGGTACATCAATAGATCCTGTCTACTAAGTGCTAGGTTACCAATCCATAAAACTAAAACTTATGAAGTAAGTTTTGATGGTTTTAATAAAATAAATTCAAAATATTACAAAATATTGATAAAAATTGACCATGGCGAAAGTTCTTTAACCAAAAACATACTACTTGGAATATATTGTCTATCTAAAATGTAGATCCATTCATCAGTGCAACGATAAATGTTGGTGATAATGGCATTTTCTTGGTTTTAACTGAAGAAAAAACTACTGCCAATACCAAAACTGTTACCTTAGAAAATCTTGTAAACTTTAATGAAAACGAAGAATGAATAGTGGAAAAAGCAAAGGTAAACTACGAGAAAGATGAAACGAACAAAGAAATAGTTTTGCTTAAACAAAAACTGATAAAATTTTGTATCAGTAAGATACAACTAATTAAAATACAAAGTAAGCTGAAAAATAACAAACTGATTAGCAGCGCAGTTGATCTTTTCTTAAAAATCGAGCCACATATAACAGTATAAATATAATCGTTGCCGACAGCTACTTGCAGTTCTCATTAAATCACTGTGAGCTTATCTTATACTTGCTTCTTTAAATAACTGTATAACGTAGCCATATCGTACAACTTGTTTTTTTTTCTTTTCTTTTTTCTTTTTTGTTCCTAGAGTACAAGATATATCCTTAAAACAGAGATTTTTTAATTCTCTCTTTCTATCAATTCATTGTTTTTTTGCTTTGTTTTGTTTTTCTTTTTTTTTCCTTTGTTTTGTTTTACGCCATACGCTGGCCAGTGGGTGAAGCGATCTGTGGCTGCTGATTGCTGATCGGTTGACCAGGCGGCACTTGCGACATGTATGACACAGAAACATTGTGTCCTACATTGGTTTGTTCAGGGTATCTGTTGCGATACATTAAAAATATTAATTACTAATAATCGACAAAAAAATTACTCCAATCTACTTAAAATTATTGCTATAGCCAAATTTACCCTACTGCTGTTCTACTGGATGTTATTTACAGCCGAAAACCGTTGGTTAATCAAATAATTATTTTTTAATATTTTCATGCATTTCCAACCAGGGGTATTATTCTTTTACAAATCAACAATAATTACCCTTGCTGCGCATAGGGAATGTTGTTTTGATTTGCTTGCGGAGAATCTTGACGAGCCTCCGGAGGCATTTGTCGTAAGGCCGGATGCATCTGGTAGTAATGATGTGGTAACGTCATTGGCGGCAAACTCGTAGCTCCCTGTGTATTTATCATTTCACCAGATGGAGGCATGTTGGCGTTATATCGCGGTTGCGGCCCAGACATCATTTGTGATTGAGGGCCAGGTGTCATACCGTTAAACATCTACATTAATAAATTTATGATTCATTAGCATTCACATAGTGAGATTTTTGCAGAAATATTCGAGCATCTTCAACAGTATCGCACATGTGCAGCTGCTCCTTGAGAATGCGCTCCCTGTGGAAGTCCAGCCTGCGGATGTGCTGCTTGGGGATGAGGTCCTTGCAAGTGCGGATGAGCAGTGTGAGAATGGCCAGCCATTGGGTGTTGTGTGTGTCCTGCTTGATGTGGTCCAGCTTGTGGATGTGGGAATTGATAAACCATTTGCTGAGGAGGCATTTTTGGTAGGGTATAGGACGATATGGCAGGTTCGCGCATCAACGTATGATACAAATTCATGGCCTCGACAAGGTCGGAACTCAGCTGAGTCAACTGGGCGTGCTGCTTATCGACCTTTTCTAGAGCTGTGTCTATTAACGGTCCCATTGCGGTTACTTGCTCTATAAAGAGATTGAAATAATTCCTGATTAGAAATTTGTTTTGGGATTGAAAAGGGGTTTCAAAATGAAACTAAGTTACCTTCTAGGTCGAGCATTTCTTGAGGATCAGTACTGCCCGATTGTGGATCAGATTCGTGCAATAAGTGTAATAATCTGTCCATTTTTTGCTCATTGATGTCAATTTCTAAAACTTCTGGTTCCTTTTTCAAAGTTTTTACCTCGACTTCTTCCGAAAATTGAACCGACTTTTTGTTGCTTTCTAATTCTAGAAACAAGTAGATTTTGTAATTACAAAATATATTATTCTTTAATAAATTCCATTAACAAGATCTCACTCACTTGTATACTGTTCTGGCTCAACAGACAAATCGGCCGTAACAAAATTAGAAGGAAACAGACCTTCACCTCTTTGGTTACTACCTTTCCACCAATTAGGATCTGAATCGTCCAAAATGTGAACTAAAAAAATTTTAAGAAACCATAAATACAATATCATTCATGATTTTCAGAGTTATGTCTTGGTTTTTCTTTTTCTGTTTTTTGTTTAATCTAAAGTAGAAACTCACTGATTTCTCCTGCTGAAAATGTCAGCTCATTGTCCTCAACAGCTTCAAAGTCATAAAGAGCTTTGACTTTTCTGCCTTCTGAATTTGCTGAGGTAGCCATTAGAGCATTTACAGTTGGGTAAAGACTAGTTGTTTTTTTAGTAGATGGAGAGTTATGTGTAATTGTTGATTGCTTTGTACTTTCTTTCAGCGATAGTTCAATTGCTAGAAAATTCATTGATAATTGTATCAATAAGATTTATAAGAATATTTGATACACAAAAAAAATATATTTTACCTCTTGCTAATTCTTCTGCTTCCTGATTGCTAGAAACAAAGTTTGGATCTTTGTTTGTATAATTTGGCCTTGATTGCTGTAAAATAAAGTAATAAAACATCAATATTATGACCATGAAAAAAGTACCAGGTTTTGAAGAATATTATGAATTACCGTTTCAGGAGTGGATGAAAAATCATGTCCCTCAAGCTTCAATTTTTGATAAAGGCTAGGAATCAAATTTAATTGAGGATCTGATTTATAATCTCCTTCTGCCCACTTCTTCAGAGTAGACTTAAATTTTTCATAAATTTTTGGTTGTTGTTGCTGACGACTATTATTAATAAGCTTGATAAATTGTGTCTCAAATTCTCTTGATGCAACTTCTAAATGAAACACTTTACCACAATTGCTAGAACAAGCATCTAGTAACTGAAAGAAGTATTACTTATTTTAGACAATACATTACAAGATACATGAGGCAAAGATAAGGAAGATTATAAGAAAGTATATGAGAAAAAGTTTGGTCTAGTATGTCAAATTATTATAATCTTTGAATGGCTCTTAATTGTATAAGATTAAATTTGTTTATTATTCAATAAAACTTTACAATTTCTGATGCAACACTAATAGATAAAAGTCAACCAAAGAAGTTCTCAAACATATGACTACGTTGAGGTGCTCAATAATCATTAGTCATGTCTGTAATTGAAACTACAATATGACATTTCACTTACAGTTATGGCAAGCATTACAATATGAGGATCTTGAGCATTTAGTCTCCTAACAATAGAGCGTAGACAGTCTTTGGCATTTTGAGGAGAACTGCCAATTTTGTCACATATTTCCATAATCAGTGCCCAGTCCTCTTTCGTACATTTCTCACTGGTTGCCTTTTCTGCAACCAAAACCATTCTATACTCACGAGATGTAACTAATTCATTGAATGTTATTACTGCTAACTATTTAATAAATTTTAAATGTCCATCCATGTAATATACAACAATAGTCTCGTAAATTAAACAAACACACATTGCAGTCTCAATTATCACGAATATAATCAGAGTAAATGTATAATTTCAGGTCGTTGTCCTTAAGATAAAAACATGTCACGTAGTAAGTTTGACGTATCCGTGAAGTTTTGTCTCTCAAAGTAGAATAAAGCGGAAGCCCGATCACCAAAACAGTTAATTCGCGAAAAACGTTCACCTGACGTAGGTGATCATCACAGGAAAATAAAGCGAGTACAAAAGGGAACTGTATATATAAAAAATGTCCTTACCGACTTCAGCGTCGAAAGGCTGAGAACCCGAGAGAAAACTCATCATCTTGTTGTGCTTTGAGGTGACGCTTCTCACGTTGCTACAAACTTCCTTCCCAATTAATAAATACGAAACTGTCACAACAGCTCGTTGACTCTTACGACCAGGCTACGCATCCAGCTGATTTTCGTCTTCGTAAACAGCAATGGATGACTAATAACATTCTAATCTGTTGTCTGAAAGAGCCATCTTTCCAACTTTTGTTCCCCTCCCTTTTTTTGCACCATATACTCAAGAATAAGGCTTGTTTCATCTAATTATCTTGGTATCTGACGGTCTTTTACAATTACATTAATTTTGTTATATGTTAATTATTGTTCGATATTTTATTATTGAAGTACTTTATTATACTTGCGCTAATGATTAATTTGATAAAATAATCTAATTATAATAATTTTTTTTAACTTTTAATAATTTTGTAATAGTTTGTGATCGTCACGTAACTCTGAAAGTCAATGAATATTTTGTCGAATGGCCGAAGTGACTTTCGATTTGATATAAAAACATGTGATACATTTTTTAGAGCGTTTTTCATCTTTTTAGGTATAAAGTTAAGTTGACAAAAGAAAAATTAAATATGTAATTAAATTATTATGTAACCTCAAAAATCAAAATTAAAACAATCAAAATTAACTCTTTATTCTAAATCGTCAGCTTTTTCACTCATGTAATTTTTTGATAACATTTTTAGTTTCTTTCCGTGTTTGAAAATTTGTAAGTAATTATGATTGCTTGAAAAAAATTTCAATTTGTTACTTCTTTTGCTAACATGCATACTTAAAACTGTTTACTTAATACTCTTGTCATCTCCAGATCTATTAATAATTTCAAGTTATAAATGTATATCAAAATATTTCACCTGATTTATCATTTCTTATCACAACTTGACGTTCTTTCAATGTAGCTACAAATGATAACTATAGTTGCATAATAGAAATGGAATAAAATTATTCTAATCTTAATAAAAAGTTTTGTTTCAATTTCATTTTTAAGCAAAATGGAAAAAGCTGACAAGCTAAAATTAGTTAGTAATGCTGTCAAAACTTACCCAGATTTCCCAAAGCCAGGAATCTTGTTTCGGTAAGTAAAGAATACATTTCTTCTAATAAATATGAATTATTAATTTAAAAAATAAAATTTATAAATGCTTTTCAGAGATATTTTTGGCATCTTTAAGAGTGTAGCTGCTACACGAGCAATGCGAGATTTAATTATAAGCCATATTGCATTCATGAACTTCGATTTTGTTGTTGGATTGGATTCAAGAGGCTTTTTACTGGGTCCTCTTCTTAGTTTTGAATTAGCAAAACCATTTGTTCCTATTAGAAAGAAAGGAAAACTTCCAGGAAAAGTCTATCAACAGAATTATACTTTAGAATATGGA
Organism: Phymastichus coffea; assembly: GCF_024137745.1. NCBI lineage: Eukaryota > Metazoa > Arthropoda > Insecta > Hymenoptera > Eulophidae > Phymastichus > Phymastichus coffea. The sequence continues at coordinate 296,563 of NW_026706975.1, forward strand.
GAGGTTGGGAAAGTCACTAATACTATAATAAAAAAGTATTTGTTATAATAATTTAAAAATAAATAATGTAATGCGTAATTATTTTTAGGATATATTTGAGATGCAGGCTGATGCAGTACATCGAAATAATAACAAGGCTATTATTGTGGATGATTTACTAGCTACTGGAGGTATTGTTTTGGGACAATTGTAATCCGACAGTATAATTTAATATTCTTTTCATAAAAATAATTTAAATGTTTTATTATAGGATCAATGTCAGCTGCAGAAAAGTTATTAAAATCAGCTGGTGTAAAAATTGTAGAATGTTTGGTCATCATAGAACTCAAGTCTTTGAAAGGACGCTCAAAAATTGAAGCCCCAATTCATTCTTTATTGCAATATGATTAAATTATACACATTGTTACAACAATCAAATAACAAAAAAAAAGCAAAAAGTTGTAGTTCAAATGTTAACATAAAGTTTATATATTTTTATAAATTGTATATTATAAATATTCAAAAATAGTATATACTATCTTGTAAATCTGCTAATCTGTCTTTCATTTAATTGAACTTAATCGTCGATATAGGTTTGCAATCGTAAGTATTAGTAAATACTTCAAAATAAAATGAAATAATACGTGATATATAAAAATTATCATTCTAATACCTAACACACTTAAAATGTTTTTATTTCAGTAACTGTGAATTAATTTCATTGACAAATTAAGCATTAGAAATCAAACAAAAATGTATGTTTATCAAAATATCGTGTATTTAAAAAATATCAGTATAAATGAAGATTATGTAGCTGTTATAAGAACTTCTATGAATACGTCGTCTTTACAAAAACTTTAAAAATGGAAAGTTTCATAGTTTTTCATCTATTTACAAATATTGCAAAATATACTTTTATACAAAAATATAATGTAGAATCTTACAGAGACTAGAGTAACTAAACTAAATTTAAACATTGTACGGTTATGAAGATAACGCTTCAGGATCTACTTCTTGACTTTGACCTTGAACGCGATGATCGAGGTGATTTATTTTGTAATGTAGCAATTAAGTGAAATACTTCAGATTCCAGACGATCAACCTGCTCCTGAAGCGATCTGCAATGCCTTTGTCTTCTCTTTCTTTCTACAGACTTTCGTCCATTCAAACGCGAATGACTACATTTACTATCGCCGTTCAAGTAATGGCTGGGATCCAAATCTTTCGTTTCTTGTTTCACATAATTAAGTAACCTCTCGTCCTCTTGAACTTGATTTTCATAACATCTACGTAATTCTGCAAAAAATAATCGTATTTATTATGATACTTATTGATTAATGATAATTTACAGCTATTATTATTTATTTACCATTCAGTCTCATTTCATGAGTATTTCTTACAAAATTTTCGCTTTCGAAGCGCAGTCTTTTTTCCTCTAAAAGCTCCAAAGCATGAAGTTGAAATCCGCGTAAACGGCGCTCTTTTTCTTTAAGTTTTTTTAAATTTACTCCTCGTAATTCGTCTGTTAAATACGTTGGAAATTGAAACTGAATAAAGGGTAAATATGGTCCTTTGTTTGGGATAAAATTGAATTTATCGCTAAAACATTTATAATTCATTTGATAATCATTCATTCATGAATACATTTGATAATCAATGAATTAAAAAAAAGCTTTGATGCAAAATAAATAAATAAATTACTCACTCAAGATACCGCCGTGGATGAATTCTATGAGGCGTTTCACAATCTAATTTATGAGCAATTTTCATTATACTTTTAACAGTGACATGTCCTTGGATCTTGAAAAATTGTTTGAAATCATCTGAATTTTTAAGCTTAGTAATGATAGTTTTTCGGTATAAAATGTTATAAGCCACTACACACATCAATAGGAACCAAGGCTTCTGATAAGAAAATAAGTGATCCCACAAAATCATCCAATCATTATGTGATAGTACTTCACTCATCACAGATTGTAGTAAAGGCCATGCATAATCAGTAGATGTGACACCTCGTTCACAGTAATGAGTGAACAACGTTGGATCAGCTTCTAACAAAATATTTTCTATCATACCAAGAATATTAAGAGGTGGAAGTGGATGATATTCAAACCATTTATCACAAAAGTTTAATAAAATAAACAATATAGCTTCAAATGAAGGAACTGGATCATTCTGAAAAACATTATTATAAAGATCAATTATAATCAACAAACAATTTTTATTTACTGTTAATTGCAATATTTACCTGGAATAGGTTAACAAAAGGTGCAACAAACTTTGACAAATAAGAACATTCTTTAATAATTGGGCACCAGTAAATTAAACAACTAATAGTAGAACTTAAAAATGAACTTTTGTATTTTTCTGAGATATGTTGATTCTTCAACACATCAAATCTTATTTCAGGAGGAACTTTATTTGATAATTCGATGTAAGCTTTCCTATTATTAGGCAATTCCATCAAGGTACTCCAAATCAGTCTTCTATACTTTGCAGGATACTCTCCATATTCTTTTAATATTGGCAATAATCTTGGCAACCTTAGTTCTTCTTTTACAGCATTTTGCACACATAATATATGATCTAGTGCTTTGTGTGATTGTGATCTTTTGTGCCCTAATAATTTTTCTGTACTATAACTTAGTTTTGTATTAAGTACTTTATCTAAATGCATTATGTCTATAAATCCATGTTTACTTATATACACTAAAAAATTGCCTTTTGTAGAAACTATTATTTTCTTCAGTCCATTGTGTGATTCACAGCAATTTTCAATGATACCACATGTTGCTAAACTTATGAATCTTAACGAACAGTCAGATGTAAGTATGGCAGCAATAGAATTGGCTCCTCCATCAAGTGGTAGTTGAACCATTGCTACTTGTCTTCCACCATTGAAATTTCCGTGAAAATCTATACTTTTTAATAAATCCCATCTACTTGTGTTAAAAATTAATATTGTATTTTGCAGTCCACATAAAATCATGGCTCTGCCATCTCTTGTAAAATCAAAATCTTTAACATTTTTAAGTCCATGCTTTTTTACCTCTATCACATGAGCATCGTCAAATTTCTGAAATTTCCAAGCTTGAATAACATCATTTTGATATAAGACAGCAACAATTCCTAAACTTGAAAATGTGCATTTCTTAATAACATGTTCCTTAGCAATTAATTTCAATTGATGAACTTTTGTATAAGATTTCATTAACCAAATGAGAACTTCTTTGTTTGAACATGTTAAACAATAATTTTTATAAAATGATACATATGTTGGCGATGCTGTATGACCAGTCACCAAACAAAAATCATTAATGGAATGAATTTTCAGCACTTTTATATTGGTTGAACTCAGGCCAATCAAAATTTCATTTCTATCTGAAGGATTAAATGCTAAAAAAGTGCTTAGACCTACGCAGCCTAATTTTCTAAAAGCTGGTATTGAAGATAAGTCCACATAGTAAGCAATACCATTATTATCTATGGCAACCAGTGCTTCGTCATTAGGATCAAAGGCACACTGAGAAAAATTAATTGTTAGAGGGCAATGACCACTACCACCATAAGCATTTTCAACTTTGAACTGATAATGATTTGGACAGGTGCCCTTTTCAAGATCCTTCCACTTCTCTTCAATCATCTTGTACTGTAAGGCACTAACTGGTTCTCAGAGAAAGTTGAAAGTATCATGATCTTTTGTTTGAGTGCTCTAAATTGAGAAACTGCTTTAAAATTACATTACTGAACCACAATTGCAATGTATTTTCAATCATTTTTTCAATAACAAAATTATATTGCATTTAAAAAAACCAGTGCAACACTAAAACATAGCTAGCTTTTATATTGGCATGACGGTTTTGAAGGTATACGCGTTTTCTAGAAGCCAGCGGTGTTGTCATTTTTGTTGCCTTAGTAGCATACGAAATGATCTAGATCCGTAGAAACATTGGTTCTTTGGCAACGCTGTCGGTCGAAACTGCCCAGGTAGCACGAATACTTTCTATGACGTCGCTACGACGTCGCTTTCCAACTTTTCCAACTTTTGAAGTCGATATTCAGCGACGTCCATGCGACGTCAGAAAAACGAAATTTGTCCCGGTATTTTGCACGGCTGTAGCCTATTTCCGACATTTTCCGACGTCGGAAAATGTCGGAAACGAAATTTGAATGAAATGATAATGAAATATGTAGAGCAATTGGAAAGTTTTTAACAAATAATAAACAGTTGTAATTTTCGATATTTTATTATATTTTGAATTGCTATACATTACATATTACATTTTAATAAAAATTTTAATTACATTTTTATTTTGAATTATACATTTTGAAATGATTCACGGGTCGGCTGCACGTGAATTATCGTTGTTACCGACAGCAAGGTAGAATAGCTGCCGAACCTTTTAACTAACTTTATTTAAACCGGTTTTTCTTTGTTGCATATCCATCTTTGAGCACTTTTAAAAGCTTTATCATTAGTATACTGATCCTTGTAAAAATGCGATACTACAACTTCTGTAAAGTATTGAAATAAATAAATAGGATACGGAAGAAACCTGTAAAGTAAGACATGTATAATATTCAAATCCTTCGTACATACTTTGTATTAATTTCCATAATTTGGTTTTTCCTAGTGTCGACACTTCCCTTAAAGCCTTCTGTCCTTGTGGTCTCCCTTGCATTACGATACAATTTTTTGCAAAACTATGATCTAGAACTACTCGTAAACATGCCCAAATACTTTTATGGCCATTATCGAGCAAATTGTATTTCAATAATTCGACCTGCGAGTGAATGTATATTGAGGCAATTATAGTTTTACATATATACATATATACATAAATATAATCGTGCTATGATTATGATGCGAATTTTTAGTCTAGAATATCTAAAAATAATATTGCTTCATTAGCTGATGCAGAAACTACTCATAAAAAACTCCATATAAAATCTGTTATGTTTTCTAAAATAAATATTTTCTACTACAAATTATATTTAAAAAATGTAGAACTCTAAAAATTAAAAGTGAAAGGAACAATAATATAATTGAAATATTAAAAGTATGATATGTGAAGTGTACTTTCAACCATCTACGATTTTTAAAAATCAGTATGACAATTCATTGACTAAAACTTATGTATCTTGTACTCACAAAGTCATTTTCTAGTTCTTTTGAGTTGTTGAGATTTTGTTCAAAAGCCTCAATGTCGTCCTTTGATTTAAGTGGTAAATCATCGATCTTGACGTAATTAGTGGCATCAATAAAACTAGTTTTAGTATCTCTCTTATCCAACGTCTTATCGTATCCCCGTTGTGTTTCCTTCTCTATTATTTCCAAATCATTATTTTGTTGTTGTAGTTCTAAAATGAATATGATAATAAGCAAGTATAACTTTGGATGACTATGATGAAAACGTTCAATGTTCATATACTAAATAAAAATGTATTTATATTCTCACCCAACATATAAATTAATAGATTTTTCCAAGGTTTCGCAACCAAGTCTTCAACGTCCGCATCGATACAATTCATCAAAATTTCTTCAATCGCTTGGAAATTTTCTGAGTTTGACTGGCTACGATTGTCGTTGGGCGATGTGGGCAACGTCAACTCTTGGTGTGTATCGAAGCCGATCACAATATCGTCCAGAAGTGACGGGGACGATCGACCGGACGGCGTAGTTGGAGTTGACGCTTGTCGATTTGTAAGTCAAGAGTAAAAATTACATAGTGGGCAGTGTTGATTGAAAAAAAAAAAAAAAAAACTAGAATGATGTGTTCTTATGGTCGAGAGATATTAATTATAATATCGTATAATGCTTGTTAATTTGGCGGCTCGTTGTACCTTCAGTTTGCATCTTTTTCTGTGGCGGTGATGGAAACCGTGATTCGCTATTGTGAGATCGAGAAGAGGTTATAACCGCAATCGCCTCTTCTTCGGCGGTCAAGTTGGCTGGATCAATGCAATCGTTGTGTACGTTATTTCGTTTGAGTTTTCTTTTAAAACGACGTACACCACTTTGTTCAATGCTGTCTTTTTCCGGCGAGAGGGTGATCTGCTGTCGTTGCTGCTGCTGCTGCTCGCTGTCCATAATCATGTTCTCTGGAAATTGAAATATAATTGTAAGTATGTACTTTGTAGCAAATTTACGATTAAATAATTTTTCAATTCAACTTCACAAATTAACTTTACCAAAAACGTATAATAAGTGACAAGTAAATATTTTAATTATACGCAAAAAATTGTTGCGCGCATTTATTTTCTATTTGCGCTGCTGTAAAGTTGGTGCCGTTAGTTTTTTTTAATTCTAAACGAACAAACAAGCGTTGTTATAATTAAATAGAAGCTGGATCGTGTTGCCGGAAGCACACTTGCTCGCTATTGAATAAGCTAAGCTAACCAGAGTAAAAATGTCCATTCGTATAATACTGTGTACGCAGTATATAATCTGAAAAAAAATCTTCCCCTTTCTTTTTTCCGTCGGCCTCAAATTAAAAGAACCCATGATGAATTGGCGAGTAAAAAGGAATAAAATTACCAGTCGAACTTTCATAGATGTTCTAGCGATGAAAAAATTCAAAGAAATAATAATAGACACAAAATTATGCCATCACTTACTTGATATTTCAATGATGCGTATTACCTCAATAGATCTCCAGGTCTCATAGTCGATATCATTCTGCTTTTTGAGGCAGTCTTCATAATTGTCAACCGGCCAATAGCAAATATACCCAGTTTCAGATTCCTGTAACCACTTTGTACACACCACAACTTCTACGTCCTGGAAGAGTCCTCCTGGTGCCTCCGAGAGTTCGACCGTGGCATAGAGTTGCGACAAGTCAAGGCTTTCAAAATCCATTGCAATAAGTACACAATCGCAAGTGTTCAACTTTTCCGGCTGAAGCCCGACTGCTTCTGTGTGCTATGCTCGATATAGTGCGGCACGCTAACTGAGCCAGACTAAAACTCATTCGGGCCCCGACGGCGTGAAAAGGGACTGCAGAGGAGTGGCCAGCGCGCCCCCACTTGACGACCAGAGGAGGGTGTCTGTGCGTTTGCTCTCTTTGTTTCTTAAGCTCCACCGCGATAAGTTTACACAAACGCAACACGTGTTGCAAGACTGTTTAAGAACTGAGACAAGTATGCCGAAGGTGCGCTGTCAACCACTATATCTAGAGGTTTTACTACCTGACCGTTTTTTTGCTCTTTTCATTTTCAATTCGAGTGCTCGCGGCTATACAGCAACTCGAGTCGTGAAAATTTTTCTTCGTCTTTTTTTTCGCCGTGTGCTGTTCAATCAAGAATATACAAATACATGATTGCTAAATGATATAGATATAATATAACATTGTATTGTCTACAACACATTAGTTAAATCCGATTTTATCAAGCATGTTAAATACCGCAAATAGTATAATATTTCGTAACTATTGCACTTTCGTCGCTATAAGATGTAGTAGACACTGGTTAATTAATTTGAATAAACATCCTCAAAATTTAATCTCGTATATTTATGTAAGAACTATCTTTGAGAATTATGTTAAATGAATTATAAAATGTACTAATTCAGTACTTACATATTTTTTGAAATTTCAAAATTACAGTAATGCCGGATTATGCATCTTTTTGTGTTTAAAACATTAAGTAACCATTGTCGGCGAATAATATTTAAATTAGCAAATTTTTTTTTTAATGTTTGAAGTATATAGCACCTTCCATGGTAGTATGTCTGGATTAACGATCAATTGAGGGCTTGGGTAGATGTTAATAAATACAAAAAAAAACAAGTAATTTTTTCTATTTAGCGACGTTTTGTTAGCGGATTGGCTAATCTCATCAGGCTTTTATTTAAATGAATAAAATACAAAATGTATTAATACATATAAATTGAAACGTATATTCAAATAACAAAGTTTACCGAGAAAAAATAAAATAAAGACTACATTATTTTGAAAACTAGGAGAAAGACCGGCTTAAGAGTGCAGCTTTCCTCAGCGATTTATTATATTTTTGAGAAATACAGTCCACTTTTAATTATCTGCCTTACCTCGGCTGTAGCTCGAACTTCACGCAGAATTGCAGTCAACACCACGTGTTTGTCAGGCTCCTCAAAGCATTTAGGCGCGCCTATATAGAGTTCGATACACGATACACTTATCGCTTTTCTTAAAACAAAAGAGCAAACCCATGCGATTATTGTTCAGTCAAAATCAGTTGACTAAGGGCATTCGACGAGCTTGCACGCTCTCAGTACTTTTGGTCATACAATATACAAATCATTTTACCTTATGCTTTGTACCTTCAGTTATTTAAAAAATATCACCTTATATAAATTAAGTTTTATATGAGCGCACAGAAGTAGTGCGATGAAACAACTATCTTTTCTGTAACTTGCCGTTGTCGCTTGATAACTGTATGTAATGTTTTTTATCTATGTTTAACAAAAAAAAAGTGATTTACCGTGAAGCACACGTGCGAATAAAATTAATAAATCTGCAATTTTAAAACCTCTTTTGATTCTCGAATCAGTGCTTACGTTCGAAAAAAATAGAAAAAAATCGTATTTGGCCAAACCATCAAACTCTCTTTCTTACTGCGGCAGGAATAGAGCTCTATTTCAGTAATTACTTATCGAATTGATTTCCAACATTGTAAGAATCTTCGTTGAGATCTGCAGTTTTCAACTTCCCTGCATCTTTTCCGTTTCTAAACGTACTAAAACAAAGTGAGTATAATATTATTCACTTATGAAACATTAAATTTCAAGTATATTTAACGGTTAGAAAAATGTTTACAGCTATTTCCCAACAAATTTGTTCACCAATGGTAAATAAGTCAATCTGAACTTTTACGCGTAAATTTCTATAACTTTCGATTGAAATTGAATTTTTAACGTTGTGTGACTGATCGTTTTAAAGCTTCTGAAGCAGATTTTAAATGGGCTTGGGTTGCCGTACACTGAATTTCGTAATATCTAGCTTAAAATATCGTTCTATATATCGGTTTCTGAAATGAGGTTGTTTATTTTATATAAAATTAAAAATTCATGTGCGTAAATTGGTGCTATTTTTGGTTATAAATGAATTTTGTGACTTGTGACGATTTGTTTTACAGTTAATGAGAAGAGCTTCCAAACAGTATTTAAATAAATTGTCTTATAATAAATTTGATAATATATATCTTGAAATATAAGAGTTTAAAAATCTCTATTATTCGAGTATATACATAAAGTAGTAATAATTTCTACATATGCAATTTATTTTAATTACTTTGAGCTAAAATAATTTACACGTGTGTGTCTGTGTGTATCAAGATTCTATATATTAGTCGCAAAAGTAATGCTCATTCATAATATTTTGTTTTAGCTTTTCCAATAATGTCATCTCAAAAACAGATTAAGCGCAGAGCAGCCGCAGCCCTAAAAGAAATTCATGATAACATTAGTGCTGTGGTCGATACAGCTTTAACCAATTACTCTGCAAAAAATAATGTCAGCGATGAGCCTATGGATGTTGATGCTCATGTACATGAGCTTGCAGCGAAAGATACTAGCATGGTTCAAGATGAAATAACACAATTTGACATAGATACAGATAAAATAACACTATTCGATAACTATAATGCTGAAATTACAAAGCGGCTCGCAAATGATTTTTTAATTGATGATTACTATGATTTCCCTGATGAATTCGATGATTATGAATACGATGAAGAAGGATTCGTGAATTTTGGAGATCGAGTAATAAACACGAAAGATTTAAGGAACGAGATTGACAAAGAAATAATGGAAAATTATGAAGAAATTATCAAAGTTGATAAAAACCCAGAAAATTCACCATTTGTTGTTGAGTTGCAAGACTGCTGTAGAAAACACTTAACAGCAGCACATCATTCTTTTTTGAATGACCTGTTGCCAATATTGCAAAAACATAGCAAAGCACCATTTCCTACAGATGTACGAACATTCTTAAAGACGCCTCGGCATTCGCCTGTCGATAAGATGGAGCAAGGCCACTATCTCCATTTTGGAATTCAGAATGCTGTCAATAAAATGATCAGGAAGTATAAAGATAGAAAAATTGAATTTGATAAAGTCAAATTAATGGTCAATATTGATGGTGCGCCAACTGGAAACTCATGCCGAAATAGTCTGTGGATTATAATGTGCGCAGATACCATATTGAGAGACGTCTATATAGTTGGTATTCATTGTGGCGAATCAAAACCATCCGATTCAAATATACTACTAAAAAAGTTTCGTGACGAGATGACTGAAGGTATTATAAACGGATTTTCAATAGATAATGAAAAGATCAAAGTTTCGCTAGATAGGTTGATATGTGACGTTCCAGCAAAGTCCTATGTGTTGAAAGTGCGAGGTCACACTGGTTATAACAGTTGTACTAAATGCGAAATAATGGGTTCGACTTTTAGTACTTCTGTAAATTTTGCATGTAATGTCGACAACTTACCGCCTCTAAGAAATGGTGAAACATTTATTAATGGAGGTTATCAAACAGGACATAAATCGTACCAGCTCGGCGCTTCTAAAGCTGATCTGACAATATTGAGAGATATACCTGGTTTTGACCCAGTTTCGGACGTACCACTTGATCCGATGCACTTGCTGTATCCCGGAGTCACAAAAAAATTATTGATGCAATGGCTTTTTGGGCCTCCAAATGTTCGGCTGAACCAAAATCAAAAACAAATTATATCACAAAGACTGCTCGCTGCTAGTAAAACCACTCCATCTGAATTCAATCGTCAATGCACAGATCTCGAATATGTAATGCGCGGATGGAAAGCGCAACAGTACCGCCAATTCGCTCACTATCTTGGACCTGTGGTACTCAAAGGCGTATTAAGAGAAAATTTGTACCAAAATTTTATGTTGTTTAGTGTTGCTTCTACGATATATGATGATCCAAGTTCCACGTCTGAATACATTGATTATGCAGAAGAGTTAATGAAAATATTCGTACATGATTTTACAAAGCTTTATAGTTGTCGATATGTCTCGCACAATATTCATAACCTTCTGCACTTAGCTGCAGATGTCAGGAAGTATGGACAATTAGATAATTTTAGTACATTTATTTTTGAAAGCAAGATAGGTGTATTGAAAAAATATCTCAGAAGCGGACGACATATTTTGCAACAATTGGCACGCAGATTTGCAGAAGCTGATTATTATAATGCTAAACAAGCGGCTGATGAAAATGAAGAATTGACATTTGTACGGCGGCATTGGTCGGGTCCACTATTAGAAGGAGATTATAAAGCGCAGTATTCGCAAATGCATATATCAAATTACAAAGTTCAGTGTAATAATGTAAAAAATGATTGTCTTTTAATTGAAGTTGAAGATTGTAGGAAAATCATAGTACAAAGTTACAATTTTGTTGTAAAAGGTGAACATCATTATGTAATTGGCTGCGAACTAGAAAAAGTAAGTAGTTTGTACAATTTTGATGAAAATTTCGAATCAACTAATCAAGACATTTATGTTGTGCGTCAGCCAGAGAATGAAGATGAAATCATTTTGAAAGAGTGGCCGTGCGAGCAAGTGTATGCTAAGTTATTTAAAGTGCCATATTCAAACAATAATCTTGCTGTTATTCCAATGATACATTCAAAAACGTATAAAAAGACGAAATATTAACAATTTAATTGTATATTTTGATTGAATTTTTTAACGAATAAATAATTAAAAATTTACCTCATTTTATTTTTTGTAAAATATGAACATTGATATATAATCCGCAATTATTACAGTTAAGAGATTCAAGATTCGTTAACTGAACTTAATAATTGAACTTACGATTGATAAATGTTCTCAGTCCTCCGGTCTAAAATGACTTACGAAACGTAGCTTACATAGGTCATAGATTTGCTAATGTGCTAGTTTAAACATATCAAAATCTTTATTTTTTAATGAATTTATATCAATTCCATTGTGCATTATTATTAATCATTTTTTCAATAGTATTATCCAACAGTCACAGTTTTAATAGGTCAAATGTCATTTAAAATATTGTTGATATAAGTGTGAATGTTTAAATTTTACATAAAGAATTTTCAGACTTCAAAAAAATGCTCATTTTTATCCTTAGTTAATATATGTCCAATTCCACAAAAACATTCGATTAATTTGGCATCGGTTTCAAAAAATGTCAAACTGAATCGACGTTCATAATTCCAACGGATTTTCATTCTATATGATAAAAGGAAGAGAAAAAAACTGGGCCCATTCATAGAAATGCATGTGACACTTTTTTCTCTTGTGGAAATTCAAAAAATCCTCATAAAAAGTAGATAAATTTCCGCGGTTTTTTTTAATTTAACAAAAAATGAAATACGATAACGTTAGGCTGACTGAAGATTCGAAATCTATATAAAAAATATACCGAAAACCATATTTTGTTTATTTTTCTATTTCAAATTTCGGCGTCTGTAGAGCTTTATAAAGCGTGACTGTTCATAAAACCTAAAAAAATCAATAAAATCGCAAAATTGACAGGTTTAATGAAATTTTCGGATGTTTATCATAGTCGAAATTTTATGTAGAAAAAAGAACAAAATATAGTTTTCGATGCGTTTTGAGCCGTAGAATCCGAATTTGGAGCCAGATTAACGCTATCTATTTTCATTTTCTATCAAATACGAAAATACCATGCAAAACTTAAAAAGTTTACACTTCCGTTTTTATCGACGTCAGTGTTTTTATAGATTCTAACTATTAAACTCTACAAGGCTCTACAAGAGTCGAAATTTGAAATAGAAAAATTAATAAAATATGATTTTCGATGTATGTATTTATACAGGTTTCGAATCTGCAGTCAGATCAATGCTATCGTATTTCATTGTGTCACAAGCATTTTTATGGATGGGCCAGTTTGACATTTTTTAAAACAGGTGCCGACTTTTTTTTTTGGAATTGGATATATAGCAATATTACCTATCTTTTTTACTTGTGTTAACACCATACTGATTAATTAATTGAGTCGCTGGTGATCTCGCATTATTAATGTTTCGTCAATATTTTGCAAACACAGAGCTAAAAAAGTTTACATTCTCAATTTATTTCTCGGTAGTATAAGATAGTCATGTGTTAATCCATCAGTTTATAATCACGAGAGATGATCAAGTTGAGTGCAATTGGATTTCAATCGAAATAAATGATGAGATGCATTCATCAAATTGAATTTCGATCATGAAAGCTCCTCTAATTTACACGATTACGAAATAACGTTCTAGAAAATGTAAACTACTCGAAAAAAAAAATCAAAATACTTGGTAAATAAATTTAAAAAAATGTAACTTTGATATGTGAAATTATTTATTGCTTTAGTGTGAATATTTTTTATGAAATGTAAAATCGAAAAAAATTGAAAAAGTATCGTTACTGATACTTTGAAAGTCTTTGTAAATTTAAAAGTCAAATTCAAATGAAATTTATAAATTTGATTTGATAATCTTAAAACACAAAATAACTACGCTTTATCGAACATAGTCTCCAGACGAATTGATGGCTTCATGGCATCGCCATTATTTTTTCCATTTCTTTTTATCACTTGTCGACGAATAACTGTAGGTTTAATTAACGATGGTGACATTAAAGTAGTAGTAGCATTAGTAGCAGCACCCTTTCTTTTTATGCAAAGAAATCTCGGCGATGATTCAGAGTCGGAACTATTGTATAGATCTGATAAAGACATTAATAATAGTTTTTCTGTAAAATAATGCATAAAATAAGACTCAGTAATGTTATAAACACTATACCTTGAGAAAATGTAGAACGATGAGATAGAGATTGGGGAAGAGAGCTCGGCAATAATCTGACATTAACTTTGCTGTCTACGATTGCATGGCCACAGCAGAAAGATACTGCAATATCGTGAACCATCCTCGAGCAATCCTGGCAAGCCAAGTGCTCAAACATCTTGTGCTCTATCTCTTTGAAATTATTCATTTTTGACGAATCGATATCAAAGTTGGACAATGTAACGCTACAATGTACAGCATCGTAAAAATTATCTAAAACCATTATTAAAAAAGTTTATTATATATATATTAAATCATTAGTGCTATAGCATAGATACTATATTTCAATATAATGAAAAATATTTTTAAATTATTGCTTCAGCTTACTTGAATACTTGACAATCGCTTTAATTGGAACAATAATCCACGTTGCCAAATCCACTTTTTCACAATTTTCGACAGCTGTTTTATTGTTTACTGAGTTTTGATTAGGCCAATAAAAAAATGTCTTTTCTTTCTTGTCTATTATCCACAGTGCACAAATAACAACGTAATTCATATACCGCACATTTTTTCCCTGAAATTGCACTACAGCGTACTTGTAAGTATGAGACATTTTTTGTCAAATAATATATGACAACTTAGGCAAGCTTTTAGTAATCCACGTCTTGCGCGTAAGGCTACTTTTGACTGACAGCCTATAAGACTATATATGTATACCGAAAGCGATCGTAAAACTTTTATGACAGGAGCCAGTGTCTATGTCTCTCTTCGTCGCGGTCTTGTAGTTGACCCAGGTACACGAAAGTTTCTGGGTTGTTTTTATTTTAATGTATAGCCTGGGTAAACCGCAATTTTTCGCTACTGCTGCAACAATAGCCAAAACAAAATAAGCATCCTTTTAAAAGATTGGTTGTAATAACTCTTTAATATTTTATCCTATCGGCGTGCGGAAAATTCGTCTTTTCATGAGTCATTCCTGTGCGTAATGTGCCTACGTGTCCACTTTCATGCGCCTGACAGACGATGCTGGTGTTATATTGTCCTTTATTGGCGGTCTCTACTTATCAGAAAATGCGTGTCACTTGTAGGCACACGGAGAGAAAAACAAGTGAAAGTTTTCCACGTTTCGGGATCACTTCTCCTTTATATTTAGAAAATAATTTATTAGTATGGAACACAGAATCAGACAAGACTACTAACATTCAATTGTAACAATTGCAATGTTACAATTAATGTGTATCAGAGTAAAAAAGTTTAGTAATTTAAATACTTTAATGTTGTATAAAATTAAAAAATTGAAATATTAAAAATAATATTTATTAATTCTATAAATTGCAATATCTAAAACTCTTTTCTGATTTTGATAGAATAAATAGAAATTATTTTACAATAATTTTTTTATAGGTGCTATAAAAAAAATGAGGTTCAGGTTACAAAGATCGAGAGCGCGTCGCGCTGCGAGCTTCTTGCTACTGAAAATGTCGAAGATTTTACTGCTCGAGATCGTAAACAGTCTTGTAACACGTGTTACGTTTGTGTGAACTTTTCGCGGTGGAGCTCAAGAAACAAAAGAGCAAACGCATAGACTCCCCCCTCTGGTCGTCAAATGAGGGCGCGCTGGCCACTGCTCTGCAGTCCTTTTTCACGCCGTCGGGGCCCGAATGAGCTTTAGTCTGGCTCAGTTCGCGTGCCGCACTATATCGAGCATAGTACACAGAAGCAGTTGGACTTCGGCCGGAAAAGTTGGACACTTGCGATTGTGATTGTGCATTTTGTTAGTTTATCGCAATGGATTTTGAAAACCTGGATAAGTCGAAAATTTTTACAATGGTCAAGCTTTGTAAAGCACCGGGAGGGCAGTACAAATATGAAAATGTCATGGTGTGCACAAAGTGGTTGCGGCAGTTGGCACCCGGTTACGTGATATGCTACTTGCCGGACAGCAAGTACAAAGACTGCCTCATGGATCTGGACGAAGTCGACGATAAAGCCTGGAAATGCATTAGGGTAGCAAGTATAACTAAACAATCATGTAAGTGTTTTATACTGTTTTTGACTATCATGAATTCTTTCAATTTTTTCATCACTAGATAATAATTAAAAACATGTAAAAGTTCGACAGATAATTTTTCATTCGTTTTCACTCGCAAATTTTCCATCGGATATTTTAATTCGAATCCGACGGTAAAAAACCAAAGAAACGAGGAAAAGATTCGGCTCATTTTTTCTTCTCATCAACGCGTGCTTGTCTGCCAGTATCCTCGCGTACACAAAATTTTACGGATGGATATTTTAAAGCTCGGTTTACTTTACTTTAATCAGTAGCGCGTGAATGGTTTCGTCAACAACCCGATCCCGCTTCCATTTAATTATAAAAGTCCTCGTATATCCGTTTCAAGTTGAAAAAAAATAACAGCACGCATTGTACAACAGTTTTATAGCAGAGAAAACTAAATACATTAAATACGCGCATCAATGTCTTACGTACATAAATAATAATTGTTATTTCACGTTCACAAGTTTGTCGTACAATTGTCAATGTTCATTGGTCAAATTCATTTGAATAATATACATCCTACAGAGTACTTGCAATATATTTCACTTTTTTTCAGACTTCGTTACTGAGAACAGCGAGCAGCAGCCGACCATCCTCGCGCCGGCTATAGACATCACCGAAGGGGATGCGACTATGTCTGTCAACTCTCGTTCACCCAGCGAACCAGAGTACCAGCAGCTGCCACAAAAGAAGGCGCGAACTAGCGAACCAACGAGCCGCCAAGTTGAGAAACGCAACATCACAGCAACGTTTGCTCTCGATACTTCCAGTAAAGATTCGCGCGTCAATATAATCATTTCAAATTCAATGCCGTTTTATTTTCTTCTCAATCAATGCTGCCTATAAATTTTTTACTTTTGGTTTACAGGCGAGCGAGCTACAACCTCAGCATTGCCATCCAGTGGATTGTCGGCATCCTTTCCCTACAAAGACAACAGTTCCGACGCATCTCACCATTCGATGCCGTTAACGTCGAACAGCGAAAGTCCTCGCTCTTGCCAACAGATTCGCTGTCCATCAAACTGCAGCACTAGTAATCGCAAGAGGTTCTATGAAATGATGCTGTATTTCATTTCAGCAGACGAAACAAAGCTAGAAGAGGCAATCAAGCCAATATTGTTATATGCAATTAGTATGAAGAAACATTTACATTTTATAAAAATTTAATCTATTAAAATTGATTTTAATGATTGTTATACTGACTTTTTTTCAGAGGTGGAGCGCAAGAGAAGCGTAAGATTAACAGAGAGGCTTCAACTGTTGAAGGCGAAAATAAAAGCTCTACAATCTAAATCAACCGAAAATAGCGATAATGATTTTCCCGAGCTTCCGTTGAAAAGTGAAGGTGAATTGCGTCAGTTTGAGGCTGATCTGTTGCGGCTGCCTCAAAAACGGACCGAGTTTGTATGTTTCTTTTAAATTTATTAACGAATCTTTATTTTTTAATTATTTTTAGTTTATATTCAGACTTTCTTATTTGTTATTATTCCAGGTTATGCTGATGAAAAAAAATTTATTAATCAGCGGTCATAACAGCATTTGGCGCTGTTTAAGTGTCGTTTTAGATCATCGTTTTGCAAAAGAACGACTCACTATGAGCGGTAATGGAGCTGGCAAAATAGCAATCCAGAATAAAATGTTCTGGAAAAAAATTGCAGGTAAAGTTACTTATATAGTCATTAACGTCACGGTTCACACTTGCATATAATACACCAAATTTTTAAATAATTTTAAATGGAAAAATTTCTAATGGTTTGCTTAACAATTGAATATTCATGTTTGAACAGTTTGTAATAGATGAATGGATGTATGTGATAACTAAAGTGCGACTAATTAATCACGGAGCTTCTTCATTTTCCTTGCAAAAAATAACTGTCAGTTTGGGTTATGAGGCACATTAACATTAGTTTTCGTCATAAACATCAACATAAATGACGGCTCGAAACAATAGTTGATTTTTTTATTGTTTGCGAAAATCCGGCTCAAAATAGGTGGCTTCAAATTTAATTATTCGCTCCCCATTACCCGGAGCCTTAATTTGTCATTCTCTTCTAATGCATTCAAAATAAAATTCATTTAAAAATAATTAAAAATAAAATTTTTATTTTTCAGCGGTGGTTCAATGGAAGCACCAATATCCTTTAAGAAAAGCTATCGAGAGTGGTAGGAAGTGGAAAAGTGGCCGCGGAAAATATATTCAAGACGAAAAACGACGACTTGAAAAGATCAGAGGTTCGGCAGCTATTCTACCTGTTGTCGGTAACAACGATAATTCACGTGCAGCCGACCAGTGAATCATTTCAAAATAAAAATGTAATTAAAATTTTTATTAAAATGTAATATGTAATGTACGGCAATTCAAAATATAATAAAATATCGAAAATTACAACTGTTTATTATTTGTTAAAAACTTTCCAATTGCTCTACATATTTCATTATCGTTTCATTCAAATGTCGGAAATAGGCTACAGCCGTGCAAAATACCGGGACAAATTTCGTTTCTCTGACGTCGCATGGACGTCGCTGAATATCGACTTCAAAAGTTGGAAAAGTTGGAAAGCGACGTCGTAGCGACGTCAGAGAAAGTATTCGTGCTACCTGGGTGGTAGGGCTACAATTTAACCAATGCGAGTACAGTTATTAAAAATGCAAATTGATCTGTTGAATAAAAACCTTAAATATCTTCAATTTCTTTGAACAGAAGAATTGTATGTATTTCAGACTCACATTTAAAAGAATTAAAATAGTTTGCATTTTAATTGATCTGTAGAAAAAGGATTGCTTAATTAGGTTTTATACAACAATAAAAAAATGAAAGAAAAATCACTATATCTTTTTTCAAATAAAACTTGACTGATAACTTAACAATAATTATATTTTAATATAATTAGCAGGTACAAAAAATATTTACTGATCGCAGCGCCCTCTTGAAGAGTTTACTTAACTATATTTATAGATAGTGTAGTATTACTTTTCTGTAATAGTGATATGAGATTAGTAGTCGGATGAAAATTGTTTGGTTCGCACCTAGAAAAAGCTAATATTTTCTTATTTCCTTAAAAATTTAGGAATCAATACGTTTTTTAATTGCATATTTCTACTATAGTTTTCTTGAGCTTTCAGCTCACCAAAAACAATCCGCAATGGTAAGTAAAAGTTATGATCTATCACAACATGTTTTTACATTTATAGGTTAGGCAAGGACACATTTATTCATTTGGTTTCATTTATGATTTATGCTGCATTCAATTTTTTAAAGTATTTAAATTAAATTAAAATTTTAATCGATTCAGGGTTTGCATTGAAATAACTTTTGCAGATTGACTTGAAAATTTAGAACTTTCAGCGCTCGACAATTCGTGATTATTTTTCTTTCTATATTAACAGTAATCTAGTTAAATCGTATCTTACAGTCTGTAGCAGAATTCTTGAATGGGTTACCTTCCATCAATGAGAACAATTTTGCTAATTTTCACACGGATAATGGAAACAGAACCTGTGTTAAGAGACCATCAGTGTATCTTCCTACTAAGGAATATCCATCTGAACAAGGTATAATTTTAGTTTGTTAAATGATAATTTTCATTAATTTTCATTTATTTTATAGATTTATTTGTGTAGATGTATTTTTCATGTTTCTCAATTATAATATGATTTACCAGTGATTGAGTAATTTACAAAAATAAGTTTTATACTACTATATATGATTTCTTGAGCATTATTATTTTATTTATAATTGTATTGTTTCAAAAATTGTCAAAAATGAATAGCAAATGTTAACATTCAGCAGATTCTTATTTAGTTTACTTTACACTTGTGAGATGGAGTTACTGAAAAGATACAAGGTTACAAATATTAAAAAAAATTCATATAAAAGTAAACAAAAATCATTTGACTTTGGTTATGATCTGTAGTCAGGTTACTCAAGATTTATTTGTATTGTGATTATGACTTTTAATTGATAAGGGAAATTAATCATATTTCCAAAATAGTACAATGATAAAGAAAGCAATAGTGTTCAAAAGAATCCATAGTAGTGGAAAATTTATTTCTCTAAACAACTCAATCACTAGTAAATCTTTTAGATTTATGTTAAAATTAACAATAACCATTGATTTTTCAGTTATTGTAACGGAAAAAACCACTATAGTTTTAAGGTACCTTCATCAAAGATGGGACAAAAAGGTATTTAAAGAATGAAAATCAATTGATTATACAAATTATTTTATCTCATCGTTTGCTATGAATTAATTTCTTATTCTAGAATGCAGAAAGAAAACGTGACCTATTATCAGTGAATGGAGACTCACCTGAAGAATCCCGTAGTAAAAGACCTCGATTGGACCATAATAATTCGCTTTAAATATTTGACACTATTTTTTATTGTGACTTGTTTAGTTTTTGATTTTGGATACAAAATCATTGGTACATCAAAAGCACAATTGTATAAATATATTTAGACTGCGTTTGTATTCTACAAAGGCACATTTGTTTTTTTTTTTTAATTTTCTTACTTATTCACTTTTACAGATTATTAATTTAAGCATATTTGTTCGCGTTTGATAATAACTTTGTTTCAGAGTACTAATTTCTTAATTTTGTATTATAATTAGATTATGCTCCAATGATACTACTCATTCTTTTAATTTTAAGTACAAAAGAAATCTAACTTTTAATGAACTGTAAGTTCATTGTTGCATTCAACTTACATTATAATTCAATCATGTATGTATACTGTATTAAGATAATAAGGTGATAAAAAAATACTTTCCTAATTATTTCGTACTTATAATACATCCTTTATTCATAAATTTAATAAATGTTCATTCGTATCAAAAAATATTTATAGGTAAAGGTCACTTAAGAAATATTATCGTTATATAAGTACGTTTATTTCAGTCAGGATGGCAGAGTAGAGTTAAAATTGACAGGTTCTTCGTATAGTAAAAAAAGTCGAGAAAGAGGAACTATTATTCCGCTTACTACTTAAAAATTAGTATCAAAATTCAACGATAAACGGTATAAAAAAAGAGCGTAAATGTAAAAAAGAAAGTTGTTATTGTCTACTGGTACATTCATTATCTGAAACAAAAAGAAACTCCAATAACTCTCAATCTTGAAATGTATGTGCTTCGAACGTGCATGTAGACCAATTTCTCACCTGTTCACTGTGTTAGACGTTTTTTTTTTCTTGCTGTTACTTTGCGACACTGCAGCTGCTGAAACCAATTCGACAGATTTGTGATTTATAACCGAAATTTAGAGTTTAAATAAATGATGCATGAAAAATGAAACGTACTTTTGATTATTTTTTTACCGTCGGATGGCTTCTTCAGTTTGGTGCCACATATCAGTTCGTTTATCAGTCGTGGCCCCTTCGTTTCCTTTGACTTGGTGCTCGGCATCGACAACTTTTCATTCTTCATATTGTAGACTGCAGTTTTGTACACAACCTCTATTGGTTTTTTCGTCCTAAAAAAAGAAATAAAAAGTAAGCCGCCTATTAACGACATCCCTTTTCGAATACGGAGTAATCGATTGCTTTGCAAAACGTACTTGAGAGTGCTTTTATCAGTGATGAGATTCGTCGGTGTACCCTTGCGCATCTGTAATGACGCGTAGCTCCTTTTTGTTTGCGAACTTCTCGTACCGTCGTCCTTCATCAACTTGCCCTCCTTACGCCTTTTTACCGAATCATCCCTCGATCGAGAGTCCGATCTGTCCTTCTCGCTCCTCGGCGTAATCGATCTCGTGCTTCTCACCTTCCTACTACCCTCGATTTTCGGCACGACTTGTCCGTGCGAACCACCTATAGCCGGTTTTTGCAGTAGCTCCTCGATCTCGTCGTCGACGGCAGCGGGAACCGTTTTGACGACCCGATGGAAGTTCTCGTAGAGCGGAGCTCCGTCACTGACGGCGTCGAATATGTTCTCATAAACGGGCGGCTCGTCGTCCGCGTTGCTCGGCTTATCACAGTGCTCTTTGGCTTGGACGTCATCGATCTGGTGACTCTTCACTTTTTCCTCGTCCGTCTGGTTCTTCAGTCTGCTCGCTTTTACAGGCGGCTGCTCGTCGACCCTCGCGACTGTCGGCTTGTGCGTCGTCACGACTTTCAGAAGAACTTGATCCGCGTTCTTCGGCAACAGCTGGCTGCTCGGTTGCGATGCAGGAGGCGCGCCGAAGGCACCGCTTGGCTTGTCTAAACAAACGATACGCAAAAGGTTCAGTCGTCGACGGAACACGACGACAGTAACGAGCAGCAGCTGTTCGGGCAAAACGATCTCCCGCGGACTGGTTTAGTTTTAGACGAGCAAAAGATTAGCGTGCGATGAGTGACAAATGTTAATGAAGATATGTACATATGTATGTGCAATGTCCTATTTCACTATACCCTCGATCATTCGCGACTCGTCTAAAATCCCAGTGGCTGCGTCAACGTCCTTGTCCTTGTCCCCCAATCTCAACGACCACAGCTCGCCTGGTTGACGAGCTTGAGGACGAGTACCGTTGTAAAAGGTGTCGAGCAGCCGACTGGCAGTCATGGTGTTCATGACCAGTCGCACGGATTTCAAATTGCTGAATGGATTATTCAAAGGCTGGCGAGCCATCGGTGCCGGCAGGTGCAGCGTGATTTTGGTGGTGCGTATGACTCGCTGCTCGTCGTCGCTGCCGCCACAGTCGGCATGGACCGGACTCAAGCTTCGGCTCGCGAACTGAAGCCGAATCTCCGGCTTGCCTGGAATTGCGTTTGATTGTTTGCGCTCTCTGGGCTGGTTCGATGGGTGAGTGTGCGTGCGAGTGATCGGTTAGTAGGTCGTCGCCTCGAGCGCGTGTGTTAGCGAACGCGATGTTGCTTGTTTTTTTCTTTTCTTTTTGTCCGTTCGTTCTTTACCCGCGAGCACTCGTTGCGCAATCGCAGGTCGAGATCATTGGAATTTAACGCTGTAGCTTCTCGCGCGCGATCCATGCGCATCGGCGTAGCTGTCGTAACACGCCCAGCCGAGCCGACGCGCGCGATGCGTTGCACTGATCGGCGCCCACGCGAAAACCGAACCAGACTCGTACCTTCGGCAACTGTCGCCAGAGCTTTGCTCTCGTCGCTGAGGAAATTCACGGTGGTCGTGTGTGCGCCGGACCGGAACTTGCCGACGTGTTCCATCACTTTGTCCAGACTAGTATCCGTGAAGGAATCGATCTTCGTCACGATTTCCTTGGCGTCTCGCGGAGCGCAGTGCCAGCCGTTCTGGTTGTCCTCGTTCGCGAGGGCCGGACTGTCAGTCTTGTCGTTCTCGTTTTGCGAGGCTGCTGCTGCTGCTGCTGCTGCTGCTGCTGCTGCTGCTGCTAGCGGCACTTTGCCGCCGCCGAATATGTACTTTTCGTAAGACGTGTCGCCGAAGTGCACCACCGGCAGCTTGCTTTTCTACATATTTTTTTTTGCAATTTCTCACGTGTCCATTCCAGCAGCGTCACGCGCGCTAACCATACGCTTTTACACACCTGTGGATTGACGTTGATCGCCGAATTCAAGCTATGATTCCGTCGACGTCTGCGAAATTTATTGGTCGGCGGCGGCTTGCCGTCCGTCTCGACGATGTTCACCTTGCCAGAATCAGCAGCAAAATGTATCTCCGTTTTGCAAAACTCCACCTTCTTCACGGGTTTTGCTCCGTTGACCAACGTCGTCGTCGCGTCCATCAGTCTATTGTAAGTCGTGCCGTTCTCTTCAGCGTCCTTTTCCAGTTTGATTGCCGTGACGTTGACGCAGCGCGGATGCGATTGCGCGTCCGGCGAGGCGGTGTTTCGCAAGTGCACCACCGTCTTGTTGTTGGCTTTGCGAGTTGCCGACTGTGGCGGCGACGCACCGCTCTGAGCTGCAATTTGGCGCGACATCGTTTCGTACTCTGGTTAAAATTTGGCTGCCCGATCTAGCGACAGCTCGGCAGGACGATCGCAAACTGAAAATGGCTACGGAGTGGAAACTCACCACTGTCCTGAAAGGAAATCTTGGCGATCTGATGGAACTTGGACGGATGTTTGGGATCGTTCTTGACGAAATCGTTGTCAGCGATAGGCGCAAAAGTCTTGCTGCCGACGAAGCTCTTTTTGGCCGCGTGGTCCGTCGCCACGACACCCTCCTCGAATCTCTTGGCCCGCTCGGCGATCAGCTGCGCTCGGCACCTCCTCGCCTTGCTCTCGGCTTTGTCCTCGGCGTTCTCCGGGATCTGCAGCGACCGGCGCGTCTTGCAGTCCCTCGCGAACGCCTCGTCGCCGTTAGACAGTAGACTGAATAGGTCCTCGTTGGAGTTGCTGCGCCGCCCGCTCGGCGACAATCTACCGCCGAGGCCGTCGTCGGTGCTCGCGTGCGGCGCGGGTGAAGGGGTGCGCCGGACAGCGGCGTCGAGCGGCCAAAAGCCGGCGTTACTCATCGCCTCGTGGTGCAGCTTGCGGCAGAGGTAGGACAGCCGGTCGAGGTCCGATACCGCCGCGTCTCGCCACAGATTCAGCCGAGCCGAGTTGAGCGTCGGGTCGGCGCTCATAGCGTCGTCGTCGTCGTCGTTGTCGTCGTCGTCGTCACCGATGCACCGAGCGCGCTGCTGCGGACCAGCGTGCGATCGGAGATAATCGTTGCGCGACCGGCAGGCGGGCGAGAGACTTACATCGAGCGTGGAAGCCAGCTGCAGAGCGCAGTCGGTGGCTCTGGAGGAGGACCACTGCGAGGCGCGCACCACCTGGAGATTTCTGCCGCCGTTGCCTCGGCTCTGGAATATCTCGACCTGGCGTCGAGCCTTCTGGACCAGGCTGCCGTCCGCCGAGTTTCGCACTCTCGAGTCGGTCATCTGCAATCAATTCCGCGCGCACGCGAGCGCTCTCAGGCACAGCCGAGCGAGCGCGCCTCCCTCCATCCTCCCAATAAGTCGCGCGCCAGCCGCCGCGAGGCTGCGTCTAATAATGCACGCGAGTTGCACAACGAGACGGCGGCCTGGTGTCGCCGGATAAGGCGTCGCGCGCCAACTACCGACTGTCGAGGCTTGCGCACCGTCGCTAGCGAGGATGCGCGCGCCTCGCGATCGGGAGTCGCGCGACGATTCGCGCGTGGCGAACGTCAGCGGGGCAGGTGTCCAGTCGCGAAGGCTCGCGCCCACACTGCGCGCGGGTGCGCGTGTCCGCGGCTATTTGGGTCGACGCGACCGACGGCCAAGTCAGCGAGACGGGCTGTCGATAGGCTGACGCGACATCGCGCGCCACACTGAGCCAAATAAGCGTCCGCGCCGCCGAATCGAGCAACAGTGCCGTCGCCGACTCGCTCTTGCGCGCCCGTCGATTTCTTTCATTTTTCTTTCTTTCTCGCCTCCTGCGACGCCTCGTTCGCCCTGTCGCGCGCCTCTCGCACTGGCTAAGCTGGACGCTGATTCTCAGCGGGATGGCTCGCGATCAATCGTTATCGCTCCGTAACCGGTGTCTTCTCCGAGAGATAGCCTTCGCGGTTTTCGCTACAAGGCGCAAAGAAATCGCGAAGAAGTCGACCTGCACTTTTCCCCGTTAAATTTCTGTTGAGCATCGAGCGAACGCAGGAGAAAGAGGCAAAAAAATTGCATTGCGCAAGACAAAGCGCAACAGACAGAGAGAGAGAGAGAGAGAGAGAGAGAGAGAGAGAGAGAGAGAGAGAGAGAGAGAGAGAGAGAGAGAGAGCAGGACAATGGCGAGACATTGCACAAATCGCACCTTGCCGTAAGACTGCTTGGCGTCATGACTGTCGGCCTGCCAGCGGTCAGTTTCCACGCGCGCTCGCTCCAGCATGCCAGTGACGTGGTCGATCCGCGACCACTCGCGCACGTCCTCGTTCCGAAACGGCGAGCCTGCGTCGCCGGCTCCACCACCCGCCGACAAGACCAGCTCCATTCTTCTTTTTCCTTGCGTTTCGTCTCAGGCTTTCCGCTTCATTTTGGCTGAAATAAGCAAGCGAAAATTAGCGACTTTTGTTCTTTTTTCATTCTCTTTTGCTCGCAAAAGCACTGCGAGTGCTACAGTTGCGTCAGTCGAGATAGGGAAATCCACGCGGGCAACGGCGGAAGAGAAACGAACTCGGAGGAATTCGGATTGACGAGCGTGCCATTGTTCGAAAACTGGTGCAACGGCACGCGTGCGTGTGCCGGCGGTGCCGCGAGCGCGCGATTTGTCTCTGACGGGAGAGAAAGCGAGAGCCGGCCAATTAGACAGCCTTTCTCGACGACGCGGAAGCCGAGGATCGCTAGACACTCCGAGAGCGCGGGGCACCTTAGCGCGGAAAGATCGCCAATCGGTAGCCGCTGGCGGGTCGCCTTGAGAATGTTTTTCTCTCTGTAGACCGGCTGCACGGTGGTTCGAGTGGGTGGATTCAAGGACGAGCTCCTCTCTGTCTCTCTCGTACGAGCGAGCGCATCCCTACGTATATCGATCTCCTTTCTTTTGGAATTCCGATCCAACGATTAATTACGCGCGCACGCGCTTTCCCCTTTGCGCCGATGCCTCGCATTAATTAAAGAGAGCGCGGCACAATGCGACCGCGGCGTAACGTAGACGACGCCGCGAGAGAGCCGCGTCTCGGTGAAAAGCTTCTCGCGGGCTTTCCCTCGTTGCCGCGCGCTCTTATTGCTTATTATCACGCGGCGCGATGGGAATCGCACAGTGACGCGTTCGAGGCCAGGGTCATCGCTCGGATCGCACGTCGCTGTTGTTTTTGCTCGATTTCACGGGCCGCCACGTCGATGAGCTGCTGCTTCCGCGTCCGCGCGACACGAAATCGTCGTAAGAGCTCGGTCGCCACGCGAAAGCGACGTCTCCGCTCGCGCTCGCCAGGCGGAAGGTCTTCGATCTAAATTTCCATCCCGGATTGCCTACGCAATCGATCGTAAGGAGCGAGGTGCGCCGAGTCGGCAGCTGCCAGATAACTCGTTACGTATATATATATGCCAACCGACTCTCTCTTCCTCTCTCCCGTTACGAATCCCTCTCGCATAAATGGAGCAAAGAGCGCGCAGCGGGGATAACAAGCCGCTAACGGATGCTCGCGCCGCTCTTCCGTCGGCTTGACGCGCGCGCGCCCATCGACCGACTCGCGACTCGCCGCTAAGTCCGGCTGTTGGCGCGCGAAATATCCAGCGGCGCGCAGCTTTTCAAACGCGCCTCGTTTCCCACTGCTCGGCGGCGATCGGCCAGCTATATACGGCTCGATGAGGTCACAATCGGCGTGTCCGCCTGCTCGCACCCGAGGTATTTTTAAAGATGATCGAGAGTATCGACTTTATCAGCGCTCGCAATTTCTCGTTGCCGCGATGATTTATTGGTCGGCGGTGCTGGCGATACCACGGTACCCCCTCCCCTCGGCCCGCGCCCACGACGCGCCGAACGAAAGGAGTCCGATATCGTCGCGTGTCGCGGGCGCGCGTTACGCAAGCAGGAAGCGGCGCGTCGTCGCCCGCGCAACCGCTGTGGCAAGCGCCGAGACGGAACGCACGAAAACGAGAAGAAAAGAGAAAACAGAAAAGGGCGCCGCCCGCGCGAGAGTCTCGCTGCGGGAGCATTGCCTTTGCTCTCCGCGCGGCCAAAACAAGTTACGATATTCGGCAGGACCGACTCCGAGACGCCCAACTGTAGCTCGCGAGAGCAACGTAACGCGCAGACGTACGCCAAATACCGCGATCGCTTGAGATTTCTAGCGGTGAAAAAATAGAGAGAGAGAGAGAGCAGGATAGGCGCGACGCACAACCTTGAAATAATTATTCAGAGGAATTGGCTAAGCACACACACTTGGGAATCCATTAAAATTCATAAAGCCTGAAAGTTGCCAGAGGCGAGAAAGAAAAGCACGGCCGCGACTTTTCATCGGCGAGCTTGCATTATTCAATGCGGCATTGCCGTGTTCCGACAAACGGAGCAGGCGGCGATACGTAGTAAGCGGTTTGTTCCGACAGCGCACGTGCGCCGAATGACCGAGCGCTCGGTCGCCGCTTGGTCTCGCGGTATTCCGGAAAAGCGATCGTCACTCGCGCGTGATTCACGTGGCAGCTCTGTGGACCGCGCGTCGGCTGCAGCCAAGGCTGCGCGGATCGACGCTCCGACGCGGGCCCCGAAAACCGAAGGCGGCTCGCGCCGTGCGCACCCGCGAGAGTGAAAGGGCGGCCGCGCGCGTGCCTCGCGCTAATTTATGCTTCCTCCTGAAACCGGTAACACAAAGGTTCTGCACTTTCAGGGTGAGTCACGTACGCGCGCAACGCGACCGAGGACCTTCGTTTTCTTTCTTCTTCGGCTGCTTCACCTCGGCGTCGCTCGCCTCGAACGAGCGTTCCTTGGCTTCCGAAGGCCTTCGCCGAGTGCGTTGCGAGCATCGCGATTACAAAACGTCGAGCGCGAGATTTGCACTCGCGCGCACTCGACCTTAAAGAGTAGCACTCGCGCGCCACGGACAGGCGAGAAGAGAAGAGCGGAGTGTCCTTACCAAAAGTCGAGAAGAGAGCGCAGTCGTGGGCACAGCTTCCGGCTCCCGGCACGGGCGAACACTAGCGAGTCCGAGGGTGCGTCGCGCGAGGTTTGGAGGCTACTAAGCCGCGGTGGTGCGCGCACCGGCCGTATAAGGCGTCGCGCGTGCGTGCGCACCGGAGAGCGTTGAAAGTCTGGCTGGGTCAGTGCACGAGCGAGCGTCCGCGCGCGCGCGCGCCTCAGAGAGACAGACGGCTCTCCCGGGAGAATTTCACGAGCCGATTGTCTCGGCGGAGCCGCTGCCGCTGCCGCTGCTGCAGCTGCTTCTCGCTCGAGCGCGGCGGACAGGCTGGTGGGAGACCGAGAGCCGCTCCGCGACGCGGCGCTCCGAATCGCGCCGCCGCGCCGATCGCCGCCCAATTAATATCCGGCGCCCGAGACCATTTCCAATTGGGTTCGCAGGTGAAGCGTCAGCGCGCCGCACCGGTGAAAGTCCGCGGCGAGCGGAGCGGCAGTTCGTATGCGGCGCTCGGTCTCCTCGCGATCGGGGGCGTCCCTCGCCGAGACCTCTGCGCGCGGCATTCGTGATCTTCGCTTCTCCGCCTGGGCGCGATCGTGGTCGCTCGTTTCGTTGGCGCATCGACGCCCTAACGGCAAGCGCGAGTAACGCGATCGTCGCCGACTCCGCTTGAAAGCACACGCTTCAGTCGCCAGCGTGGAGCTTGCTCGCGTTTGAAAATCCCAGCAATGGTGTCGCGGGGACGGCTCTAATCGCGCCAGCAAACAGCGTTTCAATGAATCAGCGGCAAGTCGCGCGCAAGCGGGCACTCGTACAACCGTTACACTGTGACGGCGAATCTCTCGTTTTTTTCCCTCGTTCTCTCTCCTTCTCGACAGAGCAAATCACAACTTTCCACGCACACACACAGACGGATCGATTCTCGCGCGAGCGCACGAGGCGTCGAGCAGCACAACAATAAACTCTCTCACGACAGAGTTGCATTCGCGTGGATGTATATATATATATATATATATATATATATATATATATATATATATATATATATATATATATATATATATATATATATACATATATATATATACAGCACAGAGAGAGAGAGAGAAAGATCTGGCTGGCCAAACGTTCCTCGGGACACTGCGTTGGAAGGGGCATTCGTGTTCCGGCTGGACCTTCGCTTCGCCGAGTGTGCTACCATGCGTCTCTCTCTCTCTCTCTCTCTCTCTCCGTAAAAACTTTACTGGCAAGAGTTATTTAGATGGCCCGACGATTGCGACTTGCTCGGATCGTTTCTCTTTTCGAGGCGGTTAATTGGTCTGTTGGGACGTCCACAATTTTTGCTTTGTTTTGCTTCTTGTGCTTGCAGGAAATTTATGTTTGGAACGATATTTATTTTTACCCCGTTGATATGCTATTTGAAAAATTGCTAATTTTTTAAACAGATGCATTTCAGCTATAATTCAAGAGCTGGCAAGTAATTTATGGTTACTCTTGTTTATCATATTGTTGAATAGATACAACATTTTTTTACCACGCGCCAAGAAAGTTATTTTTAAAATTTAAAAACCAGATATTTTCTCTTTGATTTTTTTATTTCAACGTGAAAACTTCGCTGTGAATGAAAACTCAATGGATTCAAACGATCTTAAGTGGATCCTCATCTCTCTCCGAGACACTGACGAGAACAATATTTTTGAGTCGCCTAGTCAATTCATTGGCAAAGATAGTGAGAAAGCCACGCTCCGAATCTGAGTGATTAGTTAGTATGACACTGGTTCCCTGGTGAACGGCGTCGAGGACGTCGTGATGCAACATTTCACCGGTCACGTACAGATCGGTCGATAAACCCTTCAGAACGGAAGCACCTGAGCCGGCACACAAACCCACTGTGCTTATCGAATCGCCTGCAACGTGAAAAGACAAATTATTACATTAACTTTCGATACAAAGATTACCAGAGTAATACACGAAGCTTACTGTTGCTCTTAGCGCGAGCCAAACGAACGTGACTTAAGCCAGTGTGATTCTTGATCAACTGTACCGCTTTGTCGACACTTATTTCCTCTTTTAGCACGAGGATCCTTCCCATACCATTTCGTGGATCATCGCTAGGTTCGATCGGACGGATTTTCTTAAAATTGAAAGCCGAAGCAAGCCAATCGTTGACTCCGCCGTGAATCGAGTCGAAGGACGTATGCGGGGAGTACAGTGCTATTCTCTTCTCGAGGCACATGGCGATAACACGTTCCTGCAATTTTTTTCATTTTCATAGACGTTATGCAATGGTCAATACAAATTGAAATTTCAACACACGTATTCCGGAAATGTACCTTCCACGTCTTCGTGGTGACGGACTTTAAAGGAGCAAATATTGGCGGGTGATACGAGACAATCATGTCAATTTCACGCTCGACTGCCTCTTGCATCACGTCCTCCGTCAAGTCATTTGTCAATAAAACGTGAGTAATGTTCCGCGGTTCACTTGGCTCAATCAGCAATCCAACATTGTCCCACGATGCTGCCAACGAAGTGTCGGCGAAAGACACTAAAGCGTCAACCACCTGTTTCAATGGTACTCCTTCTATCAAAAAACTGCTCATGTTTAGCGCTTGAATTGGAGAAAGTTGACGTTGCAGTGTTCGCGAGAGACTGGCCAACATTTAACGTTCCACCTGAAACAACGAATATTGTGATTTCCTAAAAGTTTCTTCGATAAATTTTGAATTGGTAGATAAGGAGTGAGAGCGAGGGTTGTGAAATGAAACTAAAGTACAAGTTCGGTATAGAAAATAACAATAAAATATATGTTCTCCAAATATACAGAGTTTTTTTACATAAATTAGTCGTCGCTATATTGCCAAACTTTGACACTTCCGTCATCGCTGCAGGAGGCAATGACACCAGACACGCATGGATTCCACTGCGAGCAATTAACGTCCTGAGTGTGCGCGTTGTCCATCGTGCACACAAGACTAAAAGACGGCTGATGCTTGTCGGAATCGCTATCTTCGCGGAATACGCGTACAATGTCGTCGCCGCAAGCCGTTACAATTAAACCCGTTTTCTTACACCAGTCCACGTCGTAAATGGTTCGCGAGTGGAAGCCCGACAACGTGCAGACGCATTTCCAGACAGGTTCGTTGTCTGGCGTCTCGATCCCCATTTCGTTGCCTGGCTCATATTGCTGCCAAATCTTCAGTGTTTTATCGTCGCTACACGTTACAAGTCGGTTTCCACTAGCGTCAAATGCTAAGCTCCAAACTGTCGATGCGTGCGAATTCAAGGTTGACACGCATATCCAGTCACTGCTCGCTGTGTCCTCTTTGAAGATCTTTACTGAGTCGTCATAACTTGCTGAGGCCAAAATGTCCTTCTGTGGGTGCCACCGCACCTACCAATTTGAATAATAATAAAATTTATGAAAACACTGTTAGATTAAATCAGATTCAATATTTTAAAATATGAATAAGTATACCTTTTTGACATCTTGAGTGTGGGCATTTATGACAGCAGCACATTCATATTCTTCATCCTGTATTTCCCAAACCCAGACAGATTTGTCTCTACTGCATGTTGCCAACAATTGGCCACTAGCAGACCAACTAACACTTTTTACTTCATTCTCATGACCTTCCAAGGTAGTATTACATTCAAATTGCCCTGATTTTTGATCCCAAATTGCAACCGTTGCATCAAAGCTTGCAGAAGCAATGTAATTGCCACAAGGCGACCAAGACACTTCTCTTATTGTTCTAGTATGACCCTCTGTTAAAATGGTTTTTATCGTCCATTTTGACTTGTCATGCATATAAATTCTGATGGTCTTATCCTCTCCACAAGAGGCAAGCGACTCACCAGCAGGGTGCCAGCAAACATTCCATACTCTGCCTTTGTGTCCAACCAGGCTTTGTTGCAGTTCTAGTTTACCCATTATTACCTGAAAAAAATGAGACTACTATAACGTTATGCATCAAAACTTGGTTGGGACACAAAGCAGAAAGGAAACCTCAGTCACCACAATAATGATGTATAGTTACTTTGACCATTTTGTGAAATGGGCAAACAACTATTTCATAATCATAGATAAGTGTCCAGCAAAAGATATTTGCAGGGCTATCTTCACATTAAATAAGAGGTACTCGTCGAGATTTTAGATTTTTACAGGAAATGAAAAATAAACAATAAAACTAAAGAATTATCAAAACAAAATAAGAATACAAATCAATGAAACATCATTTTTATCTTCGAAATAATAAGTTAACTAAA
This sequence comes from Phymastichus coffea, assembly GCF_024137745.1. NCBI lineage: Eukaryota > Metazoa > Arthropoda > Insecta > Hymenoptera > Eulophidae > Phymastichus > Phymastichus coffea. The sequence continues at coordinate 329,112 of NW_026706975.1, forward strand.
CAATAAACTTGTTTTGAAGGTTAAGTTGTAGCGTGCTTGAGATATTCGAAATAATGAAAAATCTCAAACATTCGTAAACATTGTAACAATGGATTCAACAATTCAAAATCTTTAAGTTATTAAAAAAAAACCAAAAAACTTACCGATAAACTTTCAACAATTAAATACGATTCAACAAATCACTCGTTCTATGCAGTCACGAGTATCCGGTGCATTATCATTTAATTATCACGATGTCGAAACGTCAACAATAAATCAGCCAGCTCACGGTAATCAGAAACAAATAGAGATCGATACGAATTCAAGGAGTTATTTGACTTTCACGAGATTATTATTGAATATTATTCCGTCACGCAGTCGGCAAAGTAGATATCTGCAGACACGTGTGTTACGCAGGCGCGTAAAAGAGGATAAGGAAAAAGGAAGGAACATTATGAAGACTCGACACGAGGCCGCTCTCTCTTCGTTTCTGATTGATTGTCGCGCTCTTTGCGGTGTGGTCAGCGACAGAACAAGCTCGCACTCCCGCGCTTCTCCTCTTCCAATAAGTGCTTCGTTCATCTTTAAATAATTTGTAAATACGACAAAGTGTCATTCGAATTTGTCAGTACTAAAAGTGGATACAAGGGATCGCGCTGGTGTGATCAGCTGATTGCCAAGGGTGACACACTTGTACGTGTGAGTACATTTATATACTTATTTGAGGTAAGAATTTTTTTTTGCACCGGCTAATATGACTGAATAAGATCCTTCCAAAGAAAAGAATCAATTACTTAAAGGATGCCGTCGTAATATTGGCGAGAACCCATTAAAGTACGATAATCCATAAAAAAGTAATTGACTTGGAGTCGCAGGATTTGGGAGGATACGAGTGTTTCCGAATTCAGAAGGATAACCTCGAAGGGTTAATCGTTTTTTTTGCTTAAATTTGGAGCACTGTTCGTGATTGTAGTTGCTCCATTTGTTATGACTCAGTTGTTGATTAGTCAACCCATAGATTTACAGTGATCAGTATATCAATTTCGTTTCAATTAGTCATTTTTTTAATATTATCAGAAATTGCTAAGAAATACTTTATCAGTCAAACATACTAGCCGATGCCTTGAAGTTTTCCGTTTTTCCAATATCCACAAATGTCTATGCCAGTGCAATCCATTCTTTACATAACTAATTTTACATCAATAAAATGATTGGCATTTACAAATGTAAACTAATGCACTTCTCCAATCGGACACAAAATCGTACCTGTCGTGCAAATTATGTATTGCAAAAGCCTCAATTAAAGAGCAAGCACGTGCATGTAGTTCAAAAAATTATTCCGCATTTTGTTGATCCTCAGATCAAATCGCAATTGAATCGTCAACGCTCAATAAACATTTCTAATTATTTTTCAAATCGAAAAAGCTATATCTTTGCTCCTCCTTCCATTAGTTAGCGCCTACATAAATAAATAATCGCGAGCAAGGAAACGATCATCGAGTACAATACCGTTACGGGGAAACCACGCGACGTTTTATTATTGGTAGCTCACGCTCGTGTTTCTCGCTAAAAGCACGGCATTACGTGTCGACGCAGCGCGCTGTTAACACGTGAAAACCATCGTCGTAGGGGGAGTTGTCGTGCGACTGGTCGTGTAATTGAACCATTTGTGCAAGTTACGCCTAGGCGCGCCGGCTCGCGAGTCGATGGCAAACCAAGCGCATATCGATCTCGTGCTCGCGGCTGCGGGCTCGTTGCGACGGGGCAAACGATTTCACGTCGATGCGAGCTACCGTGAAATCAACGAGTCGATGGCTCCGAGAGCTGCGATGTTCTGTCAGACTTGCGTCGTCAATCGAGTTTCCTATATGTTGAACGCGTTTTCTCGAGCATTGCAAAGACGTACGCGTGTTCGAAAGCTCACTATCAGCGTGCGTGCGCTCATTGAATACTTACGATAGCTGTCGCACAAAAGAGCTGCACTCGTTCGGAAAACGACGGCTCGACGACGTGCGAAAAGCCCGAGAGCGTTCCCCCGACCGTTCGACGCGGTGACACAACGCAGAAAGACATGGCGCATGCCTGCGAACCGATAGTTTCTCTACAGGCTCTTCCGAGCTACGAATTCTGAGAAAGAATCGCCGACTGATGAGACGCTACAGTTTGTGCTCTCCTGCTCCGTGACGCGATGGCTCCAATAGGACAGCCGTGAGTTCGGCTTTCGGCACGTGACCGTCGGCTGATTTTGCGCGCGTCTGCGCAACTTCCGTACAACACTGACATCCGAGTGCTCAACCGTCCGCGGCAGCGTGTTCGATGAAAAGCTACGTCGACGTTAATAGTCGAGTGTTACGGCTGGCGCTCGTCGCGTACAACGCGGAGGGAGCGTCGACCGATCGAGATCGTTTTTCCGCAGATCGCAGCGAGTGCGTGTGCGCGCCCGAGCTACTCGACGGTGATAAGTGTCCCGTGGAGTGACGCGCCCTCGCTGTCGCGTAATATCGACATGTCATTTCGCTGTTTGGCCGCACAACGACTCGCAGTCAGTCCGGCTTGTCGAGTGTCTTCGCTCGTGTAAACGCTTGTCGAAAGGACCAAATCGCGAGATTTCGTTGTCGGCGGCGGTTGCGGCGGCGGCGACGACGGCGGCGGCTCGGCGACGGCGCGCGTACGTGCCGCTCTCCGAGGCACAGCACGGGGGCTGACTTGGCTCGTAACGTACTTTTTCGCTTCTTATTCTGTTCCGCGTTGGCCACAGGCGAGAGGACAACGTGGACAACATGCCAGCGCCAGTTTCCAAAGTGCCGCAGAGGCATATTTTCGAGGAGGACATCAGGTGGCTGGACGACATGCCGCAGGGTAGCGAGCTCGACAAGTACCGCGCTTCGGCTTCGTTCTGCTGGAAGAGGCTCAGGATCTTACTGGAGGATCCGGATAAGATTCGACTCAAGGTGCGTACACCGGTCGCTCCCTTTCTCTTGTCAGTCGCGAGCGGCAGGTTCATCGAGCGTGGAAAACCGCTGCGGCAACTCGGACATTTATGGTGCGCGAGGCCGATAAGCGTTTTTCAGCGCTCGACCGAATGTGCGAACGATCGTGCCGGCGGCGTGACTTGGACTAATACCGTTACGAGCGAAGCAATCGCAATGGCTGTCGTTGCCGCGCGTGGCCTTTTCGATTGCTCTCGCGAGCTCCAGCCGCCGACGCGATGACAGCGAGTGAATCTCCGCGTGACGATTTTACAGATGAAACTGTGGAGGGCGATGGAGCTGGATCCGGAGTTTCATCCGCGCCTCGACGTCACACCGAGCGCGGACGAGCAGAAGAGGCGCGCGGCCCGCCGATTGGCGCGCCTACATCACCAAAAGTTCGTGCCGTCGAATGTAACCCAGCTGAGCTACGGCGTTAAGGTGAACTTATGAATAAGCTCGAAGGGACTTATCTGCGATAACTTTTTCATCTGTTGTCTTTGTCTCCACGAGAAGACAGGATTTATGATGACGTTGAACGAAGCCACCTGCATGGTCGACCCGGCATTATCGGTCAAAATTGCGCTTGGCGTTTATCTGTTCGGCAACACACTGCTGAGCTTGGGCACCGAGCGTCATCATCCCATTTTCCATGCTGTGTGGAACAAGCAGGTCGTTATTATTTTTATATGCTCTCCGTACTTGAAACGAACGCTTTCGAGAGTCGCTGAGCTGTAATTGTCGCTTTCCAGTCGCTAGGATGCTTTGCTCTCACGGAAGTAGGTCATGGGAGCAATACAAAAATGATGCGCACAACAGCGACCTACGATCCAAGTAGCCAGTCTTTCGTTTTGCACACGCCAGACTTTCAAGCTGCCAAGTGTTGGATTGGCAATCTCGGTAAACGTCGATTCCCCTTCCCCGCTCCCCTGTTTTTTCCACTAAATATTATCGCAATCTTATCGACTTGAAACTGTAATTTGCATAGGTAAAACGTCGACAATAGCTATAGTTTTCGCCCAATTGATAACGCACCAGTCGCGCCACGGATTACACGCCTTCATTGTACCCGTGAGGGATCCAAAGACGTATCTAACTTATCCCGGTGTGATAATTGGCGACCTCGGCGAGAAAATCGGACTCAATGGCATTGACAACGGCTTCATAATGTTCAATAATTACAAGATACCAAAGGAAAATTTGTTGAATAGAACGGGAGACGTCAATGCGGAGGGTGAATATGAAAGCTCCTTCTCAGATCCTCAGCGAATTTTAGGTACGACGTAGGCGCCCATAATCGCGCTACTGATGCCGGCGTTCGTTCGTATTAATTGCCTTTACTGACACTGGATTGCAGGCGCTGTGCTGGAAAATTTATCCGCTGGTCGGATGGGCATTTGCCAAGAGTCCACTAACAGGCTCGGCGCAGCCGTCATCATAGCTGTTAGATACGCTGCTGTACGCAAACAGTTTTCCACCTCGCACGTCGATTCGGCTGACGAGACGCCCATTATCGAATATGAACTTCATGTGAGCCGATTAGTTAGTCGTTAAACTGAGATAATCTTCGAGGACGACTTTTTAAGTGTTTTGCTCTTTTTTCAGCAATGGAGACTATTTCCTTACTTAGCTGCCGCCTGTGTGTTCAGAATTTTCATGTCAGAGTTCACAAATGTATATTTAGAAAATGTCGAAAAGTCTATGGAAGGAGCAAATATTCCAAATCTCGTAATATTCGATGATATTGTTCAGTTGAATGCATTTATTTTAGAGATTTTGTAGTATTGATTATAAATTTGTTATTTCAGAGTCAAATTGTGTCTGAAATCCACTGCATCGTGTCTGCAATCAAGCCGTTAATTACTTGGACGTGTCGAGACGCGATAAGAGAATGCAGAGAAGCTTGCGGTGGTCACGGATACCACAAAGGTAACTCAGATATTTAAAATAGTTAATATTGAAAACAAAAAAAACAATAAAGCATTACTTTCTGTTGTTTAGCTGCGGCTTTGGGTGATATGGCTGTTAATCACGAGCCGACAGTTACGTACGAAGGTGACAATAATGTACTTGTTCAACAAACAAGTAACTGGATATTAAGGCAGTGGAACAACTTGCAAAATGGCTCAACGATTGTTGGTCCTTTGGCTTCAGTCGGATTTTTAATAGAAGGTCCAGCTATCATTCGAAAGAAATTCGATTCCAAGAAGTACCCAAAAATAAACTTAGAATGTATGACATGCAAGACAATTGAGAGTCTATAAAACATTCTTATCTGATGACTTATCATTGATTTGACTTTTTTTTAATCTTATAGTTGTACGAGAAGCTTACGAATGGCTAATCACTTGGCTGATCGTAGAAACACAACGTAAATGCGATGAAGAACTTGGTAAAGGAGCAAGTAATTTTACTGCTCGCGGTAGGACGCAAGTCTATCGGGCAGCAAACTTATCAAGAGCTTATGGAGAGGTAATTATTGAGAAGCACATGCAATAATGAAAAATTAGAATGCGACGTAATTAACAATTGTTTTTCTATCAGATGATTGTTCTGCACTACTGTACAATGCGAATCAAAAACTTGCTTCCTTCAATTGCTGATGCTAGAAGTTTGAGAGTTGTTCTGAACAATTTGGTATTATTATATTCGTTAACTTGCATTGACAAACATTTATCGTCGTTTTATCAAGGTTTATAACAACACTTATTTATCCAACACGAAAATCAAGTGAATCATTTAATGTAAATTTGTATTATTTTAGGTGGTTATTGCACTGGGCCACAAATGGCTGACTTTGTAAAGGAAAACATCTTAAACTTATGTAGCGAATTGAAAACAGAGGCTGTTGCAATCGCTGATGCCCTAGCCCCACCAGATTTCGTTTTAAACTCTATTTTGGGCATGTCAGATGGAAAGGTAATTAATGATTCAGGTTTGTCTATCCAATAGTTTCTGGATACATTGAGTTTATTTGATAACTATCGAAATATATGTATAGGTTTATGAACGTCTTGAAGAAGCCTTTCGGTGTTATCCGGGTGGTGCAGAACGAGCGACGTGGTGGACAGAACTGCTAGAAGTTGCTAATAAACCATTAGAAATACCACAATCAAAGCTTTGACTATGATAAAGTAATTGTTATCGAATTAAATAATTTTCCCGTATCTTTAAGTAAACTAAAGAAAGAAATGTATTCGATTCAGAGTTTAAATTGAACGTTACAAAGTATGATAACTCATACTTTTGTTGAATTTAAAAGTGTTTCGTGACGATTCTCTTCCGTTGGATTGACAAACAAAACTGCCGATGTCGCAACAAATACCTTGCACAGAACAATCATTATTGAGACGTCTGTATTTTATAAACAAGTATTTCCTCTTTTTTATCGTTATTATTATTATTATTATTATTATTATTATTATTATTATTATTATTATTATTATTATTGTCACTACTACTAGTTATTATTATTCACTCTTTTTCTATTGCAACACTATACGTGTTTCTGTATAGTACGTGATTGTTTTACGCGTAAAATATCGAATGGCGCGAATCTTTGTAAGTCTATTGTATGTATTTTTATGACTCGTTAAATGTTTCTCTCAAAACTAGACAAAATTATCTAGATGAAACTGGCGATGAAAATTTTGAAGAAATCTTTACGTCGTTAGCATATGTATTTTTTTAATAAAGAAAATGCATTGTAAGATATATTGCTGTAGTTTCACTTGAATATCCTAATCCTTTATGTTCTCACTCGTAATATAGCTGGATGAAGTCTGCCTGCAAGTGGACGTTGCAAGTAGCGATCGTATTGTCTTGTCTCGTCATTAACTTGATCTGCAGTAATGACAACATGCGTTACGTTTAAATTGATTTTTTCGTTTTATTTTTCAGTCGATTAAGAATATACCATCATTTCTGTTCTGATCGCCTCTCACAAGTGGATCGTACAAAGTGAGCCTGGCCATCAAGATCGTCTGGTCGGGAGCAACGCCACCGTCAATTGCATCAGATTGTTTATTTTGACGATTCAAGTGATAAGGGGCCTCGATTATTAGCTCATTTAACCTTGTCGCGATTCGTCGCCACTCCATTATATCAATTGTCTAGCAAATTACATAATACAGCGTATTAAACGTTATTTTGGAACTATCGCTTTATCGCACGTTAATGAATAATTAGTTTAAGATGTATTGGGCAATCATAACCGATAGGTTGAAGAAAACTGGAAGAAATATGACAGCAAGCGGAGGCGATCGAGTGTCCGCTCTTTGCGACAACGTCGCATTGATTATTAAATGTCTCAGAAGCTCGAGCAGATGGCGTAGAAGCTCGCTCTGGCGACCGGAAACGTCTTGGCGAATCAGTCCGAGCGCATCTTCTGCTATCATTTGTGCTTCTATTCCAGGATTGTCAGCTGAAATGTGTGACCATTCCACCAGTTGTCAACTTTTTACGCGATTGCCAAAAGAGTTTGAATAGTTAATTTTGTGAATAAAGTAACATTAGTCAAGTACTTTTACCTGGAAATCAATTTTCATTGATTCGGTATAGGGTAGGCGAAGGATGAAGCTTACTTTCCTTGTAAAATGCAAAAAATCAATTGTTTTTTGCAATTAACAAAACAGAAGCATTCAATTGCAAAAGTTATCGGCGTCATTGCAAGAATAGTAAATGACATCGATTGACCAGCGTAAACTTTTACAAGGCGAAGGACAAACGGCGCTGAAGTGGCCATGAACGAAGCGTAATTGTTCGAGGCTTGCGGCTCACGCGCGCCAAACATTCGGGCGACCGTTGGATCGGTTGCGCAAGCGCGAATCAACGTCGCGTGCTCCGGAGCGACGAGGAGGCGGCCGATATGTTCGGCTTACCGAGCAGCAATTGCTGCACTCTGCGCGGTATCAAGGGCGACTTCATTTGCACGAGGAACAGGTGCAAGGCGGCCGCGCACTCCTTGGCCGAGTCCGGGCCGTTGGCGATCCGCAGCCTCTCCCCCTTCCGCAGCGAGTCAAGCACGTGGTCGCGCAGCATCCCGCGTCCCGAGCGCCGAAACAGCCCTTCTTCCCTGGAATCTGAATCGCGCTCGTTGCTCGGTGGCTCCCGGTGGATCGACAGCGTTGCGCCGACGCTCACTCACGTTGCCGAATCATCGACATGACGTCCTTGGCGACGTCCAGCGTCCTCTGGGATATGAACTCGTCGTTCTCCTTATCTCTGCAACAATACGTAATATTTTGAAACAAGAGAGCGGCAGCGCGTCCGCGCCTGTTATGCGAAAGCCGACATCAAACAAACAAGCGAATGTCAGACTTCCGCGGCACCAGTGGGGCTCATAAAAAAGCGCACTCGTCGCTTCTGCCGGTCAATCGCGCGATCATGGCGACGGCGCGCAGGGTCGCATCGCTGTTTCTCGTTGCACTCGGGCTCGGCGGCGCGCTGCTGCCCGCCGACGCTATTCCGCAAGGATACCACCACGCCAGGCATAGAAGAGCCCACGGGTGTCCGACTTGCCCGGGCGACTGCCCGGAAAAACTCGCGGAACCAGTGTGAGTCTCGCGTTTCTCATCGGTGCTCTTTATACTAGATTTTTCCGGCGACAGTCGGCCTCGCTTCGTAAACGAGAAGTCTCGATTACGAATTAATCCCGAAAACGCTTGTCAGCCCAAGGAATAAACAGTGTGCCGTTTCGCAGCTCGATCGCGCTGTACGCGCCAGCCGAGGCAGCCCAACCAGCCCAGTCTCAGCCGTCGTACGGGCCGCACCCGACCGCAGCCCCGTACGCGGCGCCTGCGACCAAGACGCAGGCTCGACAGTACCCCACGCCAGCGGTGCGGCCTTACCAGCCAGTCGCGCCTCCCGCGCAGCTCTACCACCGAGCCGCAACTGCGTACATTCCCTATGCCTACGACGAGCCGACGGACAACTATATGGACTCGTACGGGCAGCCAGGCTACGACTGGCCGTACGGCTCCTGCAGATGCGGCAGGAGTCTTCGCGCCGGCGACGACTATGCCGCGTACGGCAAAAACGGCCGACGATCCTCGGACGCGGACAAGCCCGACGAGCCTCCCGCGAAGCCGCTGCCGTTTGCCGACGAGTCCGGTCCACCGGCTAACTTATACAGGAACTACAGGCCGTACGTCAGGGATGCCGACGGATACGAGGACGACTCGGAGGAGGTGCGCCGACTGTCGCTTTCCCTCGACTAGGCCAATCTGCAGCTCGCTCGACGCCTACGTTTATGTTACGTTTGCAGGAAGCACGCCGCGCCAGTCCCGGCAGGGATCGTCTGTTCGTGGTCTACCGAGCGGACGCCTTCGATGACTCGCCCTCGCCGTCGGACAGCGAGCTTAAGTCCGTGGTGCGCCAGGCGATGGAGAATTTCGCTCGCGACGCCCGCAAACCCCATCGCTACCACTACGCGTCCCAGGACAAACGACACGACGTTGCCCAACCGATCCACTTCGAGCCTCTCACGGCGAAGGCCGAGCCGCCGACGCAGAGGTCGGGCCTGCCTCCTGGGCCGCTGATGAGCGTCGGCGAGACTTACGTGACCGAGAAAGGCGACGACGCACTCAATCCGGGTCTCGATCAAAGCAAGTGGACCGCCGTGCCGTCGCACGTCGACGTGGAATTGAGGTCGCCCCGGTCGGAGATGGCCGGTGAGGAGATCGAGGCAGCCGTTTCCGTCGCGTCGGAATCGCCAAGTGCCAAGCTCGCCACAGTGCCGACCACCATTCGGAAAACTGTCGACGCGACGGATGCTCGGGGCAAATTAAAGCCGGAGTCGATCAAGCTTGCTAGCACCGCGGACGTCGAGAAGAAGAACGAAAAGATGGCAGAGATGATCGAGGATATGCCAACTCCGACGAGCGTCACCGAATCGACTAACTTTGAAAAGCCAGCAAGAATTGTGGTCACGCCCGCTCCAACGTGACGAGACTTGTAGTTTAATTCCAAAATTGCCCCTTATTTTTTATATTTTCTATGGAATTTCGCATCCTCTTTATCGCTGTACTGTCAATAAAAGTCTGCATTTTGAACTAATTATTCAACCAGTCTTGCCTCTTACATCGCCCACGCGCTACGAACAATTAACAATTGTCGTTGGATTTATTTCGGTGGACTACTAACTGAGCATTGCAAAATTATGTCGAAATGCAGTTGAGCATAATGTTCTTGAGTGACAGCTGTGCGCGCATGGAATTTATTATTTCAGCAGTTTTTTACGAATTGGGTTCACTCGTGCTAACAAAACGACAACGGAAATACATTCCAAAATAATTTTTTTTTTAATCTTTTATCAGACTTTTTTTCTACAAACTTTTTTTAATAAAAATAGTCAAGTTACTGACGAAAAGAACATTGCTATTTTATAATATTTAGGAGATTTGCTCCAAAAAATCCATTACCAACCAAATTGTCATCACAATTGTTAAATGTATAAGAATATATTACAATATTTTTTTTTCAAAAATTAAATTTTTTTTAGTAAATACTTATTCTATATGTAAAAGTAAACATATTTTCTTTGGAGTTTTTTTCCATACTGTATATGCGAAGATAATCAAACTTGAAAAAAAAGAGATTGTTTAAAAAAAATGAACGTAACTTGTTATTGACTCGATAAAAATGGATCCTGTCCCGCTCGTTTTCAATAGGAGACAAATGCGTTTCTATTTCATCTAATTTAAAAAAAATTGACTTACTCGTTTAAAAGTTAGAAGGTGATTTTTACGAAAGGTAAAAAAAAAAATGGTTCAGTTTTTTTAATGTAAAAAACGCGATTTTCAATTTAAAAAGAAAATCAATGAAATATGAAAGGTATTGCTTTATTTTTTAAAATGAGTCCCCGCGAGTTTTTCTACATCCATTATAGACGGAGCTAAAAAACTTTGAATTTTAGATCAATCTATTATAGGGTGGGAACTAACTTATGCACGCAATTGTACATAAGTTGAACAAGTATGTCAAATTTATTTTAATTTACAAAGTTTGCGTGTATACTGGTTATACTCATCAATTTATCGCGATTAAATAAAAGAAATTTCTAACTAAAATGCTTCAGCTATTTTCAATTCATTCAAATAGAAATGCCTGTTAACGAAATTCATAATTTCGCTTGTATTCCATAATCGGTTCCTACTTGGACATTTTCATTTTCATAAGCGATTTAAAAAAATTTAAGTTATAAGTAACAAAGCGGTTACTTTTTAAATGTCTTGGTTATCTTCAAAATTTCAAAACTTTCAAGATTGATTTTGGTTTTGTAAGACATGACATTTTTGTGATACTTTTGTTGAGTAGGGAAAACATTGAAAGACTATTTTTCACGGAAATTTAATATCTATAAATTGTATATATGAACATATGAATAAATGAGCTCACGCTTTTAAAATTTTATCAAGTATTTCAATGTTATTACAATAATTCTATGACGAAAAATATCTTAAAAAAATATTTTTGCCTATTTGTCGTTTTAATTATTAACTTAGTTTGTTTCTGTTTTTGATCATGCACTATGCTAGTTTGCCATGTTAGAGAATGACTTGTCATCGTCAAAGATACAGAAAAAGAAAAGGAAAATATTTTATAGACTTGACGGATATAAAATCAAATCCAATTTGATAAATTTTAATGCTTAATCGTTCTTAGTGGTACATTATTTGAAATCAATCAGACTAAAACTACAAGAAAATATCAACAAAGTAAAATAACCGTACTTGATAAAAAGACATTCGCATTTGGAATCGAAACTTCTGTATGAAATTTATTTGATTTGAGTAATTATTTGTGATAAATATTAACAACACTGATTATTTGAAATGTAAAAATGAAAATTTTTACGCGAAAAGACTAATTGATGCAATAGAGACTACAAGCTCAAAAATAAAATAAAATGCTTTATATTTTTCTAATGCATGCTGGAGCGAAGATTTCTAGAAATATTTGTATTATACAAAGTGATTTTTTAAAATCAATGTCAATCTAGTCATGTATCTGTTTAATTAGATCTTTTGTAATAATTTAATTACGAATTACGGTTTTAAGCTGTAGAATTTGCGTATTTTTAAATCGAAAATACCCTGCTGAAAAAAGGGGAAAGCTGAATTTTTTGGCATGCCAATTTTTTCATAAAAAATGTATATATAGAAAAATGTATTGACCAACTGTAATGATATATGGATAATAAAAAATTTGACAATAGAGTCAGTTTTCTTTTCGTTTGCTTTTGCTCTATTTATCATTGTATATGAAAAACAATTCGTATTTTCCTAAACTTTCTGCCGAACCTGTCACATAAAAATTCTTCATTTTTAAGAAATCTACGAGAAAATTGACGATATAATTGACTGAAATCCGGTAGATGACGTCTAATTCAAACAATTTATCGATGGTGACACCGTTACCTTTCGCAAGCTCTGCGAAAAAGCAAAATAAGTGGTCGCATCGCGCTAAGCATTGAGGACGTACCGCGAGTGAAGAAACCGCGAAGAACTCGATCGAGCACGCATCCCAAAACAAAAAAAACAACAAAATCGCGCTTTTCGGGCGCCGAGTGATGAAATCCGGCTGCTTGGTCTGGCCTCGATTCCACCTTTAAATACCCTGCAGCGGCACGTCGGAAGCATCAGTGCCTTGCAGTGCACAGTGTTAACGGGGACAAGAGCAACCTCACCGCAATGCGTCTGTTGGTAATTGTGGCTTGCGTGGCTATGGCCGCGGCCAGTCCCCTAAAGAAGTCGATCAACGCCAAGGCGATCGAGCCAGTCGACCAACACCTGGACTCGTTGCGAGCTACCGAAGCAGGATCTAGCCAGAAGGTCGACAGAGCGAAGAAGGACGTGACGTTCTGCGTGGAAGTGCGCCAGGACAACAAGCCAGTAGTGGTCGACTGCAGCGACAAACAGCCGGTACTACCGCCGCCAACACCGGAACCGCAGCCAGATCCGCTACCGGATCAGCCGGATTTGATACCAACGACGCAAACGCTGAACATCGACATACCCTGCGAGCCGGAAATAGCCGCGTTCTTGGTGCAGCCGCCCGAGCAGGTCGTTTACGCGCCCACCGGCAACTGTATCCCCCAGATGCCCAGCGTGATCCCGATGCCGACCTCCTCCATCAGCGCTCAGGGTCAGGTGCTTCACTTCCACCAACACGGTCTGCACGGTCTGCACGGCCTGCCCACCCTCCACGGCGGCCAGGGACTTCACCTCGTCAAGCCTCTGCCAAACCCGGTGCTGCCGCCGACTCATGCCCACCATCTCCACGGCGTCGAGTGCACCTGTCACAGCGGGCCTATCGGTAAATCCGCCGACGCGTCGACGCTCGCCAACAACGAGGCTCTCGCTATGAAGTTCCTGCACGACATCCAGAGGAACTCCGCCGCCAGCTCTGGACAGAATATGCTCGTGAGTCGACCAACTGCCTCTTATCGAACGATCGGTTGATCTTCATTCAGCTGTTTTCCGATCCAAGAATGAAAGCGATCGCGCTATAATTTTTACGCACTTTTTATTGCCAATCCGGTCTTTTACATCGAACGTGGACCATCTTGAGTAGACGTTTAATAAATAGCGCGATTTAAACTTCAATACCTCCAGTATATTCAATGATCAATTCTTTCCCTGAATTTTCGTTTCACTCGTGGAGCAAAAAGCAAAAGTAAGCTGATTTTGAAATTGTTTCAGGTAACAGCACCAACGAAAATACAAGAGTTAGCACCAGCAGTAAAATTGCAAGGAACAGAACCCGGAGTAAAAGTACAAACATTGGTACCAGGAGTGACGATTCAGGGATCGTCACCGGGAGTGACGATTCAGGGCTCGACACCGGGAGTGACGGTGCAAGGATTAGCACCGGGAGCAACAACGCAAGCTCTGGCACCAGGAACAGCGATGCGTTACCTTTCGATGCGGCCCATGATGATGTCGACGCCGCAAGCGGCCTTCTCGCAATCGTCGCCGATGGCCAGTGGCGGAGTGTACCCCGTGAGCATGGGAGGACACATGATGTACCCTAGCATGATGCGCCTCAAGTCTCTCGAGGACAGCTTCACCACTGGCCCCATGCTCCCGTCGATTCGCGCGTGTCGCGATGACAGCGAGATGGCTGCTGCTACCGCTGCAGGCGATGCTCGCGCGGCCACAGCCGAAGCCGACGCCAAGTCCACTCCCGTCGAGACCATGGAGCAGATGAAGAGGAACGACAAGGACGACAAGGCGTCCAGGGTCGCGCGCTTCGTCATGGAGAAGGACGAAGCCGAGAACCGACTCGACGACAACTGAACGCACCACGCGCGTTTTTGTTTTCACGCTATTCTTTAGAGATTGTTATTACCCGTAGGCTTTTCCTATTGCTATTTTTCGCTAATAGAATATCCGTACGATCTTTTATACTCGTTTGTACATGCATGTTAAAATAAAAAAAAAAATCAACTTTACTTGTATTGCATCTTTCATAAACCCTAACAATACTATTTGAGAGCAAGTGAAAATTGAAAAAGAGATGCGTTTCCGAAAGCGATAAAGCTACAATTTCACGAAGCCTTTACACGGCAAAACCTCAAAATCCTATGTGTTTAAATTTAAACGTTTTAAGTGTGCAATTGTGACGTCACCCATAAGAAATACATTGTCGCTGAATTTAAACGTTTAGAAGTGTTTCAAATTGGGGACAATGTATTTCTTATGGGTAACGTCATATTAAACGTTTAAATTCAAACACATGGGTTTACCGTGTTTATTATCAATTTTCGGTGGCTACATTCGTTGTACTCGTACAGCAAGTTTTGAAAGAGATTCGACCGTACAAGGATGATAATAAGTCCTTGCTTCAATATATGTATATATGTACATATACACACACACACATACACGCACACGCACACGCACACACATAAATATATTTATATGTATATAAGTATATAACATATTGTTTGTGTGTGTGTGTGTGTGTGTGTGTGTGTGTGTGTGTGTGTGTGTGTACACATATGCACTCACACAATTTATATATATATATACGTGTACACACACACACACACACACACACACACACACACACACACACACACACACACACACATATATATAATAATGGCACGCATTACAATTAATACTATTATAGGTAGTTGTAGTACGCTTTTTTAGGAGTAAAAATTGTTATTAGTGAATGCGTTAAAGCTGTGCACTATTTTGAATATTTTTTTTATAAAAGCTCAATATAGATAGATTTCAATATTTCGCCCAGATGATTGAATTTTCACCAATAATTACTAAAAGCAACGATTTTTATACCTTTTGCTTAAGTAGGTTCCCATTTTCTAATAATCGAGAGATTATTGTAAAATCTTCACTTCGCAACTACTTTTTTATCTTCATTATCTGCGAAAGACATTTTTGTTTCAATATTTACTTAACTTCGTATGAGTTATGACTGAATTAAAGTGTTGCGGAAAATTTTAACTTGTAATTTTGATAACAATAATTTTGAAGGTTGTCAACACTTTAAGGTTAATTGCAAATGCAGTAATAACAAGAAAAAATGAATATTAGAAAGCTATTGTTTACAAAATTATTATTAGAAATGAGCATTAAAATGAGATATTAGTAAGGAATACAGATAACTTAGAAAATGAGCTATAGCTAGTCTAGAGAAGAAATTATTCAGCGATAATAATATATTTTATGATTAAAAAACGTCATATCATTTGTAAAAAATCCATTACCTTAACAGATAAGATATGTCTTTAAACCTTGGCGATCCGCAGGCTGATATTTAGTGTCTCACCAGCGACCAATCCAACAGCCTTTGTTTCTAATTCAATGAATTTTATGAGTGAAACGTCGTATTTAATTTGAAAAATTTTATACATACGTAATTTGTGCTACTCTGACCTTTCGTGCTCGGTTTTAAGACCAATTGATTCAGCATCGTACGTAACTGAAATAATCAGAGACGAGCAACGCTCTAAGTAGTATTAGCCGTGAAAAATGAAAGACTCGTCAGAAAATGGGCAACAAAGATCGAGTAACGATGTCGCGAAAAACAATTTACAACTTCTGCTAGAACTCGATCAAGAAATGAATTCTGGCTGTGATCAAACGAGTGTTACGGATAATGGTGAAACCGATGATTCGACCCTGCGTTCGAAGCGGAGTATCATTAATGTTCCTCCACGTTTGAATTCCGATGGGAGGCCAAAATATCTGCGAGATAAACGTGGACGATTGCGCAAAGTTCTTCAATAATTGATTGGTTTTATCTGCACTTATCGTTTGTTAGCATTTTCGATTTTCCACTGGTAAAAACTATATGTGCACATAAATGATATAAATAACCCACTCGTGACGCTCTTTTAAGCAAGTAATAAATGTTAGCAGAATTAACCGTGGAAATTTGTTCAAGGAAACAAGTTAGGAAATGCATTCAACTTTCACTTTTTGCGTTTTACTTTGAAATTTTTTTTTTATTTAAACAATGTACTTCAAATAATGAAGATAGTCGAATTATTTTTATAATTCAGATTAATATCTGCATGGCAACACGTCTGACGCACTGGATGATCAAGCGATGTTTGATAAAAATAACATTCAAAATTAAAACATCATTGATATGGTTCAAATATTATCACTAAAACTTGCCATACCCTTTCCTAAATTATAATTTACATCATTTCAGGATTTGCGGCTACTTAGTGTGTGTACTGTTTATTTTTCAAATTACGTTGTAATAGTACATGATTATTGAATTATTGTTCCATGCGGAAATAAATATATACACAGTACAAAGCAAGAGTAAATTTTAGAAAACGAAGATCGTATCAAATTAATGGTCATAATTAATAATTCGTAGGTCATTTTTTGAAGCTTTCAAACGGAGATTTCGATTGAAATTGTTCAATTCTAACTACCACATCAGCCAAAGTTCAACGTTCGATTTCAAGATAAAAATACTCGAATGAAAATATTCTAAGCATTATTACTATGAAAAACCAATAAACCTTTTCAAAATATGAAATTCAACACTTATCGTTATCTCAGTTGATCAGGAGATAGTTAGATAAGTCATTTTTAGCATATAAAGAGCTGTCATTTGCATTTGTTACACTTCAATAACTCGCTATCATAAGTTTTTAAACCGATTTCGTAGTTCTTCCAAGCTTTAGAGTAGAAACGTATCAAACATAACTTCTGAAGAAAAAATAAAATTACTTCGTGCTTTGTAGCATGTAAATTCATATAAAAACCACAATAAGTTGTTTCGACTGATTCAAAGTTGAAATATATTTGAAAAGCTCGCTTAAAAGTTGTGAAATTTTGAATATTTTTATCACAAAAAAATAATTGTTATTCTGAAAACCATCATTATAAAAAAAAAGTCGAAATGCCTCGAAGTATTGTGAAACTTTGTGTTTTACTTTTATTAGTACTTTGTGTCCATAGACAAGTGGTTGATAGTTTTCAAATAGCACGAGAAGAATTGGAATCTTCCCTTCTACTTATTAAGAAAGTAAGTAAATTGATAACTTTTATAACATGTTTTTGTGGTTTCTAGCTTAGTTTTAAGTATAAAAAAAAATTTTGTTGTACTCCACATTAAACTCCTACTTATTAAAAAAAATCTCTTTCCAATGTTTAAAATAAAATATACTTTTTTGTTCTGTCAGTTGCTGGATAAGTCTAGAGACACAGTTTTCAGCATCCTTGATTATCGCAGAGCCGATGATTATCCAAATAACTTTATGAATATCCATAGAGATCAACACACAATGAATAATAATTTACCAGGTCACGCTGATGACACAAATATGATTAATTTTCAATACTTCATTATTGGACCAGGATATTGTCCATCGGGATACGCACTCGATAAGTCAGGAAAGTGCCGAAAAATTCTATAAATTAAATAATTTTGTCAAAAATATTGTGATAAGCTATCACATATATAATAGTAAGTCCAAATTTCAATTAGTTATCCAAAAATCTTGAACAAATATTTACATTTATAAATACTATAGCAAATAAAAGTTACGGTTATGACACTTTTTACCAACATGTTTTGTATGTTACTTCAAATTATTTCTCAAGTTTAGCAAATATTGTGATATATTTGTCGTGTAAGATACCTATCGTATAGAAAATAATAATCTATTCATATAAGAACCTTTTTAATAATAATTTTTAAAAAGACATGCCTTACTTATAAAAAACATGTGAATATTAGTATATACATTTTTACAAGTATTTCAAAATGATTATTTATGAAATTAATAATTAATACTAGGATGCTTTCTCATAATCGTGAGACCACGATGGTTTTCGTTTTTCACTGAAACTCTTGATGCCTTCTTGAGCATCTTTCAATTTCAAGTTATTAACCATAATCTCGGTACCGAGAGAATAAGCTGTATCCATGTCTACTTCTTGCTGTTCCTGGATGAACCTTTTACCGAGTCTCACTACTGACCGACTTTTTTCATTGACAGCATCGGTGATTATCTTGACTTCTTGTTCTAAAACATTATGAAAATCTGGATTACGGACTGACACGCTGATGAAAGAGCCTTGCGTTGAAAAATAATCGAAATTTACCAAGACCATCGTTTGGCACTAACTTGCTGACCAAACCGGCCTGGAAAGCTTGAATCGCTGTGATAGGAAGCCCTGTGAAAAGCATGTGAGCCGCCACTTTTCTAGGAACGTTTCGGACCAGCGGGATACCCGGCGTGGAGCAAAATATGCCAAAGTTTGCCCTGAAACACCCATTTTTGACCGTCATCCGAGTAAAATTAGATTAAAAGTGCGTTGCATCAGTTACCCTGGGGTGGAAAAGCTGCTTCTCTCCGTGCAAACGACAATGTCGCAGGCAGCAACCAACTGACAACCGGCAGCAGCTGCTAGACCGTCGACTGCAGCGATTACTGGCACCGGACTGTCCGATATTGCTTTCATCAACAGAGCAGCCGTTTCAAACACTGAGCGATGGTGGTCCTCGCCGTCACTCGATCTCTGACGTTGAACAAGTACATACAATTGACTTTTCAGAGCTACGTCCGGAGTCGTTTTTTCGAACGGTATTGCGTGATTGTGCGAGCAGCGATGACTTTTGGCCAAGGAAAACAGCTCAAATATTTGCCCACGAATTAATAAAGTATGCATAAGAATCACAGAGTACAAATACATTTGCACACCGATAGGTCGCCTCTTTCCCCCCGCTCGATGTCCCAAACGAGCATACGCTCAACTAACCAGCTCTTTCAAGTTGTGCCCAGCTGAGAATATCTGGCCAGGCGCAGCAGAGATGACGATCGAGCGAAGACTTTGGTTCTCAGAGTCTGTTGCGAGGCTTTGCAACAGAGCGCCCATCATTTCCAGCGACAGCGAATTTCTCGTCCTCGGATGATTCAACATTATTCTCCTCACCTACGCAGCGAATTTTTCATTGTGTTAATCCACGCGAATGAATTTTCTGGAAAGCCACGATTTTCACTCGAGTCAGCTCGCAAGACATTGTCGAGCTATGCTAATCGAACTCGACTAATAATGCGCGTAGACAAAAGACAAGTGGAACTTGAGTGTGAATATTTTCAGAGCAAATTTGCTTAATGCATTTGGAAAAGGGAAACCTAGCCGTGCAAGTAAATGTGATTTCGCTGTACGGCATTTGTTGATTCAATGCGCGACAGGCTTTTTAAAAATATGCCAGATATCGAAATGTCAATTGATCAACATTTGTTAAAAACAAAATAATGATAAATAACGTTTTTTGCGAATACAAAAAATTCAAAGTCTATATAATCAAACGTGATTAATTATATTCAAATAGAAACTGTCGATCACAGTCTATCCTTCAACTGTTGTAATAATTGATCAAACATCGCACAACAAAATTTAACTAAACCGTAAAATCAATTTATTTGTCATAATACAATCTATTTTGTACAAGAGAGCTTTTTTCGCATCAAATCGTCTTGATACAAACAACCCACAACATGCCATTCAAACAAATATATTTCGTTTAAAATCTCTGAAAAAAAAAATCATTTCGCTCGTCACAACATTCGCTGCCAATCGTCAGGAAAAAATAAAAAAAATTAACGTCTTAATAATCGAAAAAGTACACACAAACCCCATGAGCTTCGCTGGTTTCCACATAACTCTCGTGCCGCGAGTGCGTCGCCCTGCTGACGGCGAACGGCCTTGTAATAGATCGTCCCACCTGCAACATTGAGAGATGGAGAGCGAGAGAGAGAGAGAGAGAGCGAGAGAGAGAGAGAGAGAAAGAGAGGGGCGGTCGATCAAATAAGGTGCTATCAGAGCGCGCCGATTTCAAAACCCGCGCTCGGCTGGCTTCGGGTGTGCTCGGTTCTGCGCCAACGGAGAGAGGTTATGTCGGCGGCGCGTGGGTGCCGCGCGAAGGGTCAAGGCAACGAGCAAGACGGAGAGAGGTGGCTAGCGACGGTTCGACTTTACCTGCAGAAGGTCGCCGAAGACGCGGCTACGGTTGATCAAGGCCATGCTCGGCTGCGACTCGTCGATCGTTCGCCGTGCTGTGCGTCCTTGCGGCGACTACGCGAGTGCGCTTGATTATCAGCTGTTCGGACGGCGCCGCCAGTACAGGGCCGTCGACCAGCGGCAAAGCCCCTGCGCCTTTGTCGCGAGAACCGAATGCAGCGGAGGCTCGCGCGTGCGAAGTCGAACCTTGTTTTGATCGCAAGGCACAAAGCTTCCATCATGACGGACTTGTCGTTGCATACAGACACGTGCGAACGAAGCGCCGTTCAAAATCGCGTCGACTTGTCGCAAAATAAACTCGTGGATTTGCAGCGACGACGACAAGCAGAGTCCGTCGAGTTGGCTTACGCCCCCCCCCCCCCCCCGTAGCGGAGGTAAATCGCGCGAAGCGCGACCGGCCGATACCGAATCGACGCGTGCGACGTCCCCCCTCTCCTCGCGCACCCACGCGCGGCGGAATTCGAGAGAAAAACGAAGAAAAAAGTCCGTCCACCGTATACCTCGATCCTCTTTCGCCGCGTCATCGCGCGCTCCTCTCCTTTTTCGTGTTTTCTCGGCGTGCGCGCGCGTGCGGGGCAAGTCCTTGGCAACGTTGACGTTAACGAGCCGCGCGAGCACGGCCCGAGCGGAGTTGCTCGGAGGCGCTTGTCGCGCAACCAAGTGCTGGCGCGCGCTCGTCGAGCTTGCGAGGACGCCGGATCGCCGCGCGTGCTCTCTCGCGTACCACGAGTCGTGCGCGCGACCCGCGAGCCGCCCGGCCAAGTTGCGCCGCTTGCTCGCGACCGTCGGGAAACGATCGCGCGGAAGACGGACGGCGACTCTCCCGTCGCGCGGGGCAGCAGCAGCCAGACGCATATCGATCGGCAGCGCGGCCAAGGCGTTCGCGCGCAACGTGGTGCAGCGACAGCGATGCGGTCCGCCGTCGCATCGGCCACGTCGCGATCGACGGACGCCGTCGCTGGGCATTGAAAAGCGCCGCGAGATCGACATCGTCCGCTGCCCAGAGAAAGCGTCGAGGGAGCGCAGAGAGAGCCTGCTGCGTCGCTGCCTGGTCGCGCGGTGTGCCGGTCAGTCGTCATGACGACGTCCGACGGCGACTCTCCGCCAACAACTAACATGGCCGACCACGAGGGTAAGTTCGCTCTCACGGCGCCTGCGTCTTCTCTTTTCACGCTCAGCTTCGCCGAGGGACATGGCGATCGGCACTGTGTTTGTGTGTGCATTTTCGGTGAATTCAACTAACGTTGTGATCGTGCGCGAGGAGTATGTCGAGTGAGGCTCGCCGTGTGAACCAGTGAGTGAAAAGGCCATGGACGAAGGTAAATTGTCGCGCGCGCGTGCCATTTTTCGCTGGGAGCTGGCGGCGGCTCCGCGCGGGACTCGACCCTGAAGGTCGGAGACCGCGATGTGTAAACAGAGCTCGCGCAGGAAGAAGGGAGGTGGGAGGGCAGCTAGTGCGACGTCGTCGTCGACGAAGAGACGCGAGCGCGCGTGGGCCGGCTCCCCGGGTTGTCGTCGCGGTCGTGGGCGCGCGAACGGCCGATAAGAAGCTTTTCCGCAACGGCGAATAAATCAAAGCAGTCGGAGGAACTGGTTCGCGCGCCTCGCTAGGAGCTTTCGCGACGCCTTCGTCGTGCAAGCCACAGTCGGAGAGAAGAGAGCGCTGCCGTATCGCTGATCGAGCCCACCGAAGGAAAAAACGACTTGCATTTTGGAGGTAGCCGGGCCGCGCCGCTGCTCGCCGACATTTGCTTTTGCGGGTCAATCGTATTCCGTCGCTCCTCGGTCGTGAGCAGTCGTTACGCCACGCGAGGAGGAGCAAAAACGAGCATTTCTGCAGTCTTACGTGCGAGGCAAAGCAGAGAGAGGGAGAGAGAGAGAGAGAGAGAGAGAGAAAACAAAATCGAACTCGCGGCCATAAACGCCTCGCCCCCTTTTCGCCGACGAACCACTTTCGCGAAAAGTGTCCCACGGCAATTAAAAGTATAGCCGCGTGGCGAAAGGGCATTACACTTCGCCTGTCCAGCAGCCGCGAGTCGGCGTACGGGCGACTCGACTCGAGATCTGCGCGCGCGCTTATATTTCATTCGTCCCTTGGTTTTCTAACTTTGAGGCGGCCCGCGGGATCGCGTAGCGGTTTAACGACCACGCGTCAAACGAAACGCCTCTTCGTATCCGCCGCCACTCAAAGTCGCCGAGCTTTGTCGTCGTCGCGCGCGGCCGCTGAGTTCGCTCGGGCAAACTTTCGCTTCGCGTCGTTAATATCGAAATCGCTATAATCCATCTGCGTGAAAGTCGAGGTGTCGGCAGGCGCGCCGTGGCTCGTCGTGAAAAGAAAATCGTTGGAAATTCCAATTAATTTTCTTTCTTTTCGTTGGCACTTTGATTGGAGAAACATCTTTTCGTCGAGCCGGAAATAAGGCCGCGCGCGGAACGTTAGCCGGGTGAAATCGACGGCTCGGCGAATCTTTTCGAGCCGTCTTGAAATTTTCGCGGTGCGCGTTACTCGCAATATTTTGAAAACTAACGCCTCGCGATTTTCGACGTCCCATTTGCCGGGGCTCTGTGTACAGTCGTGCTGGAAATAAAGCCGAGAGATTATCGTTCCGACCAAAACGTGCCGGTAAATCAAACAGCGTTTTTTTCTTCTTTTTTCTTTTACCCACCTTTTTTGTCCAGATATAGCTTAGACTGATATATAATTTCCTAGGGCGTTATTGGTGTGTATTTAGTCGCCACACTGACGCGAGTCTGATACAAAGCGATCAGGCCTTCGTTGACCGATCTGATTGGCGTTTAAGCGCACGGCGGGAAAAAAAAAGAAAGTGAAAAATAGCACGTTTACGAGATCTGCATTAGTGTCCGCAAGGTCGATTATCGAGCGCTGTCGGTGATCGTCGACCAATCGCGACAGCGATCGGCTTGAAAAACCGGATTGGCAGTGGTAATGCGCAGCAGCGCGCCCGTAGTTTCCATCGAAGCTTCCGCAGGAACAGACTGTTGGCGTGGCGTCATTCCCGATTTTCCTCGAGTGCGCGACGCATTAATATTCCGCAGCGAGAGAGGCGACGCTCGGCCCTTTCCAGTCAAAACGAAGCCACATCCGCGGCGCTCGTTTAATAACCACGCACAGAAAGATAGAGCGAGAGAGAGAGAGAGAGAAAGATAAAGAGAGACACGAGTCGACGAAAATAAACCCCTTCCGCGTCTCCGCCTCCTCCTCTTCGTTGCGGCCGAGCGTGCGTGCAGCGATCCCGCACGCGCGCGCGTTCAGTAGCGCGACGGCGATGCTGTGCTGCGTGTCGCGGAAGGCAGCCGGCGGCTCGGACGCCGAGGCGGCGCGCTGCCGCGCCTCGGCCGAGCTCACGCGCTTCGTCGAGGTATGCCGCGACCTCGGCAAGGCGCGCGACCGCGAGGACGACGCCCTGAGGCAGCTCGACCAGGCCGTGCTGGGCGTCGCCGCCGTCGCCGACAGCTTCGCCCGCTCGCCCAGGCTCGGATCGCTGCCCGAGGAGAGCCTCCTCGACGCCCGTGCGTGACAGTGTGCTCAACCTTCTGCTCCCCGGCTGCGCTGCCTTTTCGCGCGACGCCTCGGCCTCTCGGCTGGCCTGTGCCGCACGCGACGGATGTACCTGCGGGCGCGAATCTCCGCCTCTTTCTGGCCCAACTTTATGAATACGTCGGGACGCACTCGCCGACCGAACCAGCTGCGGCAACTGCCTTGTCCTGGGAGTTACGCAAGCGATCGCGACACTCCGCCACTCCTGTTTTCCTTCGCTCGGCGCTTTCAATTTTAACGCGACGCCAACAGATCATTGGTATTTTGCACTTGTGGCCGTTCTCTTGGAACAGTCAACTCAAAAAGCTTATTTTCGTCCACTGTGGGTCACTAGCATTTGCTTACGTGAAAAATCCCTCTAAGATCACGCGTAGTTATTAGAGTGTCGCTTAACTGCACGGAAATGGTGAAAAAAAATGAACAAAGTCATAGTGCGTCATAAACTTTTGTCCAGACTGTAGCGCCACACAGGTATACTATTGGCACGGTGAGAGAAATATTAATAACTATAACTTCTCAATGGATACCGGTATCTCTAATATCTCTTATTGTTGTTCTTGATTCCTTACGATCTCTAGAATAACGTATTGATTTTTTAGAAGAAAAAAAATCTAAAGAAAATTTAACTTGACCTATTTGACGCGCGCTAGAAAAATTAAATCTCAAAATGTACATGTCGTTTTTCAACATCGTTACCCCGTTACATTTTTTTTTTACGATATAGGTGATCGAAAAAGGAAAATTTTAAAGAAAAGCGACTCTCGAGAGAACGCTCTTAAGCTTTTACTGCTGTCGCACTCGCGTAAGAAAAAGAAGTAAAACTAAAAGAGAAGCGTCGTTGCTAAAAATAAACATTACGACAGCCGTTGGAAGAGCTGATTATTTCCGTAAAGCAATCTAACGAGATAGGAGCGAAGAAAGCCGCGTCGATGTGTAATTCATGCTAATTACCGGCTGCCGTCGCCCATTGTCCCCAGCGGTATTTTTCGCGGAGAGGAAGAAGGCGCGAATTATTTAGGTAGGCTCTCTTTGACTGGGTCTCGATGCATCGTCGTCCCAGCGAAGGCCGCGCGCCGCGCGTCAACTTTCTAATTAGTGCGTCCAAGCCTCTCGATGCTCGACGATCGGTCGGGTTTGCAGTGGCGGCTGCGGCGGCAATGATCGCCAAGCGGCGCAGTTCACAATCGGAACAATGAACAATGCGCGCGCGCGCGCGCGAGAAAATTCCGCGCTAACGCAACGCTCTCGCTGCCGTTAGTCTCCGGCCGCGCGCAGCCTCGCGAGCGCCCGGAGCTGCTCGGGGCGCGCAGGTGCCCGGCGCCGCTCCGCAAAGGAAACAAACGTCGCGCGTCGCGCAAAAGGCGAGCCCGAAAGGCAGAAGCGCCATTCCCATTCCCCAGGGCCTATAATTACCCCGCGGCGGAAAAGCGCTCAAAAATATAGCCGTGCTCTCTCCGTGTGTGCCCGTCAGACTCGCAGCAAGCGGAAGCGGCGGCGGCTGCGGCGGCGGCGGCGGCGGCGGCGGCGGCGGCTGCGGCCACGGCGGGAGGAGCGCTGCACCAGTGCGCGGTGTGCGAGCGCAAGTTCGGCCCGCAGTCGTACGAGCGCCACGTGAGGATCTGCGAGCGCACGGCGGCGCGCAAGCGCAAGCCCTTCGACTCGTCCAAACAGCGCATACAGGGCACCGATCTCGCCGAGTTCGCGCGCCGCGCCAAGCCCGAGGGCGCGCACGAGCAGCCGAGCAGGCGCGCCGCCCACGGCGCCGAGGACCGCCAGCTGTGCGCCGGTCGCCGCCAGAGCGCCAGCTGGAAGGAGAAAAGCGACGAGCTGAGGAGGAGCATCCAGGCCGTCAAGGACAAGGTGAGGCCCGCGAGAGAGGACGCGCCCCGTCGCTGCTCGGCAGACGAAACGAGCCGCCGCGCGCTGCCCAATGCTAATAATCAGATCAGCAATAACGGCTTGTCTTTCAGACGGTGCAGCGGACCGCGGTAGCGCCCTCACCGTCGTCATCGTTTGGCCAAGGCACCCACCATCACCACCATCATCATCAACAGCAGCAACAGCAGCAACAGCAGCAGCAACTGCAGCAGCAGCAGCAGCAGCAGCAGCAGCAGCAGCAATTACGGCCCTCGAGCCTGTCGCTCGTCACGTCGTCCGGGGCGCCGCAGCGCTCTAACGAGAAGGGCAGCTGTCCCACCTGCCAGCGGCAGTTCGGCGTCAAATCGTACGAGCGCCACGTGGCCTTCTGCCGCGAGCGCGCCACGCGCCTGCCGTCCAGTCCGCAGGCCAACAACAACGTGGCCAAGGAGCGACTGGAGGCGCGCATGAAGTACCGCGCCCCCGGGCTCAAGAACCGCAAGCCCACCAACAAAGAGAAGTACTCACCCGGCGGCGCGGCCCAGATACACCAGCAGCAGCAGCAGCAGCAGCAGCAGCAGCAGCAGCAGCAGCAGCAGAGCAAGCTGCAGTCGCCGCTGATGGCCAGGAGCAAAAACCTTGACAGTCCGAAGCTGCCCCAGCTGTGAGTAGCCGAGTGTCGGCTTTGTTCGTTGTCGTTCGTCTCGCTCTCGGGGCGAACGCCGCTCGACCGAAATAACGCCGATCCCGAGCGACGGACTAACGCGGGTGCCGTTCTCGCGTCCGAAATATCGCCCGCAGCTGCGGCGCGCTTCCACAATTACCATTCGACGCAGCGACGAGCGAGCCGCGCACGAGCCGTTCGAATGTCACGCGCTCGATCTTCGAGCACCTTCAGACGTATCCTGCCGACCGCGCGCGAGAACTTTGCCGACGATCGGCTTGGAATCGATCTCCGAAAGCAGCCTTGTCACGCCAAATCTGAGCCAACGACTCTAGCTGCGTTTAAAAGCGCACGGGCACGTCGCTGGGATTGGGAAGCACTTGAAATTCGAATGGGCGAAGTGATCTTGGTCGCGCCTCGTTTCAGCGTCTGATCTGCTTACGCACGCTAGTTTTATCGTCGTGAGACCACGATGCCCGATGAGAATGTATCAACGAGTCGTCGTCGAGTCAGCACTGGGTTTCACTTTCAAATTTTCTCTTCTGGAATCCCTGGCGCCCTTGCCAATGTAGAAAATTCGCTCCCAAGCGTCGACACTGTCAAAGTCGCGCAAGTGTATGCTGCCCTTGCCAATTTTCGAGTTACAGACATTTCATTTATTGCCGCTGTCCCTTCAGTTGTGGAAAAACGACATAACGTTATAATGCAACTGCACGTGTATCGAACCAGTACTCACAAGTATACAGTAAAGAACTGGAGGCTTGGAAAATTGGTAAAACACTTTTGAGGTCAGACGCAAATAAACGTACGTGCGCAATAAAATGTTTGGAATATCGATGAGTAGTTGCCGTAGTAGAAAAAAATTTACTGCTGAATTAGGTGGAACACAAAGTACGTAATTATTCGGTAAATACAGATAGACTTATCACAGCAGTAGTAAAGACACAAAGGAAAAATTTGTCGAGAAACGACCAATCCTACGTCGTAGAAGGTTAGTTTTTTCAATGCCGTTTGTGGAAGAAATATCATTTGTGGAAAGCATTTCGGCTAGTCGAGCTTGGTATCTAAGTCGATGCGCGATAACGCCGTTCAAACGAACGCGGACGAATCGTCAGGTTCTCTTCGCCGACGTCAGCGTCTCAAGCCTTATCGCTATCTCGCGTAGTCTGCCCAAGTGTGATTCAACGAAAAAATGGACTTTCTTTTATTACGCAGTCGCGCGTTCAAGACGAAACATTACAATTTATCGATTTGTTCCGACGAAATAGCCGGATGCGCTCTCATTTGTGCAGTGGTCCACATGTTCACCATTACCCCTACCCTTAACCCTTCCTCTACCTTGTCCGATGTTTCTATTCGTATGCCATCTCGACAGTTCCGAAGGTTTCATGTTCAACTCTGGTATTTAATGTGGACTATGGAACTCGCCGATGAACGCGGAATTGTCAAAATGACATTCGAATAGAAAAATCGGACGAGGTAGTGGACGAGGTAGTGGACGGGGTATGTGGACATTCACTCGGTTGTCCGTCGACTCGGACTACCGTGAAGATAGCTTCTCGAAAGTCGATTCGCGATCTCGCGAGGAAGAAACGAGAGATCGATTTTTATTGTTTACAATTTTTCTTTAATCGACCGTCCCGCTTACCGCTCAGAAGCTGCCGTGGGGATAGCTGCCAACTGAAGAGGCTCTGAATTCGGAAGTGCTTGAATTCACCAAGCAATGCAATCACTGTGCGTACAGGAGGCAACGCAAAATAGCCGCCCTGAACTCTGATGCGTTCTGTCAAAAGCATTCGTTTCCATGTCCCCTGAAGCAGTAAACTAATTCGTTATCGTGGCTTTCGGACTCGTTCTTATTTTTAAATTTGTACTTTCCAGCGCATGCCTTTTGACGTCGCCTTGTTCGTTTCTGAATTAATGGTTGCCAAAGTCAGTCAAACAAATGTCACTCTCGCGCACTTTCGCGTTATCAGCATTTTACTTGTCGCGCCGGTTACTTCGACTCAAAATTACGAAATCTCGTCGCTGATTATATTAAAATTACAAGTTTATGCAAATGTACTTACGACGAGGAGTTGCAGAAATGAAAAATTAACAAAGCTCAGCGCTGTCAAGGTTAGCTGCGAGTAAGTGGAATCGACACTGGAAACTTTTTCGCACTTACTCAAAACGTCTTAACTGCGTACGCAGATAATTGCTTCAACTCATATATCGATAATAATTAAATTGACAACAACTATGTAGCAAACTGTCATCTTGTTTCTTTTAGAGATTTTAATTATTTCTCGTATCGCCTGCATGTTTCAATTCATAAGTGCTCGTATGATGCTAAATGTTAATTTTATTGGCACCATTGCACGAACAGTCGTGAACTTGAATCACTGTTTTAGAAAAGCTCAAAAATATTTTTTACTTCTTTTCTAAATTAGCTGATTTTACATCTATTTTTGGAGACATCCCTGACGATAAAATCCTCTTATTTATCTG
Organism: Phymastichus coffea; assembly: GCF_024137745.1. NCBI lineage: Eukaryota > Metazoa > Arthropoda > Insecta > Hymenoptera > Eulophidae > Phymastichus > Phymastichus coffea. Next base: position 358,158 of record NW_026706975.1, read on the forward strand.
AAAAATTCCGCGAAACGAGCTACAGGCACTGCATAGACGCACAAATGATATCGTTTTGCGTGCACCAATACATTAGTATTGCTGTAAAAGTAAGGCATGCGTCATTTCAGAAGTTTGTTTATGTAAGTTTTGTTGAACTTTTGTAAGCGCTACGGCGCGATCTCATCAGCAACGAGTTCCCAAATCTCAAATATAATAACACAATCGCTCGATTAGCATCGTCACGAGGGTTGGTCACGAAAAATTACTTGCCATTCAATTCGTTATTCGACTGTACAAATTAACATCTAGTAAGCATCGATCGCATTTTGGTACGAAAATACTAAACTTTGTAAATTTCATTTCGCAGGAAACGACCAGGACAGACGAAAGAATCGGGAATATCAACGAGCGGCCCTCTCAAATCCAGACCAATGGATCGTTCAAATAGGTGAGAAAGCGTACAGCTTTTGCTGGCATACCCTCGTTCTCTCTCTCTCTCTCTCTCTCTCTCCGGCTGTGATTTACAAGCCGGACGAGCCTTATACAAGCGACTCAGTGGTCGCTTCGCCGGCCCGTTGAAACGCTAATTGCCTGAGAGTTTACTGCGATACATCTTCCGCATATTTCTATACTTAACGCTCCAAGTAATGAAATTGTACGACTTTGCCGCGAGACTTGTTCCGAGTTGCAGCTCCGATGGATTAACGACTATTCGTCTTGGCAACAGACACGTTGAAAACAAACGCATCGTATATGTTTGCAGAAGCTCCGATTCCCAAGAATCCCTGAATCCGCCAGCCCCGAGGCAACTGTTCGCTTCGCGCCGGCTCCTCCTGCTATCCGAAGTCCTTCCCGCGAAAATCCTTCAGCCGAAAGCCTCGTTGTCGTCGAACTCGTCGCAAGTGTCGTCCGCGAGGCTGGTCACGAATTTCCTACTCAAGAACTCACCCGAGGAGGATCCCTTCGTGCCGCGGGTCGAAAGTCTCAAGCAAAGACTGAAAAAGAAAACGAGATTCAGGTCTCGCGGCAGTAAAAAGGCCAGGGCCGAGGAGGAATACAGCGCGGATAACATCGAAACGATCGAAATCGCGGGGCAGAGGCGAGATTACGTGACGTGGAGACAGATTCGCGAGGAGGTGCGTAACAGCCCGAGCAACGCGGATGCTATCGATAAAATAGAGGAGCCGATTCTTTCGCATAGGACCGGCTTGTCGACCACCAGCCACGACGAAGCCAACTCGACCACCGACGAGTTCGAAACGAACGAGAAAATGGTGCGCCGTCGCGAAACAGAAGAGTGCTTTGTCGTTGGCGGCGAGCGCGCAAACGAAACGAGCGCGGATAGCGGAGGAAGGGCCGTTGGCGCGATCAATCCCGCGACCGATGGAACTTGCACCGTCGACCGAGCCACGGGGCTCGCCAGTCCGTCCGCGGCAAGCGACGGCCGAGCCGACGCCATCGCCGGCAGTCGAACGGTCGCGAACGCGAACGGCGAATCCGACGGCGACGACGACGACGACGACGACGACGACGACGACGACGATGACGACGATGACGCCACCACCGCCGCCGCGTCGGTAGCCTCCAGCCGCACGTTCAAGCGCAGCGACTGCGAGGCCGCGAGCGTCCACGAGCTGACGAGCCATCGGCCGGGCTCGCCGGCCGAAATACCAACGCCGCGGGTTCGCGCGCAAACCGGGAGCACGAGGGAGAACGCCGAGTCGGGCGGCGCGGGCGGGAAGGACGAGTCGACGATCGCAACCAATAGATTCAGAGAGAAGCTGCTCGGCCGGCCGAAAAAGTATCTCAGCTTGCCGAACATCGCCGAAATGAGGCGGCCGTGCACGCCGACGGTGCCGCACCAGAAAGTCGAGCGACCCAGCTGGGAGCGACACGATGCGAATGGTAATCGTCCGTTTTCCTTCTCGAGCGCGCAAGCAGCGAGTCACGTTCGAACGATGCACGACAGAGCCGACGGCGAGGAACGACGACCAGCTGCGACTGCCGCGGATCGATTGCCCGACGCGCCGTTGCGCGACTTACGTGGTCGACAGACCCACGAGAGACGACGGACCCAAAGGCCAAGGCGCGGAGACGCGCGACAGCAAGCTGCTGTACGACTACTACAGGAACGCGAGCTTCAGCGACCTGTCGAGCGTCAGAACGGAAGACTTGCAAATGACCGACGGCGACTGGGAAGATTTCGCCGACGAGAACGAGAGCAACGCCTCCGAGCTGCTCAAAGAAATCGACGCCTGCCTGGCTAACTCCAATCTGATGGACAGTCGAGAGTCGCTCGTCGCCGAATCGACACGACAGTCGAGGTCGCGGCTCGATCGCGCCGCGAGGAGATGTAGGAACGCGAGGTGAGACTTTTCCGCGGGCTTTTGTCGATTAGCCGGACTCCGTGCTCCTCCAAAATTATAAACTGAAAGGAAGCAAACCGCGCTTATCGCTCATCCGAGCCGTTCGTTCTCTCCGAGCAGAGCGAACAAAAGTTTCGACGAGCGGAACGCGGAAGCGTTGAACGCGAACGAGCTACGCTTTGAAAAGCCTAACACCCAATTCGACAAGGACGTCCGCACGTGCACAAGATTGGATTCGATCCCTCGCGACGTGTCTTTCTTACCTGCGATCGTTGGCGGCCGAGGGACGGAGTACCGCCGAGGGAGACCGGCGAAATCGAAGCCGCTGAGAGACATCGCGGAGCGCGACACTTCGAGGGAGGACGACGAGGACGAGAGACTCGAGAGACTCGAGAGACTCGAGAGGTTCCCCAAGAGCAGAACGCGCTCGAGGACGGCGAGACGAAGGTAGTTTGCTGATCGCTCGTTAGACCGTGGCAGACCGCGAAGCGGCGGCCCTTGAGCGGCCTACTCGAGCCCGTAACGAGCGTACGAGCCGAGCGCGAGCAGGCGATCGAGCCTTCGACTTAAGCATAAGTACACAGGAGAAAAATCGCGTGTGTTTGCCTTTAAAGCCAGCTGCTGAGGAGCTACGAGCGGCTGCCACGCTGCGATATCAACAGCTGCATTCGTCGGCATCCCAGCTTTTCGACGATACTCAAACGTCGGACGTAAGTTCTCCTCCGTGACGCGCCTAGACTCGCACAACATAGCTCGAGCCGCTCGTCACGTGCACTTGGCTCACTGCACGCCGATTTCCTCTCTGTCCTCGTTGCAGCTGCGCGCGCACGCTCCCGCACCCCCGCCCTGTGCTTTACGCGCGACACCTCGCACCGGCGCCCACTCATTAACCGAGCACCAATTCTTTCAGCGGCAACCATTACGACCCGTTCTACCTTCTGGCCGAGCAGCAGATGAACGACCTGTTCTCCGACACATCGGACCAGTCGTCGACCGACGGCTCGTCGATCTGTCCCCCGCAGAAAGCCAATTCCAGCCCCAATTTTCCACTCTCCCACAGCTCCGCCTTCGCCAAATTCGCGAGCGACGGCTCCGGTGCCGCAGACGGCGCGCCCCACAAGCAGTCGCCGTCGGTGCCAACAGCCGCGACAGACAACAAGCAGCAGCAGCAGCAGCAGCAGCAGCAGCAGCAGCAGCAGCAGCAGCAGCAGCAGCAGCAGCAGCGGGCTTCGGTCATTGCTCCGCCCACAGCTTTCGACGATCTGACCTCGTCCGACCTGTCCAGCGACTGCGCCGAGACGAATTCGCTGTCGCGCGAGCTGCTGAGCTCCTCGTCCAACTGCAATTCCCTCGCGAGCTCGAGGCTGGCGATGAACGGCGAGCACGTGCTGGGCCGGCGCCTGATCATCGATCAGAACCAAGCCCTCGGCGGCGGCGAGTTCGCGCCGTCGAGCGACGCGACGAGACCGCCGGCGAACAGCCTCGGTTGCAGGTCCGGCCGCGCCGCCTCGGCGCCGCGGCCGCCCGAGCGCGCCGCGGACTTGGCACGCGGCGGCAGGCACCGCCCGCGGCACCAGATCAACGCCAGCCACGTCAGCCTCAACTCGATCATATCGTCGAGCGAGCTGGAGATGAAGCGCTCGGCGTCGCTGTTCGACGAGCTACTCAGCTCGTTCGAGGAGGACGCCAACTCGACCTCCACCCTGCCGTCGCTCGTCTCACTCATACGCCACGACCCGTTGTTGTCTAGCGCGCCGCAGCAGAACGGCCATCGGCAGGCCAGCAACGCCAGGAGCCAGTGCAGCGACGACGACGCCGCCGAGCTCTCCTCGCCCGAGAGCGCCAAGAGGCAGGAGTGCGGCAAGCTCAGCGCCGACTCGGCTTACAGCAGGTGACTGTTGTTCTTCCTCTTTCTTTTCGCTCGCTGGCGATGCGTGGCCCGGTGAATTTCCTCTTGGCCCCTGGGCGAGGAGACGATTCACCGGCAGCGACAGCGGGGCCGCAACCGACAACTCGCTGATCGAGTATCGTGACTCTGTGTTCGTTTGTTTCCCTCGTTGCACCGTCCACGCGGCGCAGTCTAAACCGCAAATATTCCAACCACGGGCGGAGCGCCAACGACCTGAGCAACGGCGCCGCTCCGATCGGCAAATACAAGATGTCCAAGTTCTGCCACGAGTGCGGCTTCAAGTTCCCCGACAGCGCCAAGTTCTGCTGCGAGTGCGGCGTCCGCAGGCTCACGCTCTGATACTCCAGGAGCTGCTGCTTGCCGGCCATCGCGACAAATGTCGTCCCTGGACTTCGATGACGGGAAATCAACGAGAATAGACGTCGGAAGACTGTTTTTTTTTTTTTTTTTTTTCTGCTTTCTTCGGTTTTTCTCAGACTTCGATCGCGCGATGTGGATGCAAGAGCGAAATTCAGCGCGAATAAAGTGGAATCGAATGCGTTTTGATTTTCCGCCCCCCCCCCCCCTACCTTGTAAGCAAGGACCGACATAAACACGAGTTAATCATCCATTTACGAGAGTCTTGTTTCCACGCGACGCGAGCATTTTTTACAAAGACGACGCGTCCGTGTGATTACATTTCCCTCTTTTTATTGTCGTATAACGCATAGATATGCCATTTATAGGTGTGCTGTACATGTGCAATTTTATCATAAGCTTTATCTAAACTCGTCTGTCTCGTTGACGATATCTAACTCGTGTTGCAAGATAAAATTTCCTCCGAGTGTCAACGTCGTACTTTTTTTCACGTATAGCTCGTAGTACAATCTTCTTTTTTCTCTCTCTCTCTCTCTCTCTCTCTTTTATTTCGTAACGAACTCCCCGCGTCCATGTCAATTAATTCAGTTCGGTCGAGTAAACCGACTATTGATTTACTCAGTCACCTTTCCCAAAATGTATACTATAATACGCTATTAATTGTGTTCACCGCATAACGCACACGATAGATCCGTAGTAATCGAAGGTAATAGTAAAACAGGACGTATATGTGTATAACAATATTTGTACGGACATTTTTTTCGAATAAACTTTTTTCTGGATATCTTGTTCGCGTAACAATGTTTACGAGACTGACTCTGCAGCTCGACGGGGATTACGCAAAACATATCATCGAACGACGAATCGCATTTGACCATGCATTTCTCTACGTTGAAATTTGTTCTGTAATCGAATGGATCGCACGCAAGATCGCCGTTGTGGTACGAGTTTGATCGACTTGTACGGGCAGATTTTAATAACCGAGAGCACCGATCAAGTGTAGTTTGTAATCGCACCCATCTGGATATTCTTTCTGTTTTCTCCGCAAATTTATTACAATTACGTACCTATACTTATGCATTGTTATTTATGAATGTTTACTTCGCTTACGATAATCGTCCGTCTTGAATTCATTAAGATTCATCTCGCCGCGAAGGTAAGCCAATCCTTTTCTGTACGACGGGCCTGCGCCAGCACGTGCCACGTAAAGACTGGCACGAGCGAGTGTCGTCAAGTGTAATCGTATACAATCTTAATGATTCATGGAACAAATGTATTTTTCCAAGTGCAATAAAAAGCAATGCTTGTATTTATATACGAAAAAGCCGACGAGGCGTTTATTCTTTTGTCACTTTGACGGTAGTCGCCACACCCGATCCCACATTTCTAACCTAGTTGGATACTTCTATCGGCTGGGAGAAAAGCAAATACGTGGTTCGCCGTCGCGGTTGCACGAACGGGCCAAAATGTTGAGAGTTTTGAGATCCGCCAGCAGCTTACTGACCGTAAGTGGACTCGCGGATTCGTCGCCGCATTCGAAGGCTGTTAACGCGCCGGATACCTTCGGAAGGGCTGGCCGAGGCGAGCGAGGGCAGCGAGCAAGGGCGGCCTGCACGTGAACGCGAGCACGACGGACAAGGTGAAGTGCGGGGACGAGGGGCAGGTAAGGGTGGCGGTGCCGGCGCGCGGCAGTGCCGAGTCGATCGTAACCGAGCCGGCGACGCGAGCGCCAGAAGTACTCGCTGGTGGAGCACTGCTACGACGTGGTGATCGTGGGCGCGGGCGGCGCGGGGCTGCGCGCGGCCTTCGGCCTGGGCAGCAAGGGCTTCCGCGTGGCGGTGATCACCAAGCTGTTCCCCACGCGGTCGCACACGGTGGCCGCGCAGGGCGGCATCAACGCGGCCATCGGCAACATCGAGGAGGACAGCTGGCTGTACCACATGTACGACACGGTCAAGGGCTCCGACTGGCTGGGCGACCAGGACGCCATCCACTTCCTGACCAGGGAGGCGCCCAAGGCCGTCTACGAGCTGGAGAACTTCGGTGAGGCGCCGCGGCCAGCAGCTTCGCATCGGCCGACCGACCGGTCTAACGCGCCCCGCTGGCCGAGCCGCAGGCTGCCCGTTCAGCCGCACCGCCGACGGCAAGATCTACCAGCGCGCCTTCGGCGGGCAGTCGCTGCGCTTCGGCAGGGGCGGCCAGGCCCACCGCACCTGCGCCGTGTCCGACCGCACGGGCCACTCGGTGCTGCACACGCTCTACGGGCAGAGTCTGCGCCACGACGTGCACTACTTCGTGGAGTTCGTGGCGCTGGACCTGCTGTTCCACGGGCGCTGCTGCAAGGGCGTGCTCGCCTGGGAGCTGGAGACGGGGCTGCTGCACCGGTTCCGCGGGCACCACACGGTACGCGCGAGCGCCGCCCCGCTCGGCCCGGCCTCAGCGACGCGCGCGCTCGCTCGCAGGTGGTGGCGACCGGCGGCGTGGGGCGCTGCTACCAGTCGTGCACCGGCGCGCACTCCTGCACGGGCGACGGCATGGCGATGGCGAGCCGGGTCGGGCTGCCGCTGCAGGACATGGAGTTCGTGCAGTTCCACCCGACCGGTACGCGCGGCCCGCTTTCCTCCGCTTTCCTCCGCTTTCCTCCGCATTCCGCCGCAGGCATCTACGGCGCGGGCGTGCTGGTGTCGGAGGGCGCGCGCGGCGAGGGCGGCCGCCTCGTCAACTCCGAGGGCCAGTTCTTCATGGAGAAGTACGCGCCCAACGCCAAGGACCTGGCCTCGAGGGACGTCGTCTCGCGGGCCATCACCGTCGAGATACACGAGGGCAGGTGGGTCAATAACCCCGCCGCTCCGCCGCCCCGCCGTCCCGCCGCCCCGCCGCCCCTCGCTCACGCTCCGCGTTCGTCGCGCCCGTAGGGGGGTGGGCCCGGACAAGGACCACATGTACCTGCAGCTGCACCACTTGCCCGCCGAGACGATCCGCTCCAAGCTGCCCGGCATCTCGCACTTGGCCTGGGTGTTCGCGGGCGTCGACACCGAGAGGCAGCCCATCCCCGTCATACCCACGGTGCACTACAACATGGGCGGCATAGCCACCAATTACCGAGCGCAGGTGCTGACGAGGGAGCACGAGCGGGACGTGCCGGTGGAGGGGCTCTGGGCGGCCGGAGAGACGGCCTGCAGCTCGGTCCACGGGGCCAACCGCCTCGGCGCCAACAGCCTGCTGGAGATCGTCGTGTTCGGCAAGGCCATCGCCGACAACATCGCCTGCGTCAGCCGGCCCGGCGAGGCCTTCGACGAGCTGCCCTCGGTGGGTGAGCCCCTTCGTTGCTCTCGTCCTCGCGCGAACTGCCGCCGCGACCGATGCTCCCCGCCTGCTCGGCCAGGACATCGGCGAGGACGCGATATGCCGCTTCGACGCGACCCGCCACGCCCAAGGCTGCATCCCCGTGGCGGCGCTGCGCGGCAAGATGCAGCGCACCATGCAAAAGTACTGCGGAGTGTTCCGGACGTGCGACGTGCTGCAGCGCGGCTGCAAGGAGATGACCAAGCTGTTCACCTGCGAGCTGCCGGAAGTTTGCGTACGCCGCCGCCACCGGCGCGACGGTTCGCCCGGCGCCCCTCTCCTGACCGCCGCTCCTCGCCTCAGGTCCAGGACCAGTCGCTCGTTTGGAACACCGAGCTGGTCGAGGCCCTGGAGCTGCAGAACCTCATGCTGTGCGCCATGCACACCGTCTACGGCGCCGAAAACCGCAAGGAGTCGCGGGGCGCGCACGCCAGGGATGACTACAAGGTCATTAATACAGCTCTGCCGCTGGCAACGCCACCGAGCGATTGCCCGCCAATCGTTTCTCTCCCGTCCGGCCAGGTGCGCGTAGACGAGTACGACTTCTCCAAGCCCATCGCCGGCCAAGAGAAGAGGGCGCTGAGCGAGCACTGGCGCAAGCACACGCTCACTTGGGCGCAGGAGGACGGCTCGGTAGTCGCGCGTTCCACTCGTCGTCGGCTTGCGCTTTCCGCGCGACTCGACCGTTCACCGATTCCAATCTCGCAGATCTGCATATCCTACCGGCCGGTAATCGATACGACGCTCGACGACACCGAGGCGCAGCACGTGCCGCCGGCAATCAGATCCTACTGAGCTGCGTCGAGAGCTTCAATGGAGATGGACCGACTGGCGACGCTGTCTTTGTCTTTGGCTTTGTCTTTTCTTTTTTGTCTAGCGTTACTTTTTATTACGCGATAATTAGCATCGGGCTCTCCTCGATGGATTAGATTAGATCGGTTCGTTTGAGTAATAAAAAAATGAACGCTCGATCGTTGAGTTATCTTGTGACCTTGGCTCCTTCCTCGCTGCAACGAGTCGCTCTAAACTTATTTTCTTTGGAAGCGCACTGTCGCTCGCTACATTTTTCGTTGCTCTAACGATATTCATTTGCCAAATTCACATTCTCAGAAGCGAAGGATCGAAGCCGTGCTGCTTTAATCGTGAATAGATAACGAGGGCCACCCTCGAGGCAGCGTGCGAACGAAGACAGAGGGAAGTAGCGTCCGTGGGAGGGGAAAAGTCATTTCCAGATTTTTCATGGCTTTGATTTAGTCGAAGACACCGAAGAGCCAACGATGCTTTGGAGCAACGATCGTTTAATTCCGTCTTTCTGTAAGCTGTACTTCTATCGATTTCTTATTTTATCTATCCATTGTCTGGCAATTTAAATAGCTCGGATGTTAGATACAAAAGATAAATAGGAAAGAAAAACTTGTTTTCTGTTCAATCAAAAATGCAAAACTGAATGATTATTAACGAACGGATACGTGATTTCTTTGTTTGCAGCAACAGTTCGGCAATCGTGTACGAGCTACTAGTCATGATCGCCGCTCTTCTAACGCCATTCGTACTGGCTCCGTATCGGAGCATCGCTCGCTACAATTTCTATCACTGCAACGAGAATAGCAGATGGGTAATAACGGACGGCAAGTAAATAGCAGTTCATCTCTGCTCGTTGTTCGGCGTTTGCGAATGTTGGCTTGATCGAAAAACAACCGAGTTGAGTATCGATTGCTCGGCAAGAGGCCTGACCAGGCCGCCGAAATTGTACAAACGTACAAAATTGGATTTCTGCGAGAGTACACTGCAACGAGTTCCGGACTTGACAAACGAAAGATACGTGCTCTTGTGCAGAGCCTAAATCTCACTGGGAAGCGCATTAAAGACGTCGACAAAGATTCCATATCCCCGAAGTTGGAGGTGAGAGACCCGTTTTTTTTCTTTCTCACGTTAGAAAGCAGTCATACGCGACGTTCGAATCATTTCAGGTTCTACTTCCGAGAGACAACCGAATTTCGCGCATCGACAAAACTTAACTGGACGCGATAAAAAATGTATCAAATTTCAAGTGGTTGGACTTGGAGAACGATCCGTTGGCGTGCGATTGTAAAGCAGCTACCGTCGTGCACTTCGAGCGCAATTCAAACGTTACCGGACTTGTTCATCTAGCCTCTACCGACGCAGATAAACGAGCGAAAATTACGTCGACAAACGCGATATGCCCATATAAACTAGCGCATTTCTTCAGTCGACTGCGAGACGAATATGAACAGGAAGCTGAGGCGATACCTGTGGTTTTTTAATGTTATTGTTATCAAATCAGAGTGAAAAGTTATGAAGTTTAATCATACGACATTATAATGAGATGCCTATGATCATCTGTTTTGAAAGTTTCCAATAAACATAATTTTAACAACTTGACGAGCGTTGAAGTTTTGAATACGGGATACTTCCCTGGTGAACGATTCGAATGAAAAAGTTATTAATACGCACGTGTAAAACGTAAATAGCACATCTGCAACATAATCGAGCCAAAATTGCAAATGCCATCGCTGTCGGCAGTCAACAAGACGAGAGAGCAAGATCCGAATGAATTTGTGTGCGTCAATCAAGCACCGCGCAAACTCGATAACACTTCGAACGTAGAGGGGCCCTATTGAATTGACATCGCATCAAGAAGGCTGACACTCGCTATTTAACCTCGTTTTCCATTCAGGCTTATTTACATTGCGTTTAATTTGATGGATTATCAGGCCAGCCGTATATTAAACGAGGAACAATGCCTTATGACTATGTAATTTTAAAAGATTAAAAAATATCCGCGATGATTATTTGACTCCGATTTATTAGACTATTAGGAAATATTTCTGAAGGAAGCTTTACCAACATCTGCACTTGGTGCAAAATGAGTTGTAACAAAGTAGGAAACCCGTTTGCGAATATCAAGACGTACCAGCGTCGGCTGAAAAGAGTCACGGATAAAATGAAATATGACTCTGTAATATATATTCAACGTAGAACACTAGAAATACCTGTGATACTGTAATATATCCAACGCGAAACGGTAAAAATTCCGTTAAGCTCCTACTGCTGAATGATGTGGTAATCTCGTTCGGGCAGCGCGATGGGCAGACGCGAACTTTTATCGCGTTGCTTCGTTGACGCTCAATTTCAGTGACGCCGCTGCGGGAAAAAAGACTCGAACGCCAATGCGGCTCGACTAGGCGCGACACGCTTCTCCCAACGACCAGACCAACATTTCATTTTTCTTTTCTTTTTTGCCATTGCCTTTTTGCTCGAGCGCGGCAAAACAGTTGCATCGCTTACTAATCCAATTATAATAATTTATGGAAGCTGCGTGACTTGATTGAGAACGGGGTGCGAGCTTGTGCATGTTTTCAAAAATAATATGAAAATAACCATTGACTTTTAGCTACAATTTTCGATAGACTCACAATTATTGGAAACGATATCGCAAGCGCAGAATGTTTTACGTTGAGATATTAAAAAAAATATGATTTCGAAATTCCCGCCAAAAGCTTCAGTACTGACTCCATTATGTACTGCTCCGAAACTTCTCGAAGTGTAGAAACCCAAAACAATCGAGGTACACCCACAACTCGACGCAGCGACCTACTGTCGAACAAACCGTATATATCCAAACGTTCCGTTGCCTCGCGAATGAAATCTAGAATGCAACGGTTATAAAAGCAACTCGGCGGGCCTGCGAGAGTGCGAGGGAGCAGACTATCGTTGGCAGTATTGCGCGCTTTTTCGTGCATCTGTCTCTTTCTACGTCCGTCTTCTCCGTCTCCATCGCACTTCGTTCCTCGCGAATGCCGAATATCGTGCGGCGCGCAGCACACGCGATATGCGGCCATACGAATAACATATATATATATACCTTGGCGGGTCTCGTGCGTATACGTGTCGGCGGAGCGGCTGTTATATGCGAAATACAAAGCGGCCTGCAAGTCTCCGGCGAGCCGTGTCGCGTAAATAAAACTTCGCCAATAACGACAGCACTGTAGGTAGAACGTCTTCCCGCTAACTCAACTCACGTCACGTTGCCGTGCGAGAAGTGCGCGAGGTGCGGAGCAAGAGTGAGTGCGTTGGCCTGCCTTTTGCACCGGGGTTAAGTCGACGAAAATACAGTGCCAGGTTTATCAGATAAAAATTCGATTTGGAGGGCTGCTAAAGTCACAAGATGAATGGAATGTTGAGGTTGTCCACTATCCTGGCCAAGGGCTTAACGCCTTCGGTTACATTGGTAAGGATGCCGTAGTTGCCGTTATATAACACCTCGTATCGTGTTGCTCTATTATTTATTTATTTGTCTTTTTATTGCAACACTGGACTGAATGTCCAGCTTTTTCGTTAGCTTTCCATTCTTTGGGGATCTTGCAAAGTTACATAAGAGTTTCCTCGCAGTCCCTGCCTTTTTTTGACTCTCTTGACATTCGTGTAATACACCGAAATGTGTTGCGTTACATTGTGTGGTAGTAACACATACTTATACCTATGCATTGTTTAAATGTCTTTAAACATTATCACGTAAAAATTATGTAAAGATCCAAAAGCGTCTGATAATTTCTTTAGCTTTTTCACGTATTCGTGATGAGTGGATTTTCTTAGCTTGTTCTCAGATTGTTTACCACTTTCATGGCATAACTTAGTTTTCCTATCAATCAGTTGACTGCTCAGAAGTAGATACAATCAAGAAGACTTTGAACTTGCATATCAAGCATTACATCTTGTAACCAGTTTGTTTAATGAATGGAAAATCCTAATCATATGCTACAGTAGCTCAGAGAAGTTTACATAACATCTATCACATGTTTGTATAATGTTTTTAGTACAATGTACAATATCAAAGTATTTTTATGTTTCTGATAACAATTACATACAATATTTTTATTATTTATTAATTAGAGGTGTTGTATTCATGATAGTTATAGATAGCCAAATTAGCATATAAAATTTCAAAATAAAGTCATATGTTTTATTTTGTGCATTGTTATGAAAGTCTTTGGAATAATTTTATTTTTTGATAACAATGCTAGAGCATTGATGAGCATTTTTAATTTGCAATTTTAGCCAGCTATAATAATGCTTATGATTGAGGAAAATTTTGAACTACAGATTTATTTCAACATCAATCAAAAGAATTGAGATAATTGATAAGTCACTAAATTTTATGTAACATATTAGTGTAATATCTTGCCTTATTTTACAATTACTGTGAATATTCTATTCACATGTACACAGTCCTATACAAATACTAATATGATCATATGTAATACAAGCATAGCTTCTGATAAGAATTAATCTTCCAATGCCTAATTAGCTGAGACAGTTGATTTATCCCCCCTTTCAAATCATAGATAATATTCAATTTAAGGATAGCTCATTGTTATAAAGTCTTAATTTTGATTCAATTGGAGGAAACTATTATGGTATTAAAAAGTAATATAGTACAGATCTTTTTTTTATGTTGTTCTAATCACGTGGAGGCTCAATAAATACAAGAAAAACAACAAATGAATGAATCATGCTCTTAATATATTTTTTGCAGAATAAACTTGGTGTGCCACTGGTCTCCCAGCGTGCTTTGCATTACACTCCAAATAGCAACTTTGCCACAACGAAAGATGGACCTTCTAAAAATTATCCTTTAGTTGATCATACCTTTGATGCTGTGGTTGTTGGTGCTGGTGGTGCTGGTCTTAGAGCAGCATATGGACTTGTTGAGGAAGGTTTCAAAACAGCTGTGGTTACAAAATTATTCCCAACAAGATCACATACTGTTGCCGCTCAAGGAGGTATCAATGCTGCTCTTGGAAATATGGAGGAAGACCAATGGCAGTGGCACATGTATGACACCGTCAAAGGCTCTGATTGGCTCGGAGATCAAGATGCCATTCACTACATGACGAGGGAGGCCCCAAAAGCTGTCATTGAATTAGAAAATTGCGGCATGCCTTTCAGTCGTACCAATGATGGTGAGTCAATCAAAACATTCACAAGCGCTACTCTTGATTACGATATGAGATTGAATTACTGAGTAGTAAGCAGCAATGAAGTCAGTGAGACAATACAAAAATAGATGTAGACTTGGAAGGAAAAATAATAATGTGCATTGAGTTAATTTGCATTTGATGCTCTTATTGCTCATGGACTGTCAAATGAAAATTCATATAATTAAAAAATATTTAACACAGACTTTGAAAAAGTATATTTATTAAGATAAGTCAGCATCATTCATGGATGAATGTTAGATGTTTGTTGTGGTATCTGTATCCTTAGTGCTCTTAGCATCTGGATTATTTACCTTACATAAAAAAAAAAGAAAGAATGATCAAAACATATGTTTACCTGATAAAAATGTGACTTTATCGACTTTTAAACAGTATAAAGGCAAGTATTAGTAACGAAATGAGAACCTTGGAGCTCTTTTGAATTGTTTCTTTTCGCTTGGTCTCAGCCTTTCGCTTAGAAACACGGGTGATAGATTTCTTAACTTGCTGGTCACCGTTGTCACTGATTTTTCGCTGTTTCAGCCTCTTCACTATGTTTGCAGCAACAATGTACGGTTGCTTTTGTTCTTCTGACATATTTTTCCATCGTTCACTGCATATTTGAAAGACGTTACGACCCATTACCATATCCGGATAGTCCTAAAGCATTCAATTGGTTTTATTCTTTATAAGAAACTTTCCAAAGCTTTATTGGAATATGTCTTTGGCTACCTTTTTAAAATCCTGTACAAAGTTAATGAATGCATTTGCGCTCCTCCAAGTACGCTTTGGTAGTGCAGAATTTGGAGTGTTGACCCTGCTATTTGGAGTTTCTACTCTGGATTTAGTTCTAAGGATTTTAAAAGAATTGCATTTGTCATTTTATCCTAATAGTATCAACTGAAAATATTGAATCTCAACTACTGTACATTACTCAACGAGTATATTTCATGGAAGCAATAATTAATTTTAAGAAATGAATTTCATTCTAAGCAGAAAAATGATTAACTTGGAGACTAACTATAAGTATTCACTCATTGATCGTGCGATTCGACATGCAAATGAGGATAATCTGACGCATATATTTACCGGCTCCGTTTTAACGACTTGCGACTTGTACTGGCTTGATTTTCTGGGCGATTCTCGACGCTATTGGACTCCGTCTCTTTTTTCGTCTTGTCTACCGGGTCTTCGACTTTTTTGTCGTGCTCGTTCTGGTCGACAAGCTCTTCCTCGTCGTCACTTTCCCGCAAGTCGTCTGTGTCCATGTTGCTTTGCTTTTGTAGATGTACGAAGAAACAAAGTGAAACCTTGGGATTGTCAATAGGAGCGGTTCGCTGAGCGCGCACGCACGCTAAGTCACGCGACAATTTTCTTTTTTTTTACGTCGGATTTTTGGGAGACGCGGAAATTTCGGATGCGGAATTTGGAAAAAAAACGGCTGCGCGCGTAAACAAACGGCCGATCAGTTGTCAAGCGCCGGTTCGTCTGTTTTTGCTGGCAGTGAAGTTGGCTGGATTTCCGATCGGCAAGTGGACTTCCACGATGTCGAAAGGGACATTCCGTTCCGCGGATTTGGCGCGAGCGTAATGTCCTCGAACGAATTCCGATCGCAGGGAAAATCTACCAGCGAGCGTTCGGCGGGCAGTCGCTCAAGTTCGGCAAGGGGGGCCAGGCTCACCGGTGCTGCTGCGTTGCCGACCGAACGGGCCACTCGCTGCTGCACACGCTCTACGGCACGTCGCTGAGCTACGACTGCAACTACTTCGTGGAGTACTTCGCGCTGGATCTGCTGATGGAGGACGGCGAGTGCCGTGGCGTGATGGCCCTGTGCCTCGAGGACGGCACGCTGCATCGTTTCCACGCGAAGAACACCGTTCTGGCGACCGGCGGCTACGGCCGCGCCTTTTTCTCCTGCACGTCCGCGCACACCTGTACCGGCGACGGCACGGCCATGGTGTCGCGGGCGGGCCTGCCGAACGAGGACCTCGAGTTCGTGCAGTTCCATCCGACCGGTGAGTGGACGTCGCGAGCTGCTCTCGGCTTCTAGCAGTGACGAGGTGCGTCAGACTACGTCTCGTCTCGCAGGTATCTACGGTGCTGGCTGCTTGATCACCGAGGGCTGCCGCGGCGAGGGTGGTTACCTGGTCAACAGCGAAGGCGAGAGATTCATGGAGCGCTACGCTCCGGTCGCCAAAGATCTCGCGTCGCGGGACGTCGTCTCGAGGTCGATGACCATCGAGATCCGCGAGGGCAGGTGAGCAGTCGCGAGCTTCGCGTTCGTAGCCGACACTCGAATAATCGTCAACTCCGTCGGCAGAGGAGTCGGCCCCGAGAAGGATCACATCTTCTTGCAGCTGCACCATCTGCCACCCGAGCAATTAGCCACCAGGCTGCCGGGCATCTCCGAGACGGCTATGATTTTCGCTGGAGTCGATGTCACTCGCGAGCCTATTCCCGTCTTGCCGACGGTGCATTACAACATGGGTGAGCACTCGTTCGCACGCAGTGGTCGCGCGGATAATTGACGTTGCCTTTGCGTGCGCCCAGGCGGAGTACCTACCAATTACAGAGGACAAGTTCTCACGAGAAAGAACAACGAGGACGCCGTAGTCCCTGGCCTGTACGCCTGCGGCGAGGCAGCTTGCGCCTCGGTGCACGGGGCTAATCGCCTGGGCGCTAACTCGCTGCTCGACTTGGTTGTGTTTGGACGAGCTTGCGCGAAAACAGTCGCGGAAGAGAACAAACCCGGTGAAAAGATTGGGCCGCTTCGTCCTGTAAGCTCCTTTAAGCGCTTGCGACTATCTGTCTTTCCAATCGACGTCCTTTCCAATCCAATTCTTCTCGTAGAACGCTGGAGAGGAATCGGTCGCGAACCTCGACAAAGTTAGGTATGCCAACGGGAATATCTCCACTGCTGAACTAAGGCTCAACATGCAAAAGATTATGCAGAATCACGCTGCGGTCTTCAGACAGGCTGACTCTTTACAAGAGGGTAACGCTTATTTTCATGTCTTTCATTTTTTTATGAATAATTCTTCCAGCAATTCATTATGCGTACGCTCTTACATAGGATGCCGGAAAATGTCGGCTATTTACAAGAAATTGGATGATCTTAAGGTTACTGATAGGTCAATGATCTGGAATTCTGATTTGGTCGAAACGCTCGAGCTGCAGAATCTGATGTTGAATGCGATGCAGACAATGTTCGCTGCTGAAAACCGCAAAGAGAGTCGCGGTGCTCATGCACGGGAAGACTTCAAACAGAGAATCGACGAATATGATTACAGCAAGCCGATCGAAGGACAAACACCGAAACCTATCGATCAGCACTGGCGAAAACACACACTCACCAACATCAACCCTCAAACTGGTGAAGTAAGTTTTATTAAATCAAATTATCTTTCAAATGTCTCAACTTTTGTCTCGTGTGTAGGTCAAAATCCACTACAGACCAGTCATCGACCGTACACTTGACGACAAGGAATGTACTACCGTACCACCGGCAATTCGTTCTTACTAAACAAATTACCCAAAAAGCTTGTACGTAGTCTTTATCTTCTGTACCCGGTAATTTGATTAGATAATTTCGAGGGAATTATGATAATAAGTCTTGCAAAAATTGCACGGAACGTCCAGTTGTAAATAACGAAGAAGAACTCGTTAAAAAGCGAACTAAATGATTCGTTAATCATTACGAATATTCACTCCTCTCAACAAATATTTTCTACCAGTTACCCTTTATTCCCTCACAAGAGTAACAAAACAAAAAAAAACGTTTTTTGATACCCGGTGCTTAGAAATGTACTCTAAAATAAATTCTTATCAACAAATCTTATAACGCTCAAGGTGCTAATCTTTGAGCTATTTCTTTAAAACAAAAGTGAATTCTAGCCTTAGAACTGATAATTATAATTGCGCATTACGAAAATGCACGTAAGCCTTTTAAGGGAATAATAATAAACAAGGTCTAACTTGAACCTAAAAAATAACAATGAAATGGATAACTTTCATAATTTGTAACAAACTGAATTTGTTTTCCTTGAAGGTTTACTAAAAAAGATACATAAAGTGTAACGCGGCTTTATACTTAATGACATCTTAAAAATTATAATAATGCTAGTATTGCATGAATTAAACTTAATATAACTGGAGAATTCGTTAATTTGTTTAACTTTATGTAAATAAAATGATTTTCGGTGAAAACGAAGAATTTTTCTCAGACATAAAGGTAGACATGAGAACTGTAATGAACGAGAGTTTACGATTTACGATTGTCCATCATTGCTAATCGAAGTTGCGGTTTTTATTTAATATCGATTTCTTTCACCATTAACCCAATAATCATATTAAATGAAGTTATGTCGAATAAATTATTGTAATGAGTATTAAACCAACAACGGTTAAGTTCAAACGTTTACCAGTATTTCGACGATTTTTTTCTTTCCATCTGTAGTACAGGGAAACAAGTCATAAGCGCCCTTAATTTTTAAACTGGGACTATTTTCTTTTTTCATCTGTATTATCATTATAGAATTATCTAACAGGCTTTTTGTCGATGCTTTGAGAATGAAACAGAAAGTTAACAATACACATTTTGTCACGACATTTATACAGATTGTCGAAATAAAGCTTGAACTGCGGCACAAATTGAACTTAGTTTTCATTTGTAATATTTTCTTTGGAAAAACTTTCGATTACATGGACAGAATGATATGTATGGTGTATGTGTGTATGTGATTAAGATAGTTGTTAATAAACACATTATTACACCTTTCAATTCAAGAACAGCGTTTCATTTATTGATTATTAAAATGTTTATATTATTATTTTAGTCTAATCTAATATAAATATTTATTATTCAGTCTTCAAAATGCGCTAATATAAGTTATATAAGGGAGAGAAAGGATTTTTATGTAATACACAGTATTACTATAGACAAGTATCGTTTATTGAGCCCAATTTTCAACGGTATACGGTTATAAATAAAAACTTTACAAGATTAAATATAAATTACATTAGAAGAGATATTTTTCTTAAGCATCAAATTAGAACTCGATTCGAGAGCTAATACTTCAGAAAAGTTTTACAATTAATTTTATTTAAACCTAATGATGAACGATCGATGATAGAAAAAAAAATAGTGATATGGTAATAAACGCTCTTTCCGTAGTCTGAAACAACGTAGTTAATGCCATGGAGATAACTTATATACTTTTATATATCAGAAATATTGTGCACGTTGAAGTCAAACGCTCTGATTCGCGATGACATAAATGCTTTTCCTTTTTAAGTCGTTTTTTGGTTGTTATTTTTGATGAGCTATATAAACATTTAAGCCGACAGTGTTACTATTTCATTATTGATTTTTTCACAGTTCTCTCTGATAGTCCGAGAGGTCATCACAATCCAACAGTCAAACTTTATGCAACAAAAATAAATATTTCATTCTTTTTTTTACAATATTCAATTCTACTTACAAAATATACATGTATATACTTTGAAGGATCAAATAAATCTAGCGAAAATGGAAAACTTTGAATAGATGAAAAGGATGTTCGATAAAAATATTACAGTATTGCATTTAACATCGTCGGAAAAGTAAGACCTCAATCGGACCATGCACATAGTCTTATTAGTTTCAATTAGCCTAATATTCATATAACATACAAACGAGCTTTGTCCCTTCCAAAAACATGTCTCGCGCTCGTCGATTACTATAATCCTATGCTACCGTTTAATGAAACTTTCATGTTGTTGTTCCGGTATAATAGCTGGCGACGTTAGTATATATTGGACGAAATAAATGAATCAACGCGTCTGTTTAACTAGGACTCGGAGATGAAAACACAGTCTCATGAGTAGCTTTCTTCGCGAAAGAAAGCCAAGCAAATATTTACCTCTATGCACGTTTTTTTATGTATATTCACTCAATTTGAGTTAGAATTAAAAAACCATCGGAGTTACGTTGAAAACGAAAAGACTAATAACGGCTTTGTGCCAGCGAATCCCGTCTATCGTATATTACATATATACCCACGACCTTCAAAGTCATGAATAAATTGCACAACTCGAAAGCAGAAGGCGCGCGGCTACACACGTATGTATTTATATATGCGAATTTTCAAGCAACTTAAGATCAGTTTCTAAAACTAGATCCAAAAAACCGGAAAAAGCGCAAAAGAGGCACCTTAGGAAAACTAGTTTCTAAAGCTGTAGAACCTTATTTATTGGATACTAATAATAGTGGTGAAGATAAAACAATTCTGAAACGTCCTAGTTGGTTAAGTATTAAAGGTAAAAATAAGAGACAAAGAAATAAAGAAGGAAGTCTAATATAGAAATTAAAAATAGTGAAAATTAATTAGCGAGGAATAAGTCTTGAAATTAACAGACATGATGCCAGTAGAGGGTAGTGACCATGAAAACACATCTTCGCGTGAAAAGATGAACGAGAAATTTCAAAAGATTCCATGAATACCTTATGTAACAGTAAAGGTTACAATAGGGAAACTTGTTTTAAATACAGAAATTGATCTCCTGAATAAACCTGCGTTTAATAAGGATGATATCAGTTATTGTGGCTTAGATACTGCTATGATACAGTATTATTGGAAATTTTAGTAATCCTTGTTGATAAAATCATAAAACAATGTTATAGCTTAAAATCAGTGATAATCTGTGATTTATATATGCGTTAAACAACCGAAAGAAAAAGAAAACAATAAGAAAAACGAATCTATCGAACAAGGGAGTTCACGCCGATTCATCTACGTGTGAGTGCGTGTATGTTTGAGTCGCGCAATTTGTATTATAATTAGCCTATACACAGCAACAGCTTGTCATCGCCGGAAACTATGTATTACAACCCATACACTGCGCGCGTGTATACATGTGTGATAGGCGACGTCAGAAATCAAAACTATTGGAAAATTAAAGAAAGGCAACGAAGCAGCGTGAGGTGTTGTTATACGGAAAAGAGGAACGTCGCACAGAGACAGCAATCGTCGGCAAGACGGTGCACACTACGACGTGTTGCACTCGTATAATCGCATATCATTCGTACTCGCAGACACAGATAGATGACGATGGATGGGATGGACGTACATATGCTCGCTGGCGGTGTGTGATCGCGTTGGCGTATGTGCATGAGATAATTGCGACGCTATAGATATACAGGGAGGGGATATATGTATAATCTAAGAGATGGCTTGGCGAGATGCTATTAAGTCTTGTGCACGGTGTCGCTGCTGCTGCCGCTCGACTCCTCGGCTCACGAGGTCGCGCGCAATTTTTCCAACGCTGGCACCAGAGACTCCTCGAGCGTGGGTCCGCAACTCAGACCGCACTCGCCGTTCCATCTGGCCTTGCCACTCGCGTGCGACTGAAATTGAAATGAGACGTTCGCCGTTAGTATGGTGCATTTTTCTTCCGACTTTTTAGGTTTATGGAACGTGCAGCGAGGCTCTTTTTTCAATGCTCGCAAAGGAAGGACGTGCAATTACGCCGAGGAATGCGCAGCTTTTACGAGAGCACGGCCTATTCATCTTTGAATGGCGCAACGTGGCTTTTTTTTTACGAGCGCGCTTCTTTTATTAGTTGGCGAGTCTACGGTCTCTAAGTATAGAAGTTGTTACGATGGCAAAGCATCCTCAAAGCTACACAGCTTAATTTTAGTTTTTTATTTGAAACTCAGATTCAGCGTGTTGCGAAATACATTGAAATGGAATTGCCACAAGCCGAAGTGTCGCGGAGCGTACTTTTTCCCATTCTCTTTTTCTCGCTATCTTTCGCGACAAGGCATATCTAGGCCAGCAACGTGAAAATTCGATTCGCCAGCGTGCTCGCGACGTCGCTAGAACGAATGAGAGAGAGAGAGAGAGAGAGAGCGAGCATCAGCCCTCTTCCCGACAGCCAATTTTCGAAAAAGCCCTTTAGCCCTAATTACCGGCAAGAGAAGTAGGGAACTCACCATCGTCAGGTCGCGCTTCCATGTGGTGTGGCATCGACCGTCGCAGAGTGGGCATGGTCTCTCCAGGGAATAGCCACCGCACTCGCTGCAGTCAAGCGACACGTGCTCCTCGCTCCACGAGACTCCGCATCTGCAAGTGACAAAGAAGCGGTCGGGCGATTAGACGCGTCGTTCGCTGCGAAGGATGGCTATACCGGATCGCGCCGGATCTGGTCGAACGCAGCGTCGCGCCAGCAGTCGCCGCGTCATGTGCTCTGGCACGCGCCGCGAGCGTGCACGCGGTAAGCGACGATACCGACTATCGAGCGCAACGGTATTCTCGGCGTTGAGCCATACTCACGTGAAGCAAGAGTTGAGCTGGGCGCGAAGCTCCTCGATCGTCAGGATGGTGTCCTGGTACTGAGGATGGGAGCCAGTCGCCGACGAGTCGTCGACGCTGCTGCACAGGCTGTGGCACGACAGCGAGATGTTGCTCCTGCAAAGCGAAACAGTCGGATCGTCAGAGACTCTTCGCGTTTCCAAATATTGCCATTCGTCTCGCCGTTACGTGTCGCGGTACTTTCGCGAAATGAACGCGACGTCAACCGCGACATTCGTTCGAATGTCCGCGAAAGGTAAGACGATCAATTTGATGGCGATCGACGTCTGGTAAATTCATTAAAAAAAAAAATTTTTTTCTGACCGCAGACGTTTAATTACGCAACGAGCGTAAGTCTCTATCTCTCTCTCTCTCTCTGCACGCGCGCGAATCAGTACATTGTTTAAGAGACTTATGTAAAACGAAAAGAGCGCAAAAATCGCGCATGCGATTACGTAAAAGGTGAGAAAGAAAAAAAAAATGCTGAATTGCGCCTCAGCGAGGATTTGGTCGGAAATGCGAAAGTCTTGCGTGAAATCGCGAAACGGACGTTTCTCATCGGAGCACTTGTCGTCGCGCGAACGGGGATAAAAAAATCGCCGTCGAATGTATGTACTTTTTGCCTTGACGTCGCGGTAATCCAGGAGGGCACGAGAACGTTAGACGCGATTGTTTGCATTCACAAAAGAAAAAGAGAGAGAGAGAGAGAGAGGCGGAGATGTTTGTTTAACGCCGAATGCTCGTGTCGATTAGATTAGCTCTCGACTCGGTTTCGCGCGCAAAGACGACGTCGTGGGACGCTCGAAAAGCGAACCTCGGCTCGACGAGAGAGCAGCCCCGAGCAACGGGGTTCGAACGTTCACCGAGGCACTGGAGCTCTCGCGAGTATCACATTCGGCGGCGAGGCGCCGCTCTTGAACCTGACCGTCGGGGCGTCCTTATACACGCGGCATTATGCGCGCGAGCTCGCGATGCCTATCGCGCCGCCTCGGAAATAGACTCGAGGTCTATTCTCGCGAGCCGGGCATTTCCGAAAGGCGCGCGAGCTGCCGCTCTCGCTGGCCCTCGGCTCCTTTTGTTCGCGCCGTATAAACGACACGTGCCGCGAGGAGCCTCGATCGATCGACGGACTGCGTCGGGAAGACGAGCACTCGCGCGGCTCCGCGAAACACGCCAAGGTTAAGGGCGCGCGCGACGAGCCAGCGGTGGGCGGCGTCTCGTCGCAGAGGCGAGACGATCTCTCGCGAGTAACGCCCGCGCGATCGAGCGCGCGGCGCCTTGTCTCCGCGGACTTTGCCTGCTTGACGCGATTCCTCTTCCGCACGACCAAAGCGGACTCACCCGTGACGAGAGAGATTCTCGGTGGTTGTCTGCACTGACGTGGCTGACATGTTGTTGTTGTTGTTGTTGTTGTTACTGCTGCTGTTTTCCGAGACTGTAACAAAAGAAAACAGGTTCCGTGGTTAATTGACCAACTCGTACGCAGGGAATGCAGACTAGGACAACTCGAGGATTTTCGCGTTGATGTTGCCCGTTGGGTATTTGCTCGCGACAGCGAGGATAAAAGATCGTGGCCGACCAGAGCGAACGGCAAACGAATTTTCGAGCTCGCTGGGATAGTGCCGATCGCAAACGTCGCCGACTATTTCTTTGTCGTATCTCAACAGTTGATTCGGACTTCCAGCGTGCAGCAAGGGCGGCACTCGAGACGGATTGATCAAAATCTTTATTTATTTGTGTTAAAAAGCCCAGTTGGACTGAATTGCATTAGTTATACGGCAATATATATATTTTGGATCACACAAGAACACAGCAAAAAATATTAAGAAAACGCAGGCCGAATGTAACGTAATGCAATTTGCCAACAAATTCAGTATTACAATCTAAAGGATAAGTATTTTGGTATTGCAAAAAAATAATAAAATCGCTCGCTCTGTACCATAACATACTTAAGGCTTAGTGTACCGAAAAATATTGCAGTGTGAATAATTTTTCAGTAATTTAGCAATAAAATCGTAGGCAAATAACACGTGATCTGCTACTCTCCACTACAGTCGCATGTGCCATCGAGTAGTAGTTCGAACGATTCAAGGGAAGGTTTAATTTGAATAACGCGCGGTAAGGAATCCCATAATTTCATTGCAAGTTGAGTAAACGGCTTTTCAAACGCAGTGACGCGGATTCGGGGAACACGAAACGATGACAAAACCAAAGTTGCGTTGGCACGTGGAAGAGGGAAAATTGCAGATCGAACGTTCGGGGACAGCTGGCGCCGACGACGATCAAATTTGGCCTTTCCGCGTGGCGCGCCGCGTCGATCGATGCTATCTCGCAGCGGCAACCGGCACGTGGCGCCCCAAGGGGGTTAAAATAGGCCGAAGCAACAACGCGCTCTCGGCTCGAGCGAGGGCACGCGTTACGGGGCGCTCTAGACCCCCGCTCGTGGACTGTGCATTCTTCCCCGTGAGTCTCTCGAGCCTGAGCCGCTCTCCTCTCCGCGCTATTTTTACGCGCGAGCCAGGTGACCCTGGACATCAAAGAGACTCTCTTGTCGTTGTCTTGTCGCGGCAAGTTCGATCGAGCGAGCGCGGTTACCCGTTGGAGTCGGACGGGACTCGGTGGCGTTGGCGAAGCGAAAGGAAAAACGTGCGGCGTGCGGCGCGCGGCGCGACCGAGCGCTACGCTGCGCCAAGGATTTCTGCCACGCAGCGCTCGCGTGACGGAAGAGCGCGCGCTCGGGTTTCGTTATTTTCGGGCAAAGGCGCTAAGCCGAGGCCACGTGCCCGCTGCACCTTGACGCGAGGGAAAGCCGCTAACGCACAGGTGCACAGGTGCCCACGAGCCCCCCTCGGCTCTCCCCTATGCGCGCCGCTGATTTTTCGACTCGCCGCGCGCGACCTAGTTTTCCCCATTGAGAATCGGCCGAACGTGGCGCGTTCGCGGCCGGTTTCGCGCTATCCCGGCGGATTTTTCGTGGAAAGCGGCTTATCGCCCGTCAACGCCTACCTTTCGTTCCGCGCGTTGGAAATTCTAATCGAGCTAGGCGCTACGCGATCGTTACGTCGGCATATCCAGGCGGCGAAGCAGCGATCAACCTCGGGATCTTGGAAAAACGCAAAGGCAGACAGGTCTCTTACGTAAGTCAGCCAGCCAGCCAGCGGCCTATATTTACGTGTCATTGTATCGACGGCATAGATCGAGCGACGTCACGGACGCGCTCCTCGACGACAATTACACCTGCGCACACCTGCCGCCCATTATCTCGGACTGCGCGCCGCCTATGCAGCCGCCTAAATAAAGACGCAGTGCCGAGTCGCCGCGCCGTGGAGGCTGGCGTCGGTCCGCGCGGGCAACGCGCCTGGCGCGACGAAACTCGGACTCGCGGTTCGGCGATCGATCGGTGCGCGCTCCGGCGATGCGACGCGAAACAGCGAGGGAGGGCTACGGCGAATCGAGGTCGACAACCCTCCGGAGCGAGCGTGCATAGCCGCGTGCCTATTGCTCCGCGGCGCGTTGTCGAGCCAACGGAAGACACGCCGTGCACCGATAATAATATAAGCCTCGAGGCACCAGAATAAGCGGCCGAGAAATTGGCGCGTAAACGAAGCGCCAATTAAGCGTCTCGCGACGGCGCAATAATTAATGCCGAGCGTCAGCCTCGAAGATGCACGTCGAGTCGAAAGTGGCGCCGGTGAAAATAAAGCGCGGGCTATTATTGCGAGGCCGCGGCGTAAGACGACACCGGGCTGGCCGTTGCATGCCGCCCGATTTTCCGTTTCAACCATTGCTGCCGTATCTGTCGACAAGTGCCGGACGCACACCGTAGCCTTATCGCGTTTCCGCTCGCTTCGTCCATCCGTCCGTCCGTCGCGAGTTGACTAGTTCCAACGGCGATCGAAGGTCTCTCTAGGCCCGTATCAGCGCGGGCGATAATCGGCGAGAAACGGGTACAGCTAACTAGGCTAGCGCACGCCCCGAATGAACAACGCGGCGCCGTCGTGGCGAGAGAAGCTGCTACAATTTCGTAGCGACGCCCCGTCTTCCCGCATCGATTTTTCCCTCCTATAGCCGCTGCATCAACTATACGTTCGAGCGTGGCGTGGTATAGAGGCTTGCGTCGGGGAAGAGGTTGAGCGTCGCTGGCGTAGGCGACGCAGCTTCGGATTAAGAGTGCGTGGCTAACCGTCGAAATTTGAAATCTCGTCGTTCGACACAAAGATTTTCGAGAAAAGCATGTGGCACGAAAGGGAGGCGACAGAAAGAGAGGTTGTGCTATCGATTGGACAGCCAGCGCGGTCGGGGTCGGGTCAACTATGCTGAACTCGTACTCTCCGCTGCTACGACGCGTGCGCGTTGAACTTGGGCCGGTTTTGCAACAATAACACACGCACACGCTTTGTAAACATTCGGTCGCGCGTCCTCACTCGTTCATACGCAGGCACACTTTGCCTACTTCCACTTCCACGGCAATTAAAGCTATCACTCTCGCGGAAACGACAGACGACGGGCTCTTACAGTTTAGGTGGCGATGGCTTACAGTTGAGATGTGTGTCTTCGACGACGAGTCAAGCACTGAAGACGCACTCGAATGCGAATGATCGCAAACAATAAACAGACAGAGTAAGATCAACCGAAACGAATTGAACAGGAAGGGAAAGACAGAGGAGTAAACGACACTCGCAATGTGAACAGTCGAGCTGCACTAAAGCTGCCGCCGCGGCGTCGCTTCGGTTTTATAACGGGGCTCCGCTCGGAGAGAGAGAGAGAGAGAGTGAGTCAAGAGGTGGGGCGCCGGCGCAACGAGCATTAGCTGTGCGCTGGCAGCAACTGGAGGGGCAAGAGGCGAGATGAGCTCTTCTCTACAGCGCTGTACAGGAGAATCACGGAAGCGATATAGTCTATGCGTGCGTGTTTTGGACACATCAAAGAGCTTTTGTAATTTTAGCGCAATATGTACATTGACGGAACGCGCACTGTTGTACCGTGTGTAGCGGACAGTCGCTATGATTTTTACTCTTATAATTTCGCTTACCCCCCCCCCCCCCCCGCGCTTGTATATCGCATAATACTGCATCGAGAATCCATGCGATCCATGTAGATTCACAGCAAATGAAATCAACTATTCGTGGTTGAGCATTCCACTATGACCGGCGCAACATTTGTAAGGTATATATATATATATATATATATATATATATATATATATATATATATATATATATATATATATATATATATATATATATATATATATATATATATATATATATATATATATATACACACACACACCTTTCCAATTACATATATGTGTGTGTGTGTGTGTATTCTAAGAGCCTCGTAAATAACTCTCTCCTTCCCCGATGTCGGTCCTCTTCTAATAATCTCCGACGACTAGACTTCACCATACAACACTCTCCGCCGACGCCCCTCCTTGGCATGTCACCGACGCCGTGTGATTCTCTGTTTCTCTCTCGCTCGCTCGCTCTCCCCTTTACCTATGCTGTATATAGAAGCTGCACAATACACTGTATTATACGATCCAACAGATGCGCCTGCGCGGTGAAAATCCATGTGCCACAAGAGATTTAAAGAGATGGCAAACGTTACAGCTGAAACACGCACGCACGTAGGAATATCGAGCGACGTACGTTGCGAAAGCGCGGCCACCGTTTTCCGTTAAGCTCGCATGACGAAAGATACGAGGAGCAGCCGTTATCTCTGGCGGCGGCACTTCGCACGCGTCGGCCACGAATATCACGCTATCTTCGACATTCTCGGTTAACGAGGGAGGCGACGCAACGCAAGATCGAGTCTGCGCGACAGAACGAGAGAGGAGCGAGAAGAGAAAAGAAGGACGGCTGCGATTGCGCGAAACCGCGAAGGAGCATTCGACAACGGCGTGCAGCAGTGCTGCCGTCTTATCTGTATCGTTTCTTTCTTTTTTGTTTTTGTTTGTTTTTCTTTTTTTTGGAGAACGGCCGGTTCCCAGCGAATCGTTGTTTTTTCTTTGTTCTCTCTCTCTCTCTCTCTCTCTCTCTTTCCTTTCGTTTCCTCTTCTCAGCCCGACGGTCGATTATTGTTTTGTCAGGCCGACGCGGTATCTCGAAACTTTTTTTCCCCAGACAACGCGTCAGGGCGAGAGAGCGAGAGCGAAGAGGAACGATCCGCGCCTCGACACACCTACAGACGCGCTGCGATTCAGCGACGTCGAACGTCGAGGTTTGACCCTATTTAGCGAGGCACGCTCCGAATGCTGGAAAATAATGCAAGATAAGAGCAAAACAGAGAAGAGCTGTCACGCAGGTAAGCAGTGGGAATTACGCAAGCACTCGGTGTATTTATATGTAAAGCGCGCGCATCTCGGACGGTGGCCAGTGAACCGCCAGTCATTTAAAAATAAAATTGCCGATGGGAAGCGCACTTAACGAATGCGCGCGCCGAGGCCGCGCGCTTGTTCTTCTCGTTTTGTTTTTGCTTTCCTTGTTTTTTCTTTTTCTTTTTTTTTTTTTTTATTTCGTTTTTTCGAAGCCTCACCGAGAGAGGACGAACGTTCGCGAGCAAAGTTGGCGCTGACAACAGCCTTCGAGCTTGCGCGTGTTTTTCTTTCCGAAGGACGGAAAGGTTGGCGGTGACGAGACGAGGGGCCACGGGTCGGACGTCGCAGGATAACGAGCAACGAGCAAAGAAGGGGAAATCGGTTTAATGACTCGTTGAGCGGTACACAGGCGAATAACGGCTGCACGGAACAGATCTTTCGGCGAACCTCAAGAAAGAATTGAAGTCGCGTTGTCGGTCGAGCGCCGGCAGGGATGCGCACGCCGAGAAACTGATTTTCGGCGCGCGGCACGAGACACGCCGCGGCAGGAACCGCGGCAGGGCGCGAGCAACGCTATCTTCTCGTTATACGTCATCGGTCGCAAAAAGAAATTGTACCGACTAAGTGCGGGTCAACTGATAAGAAGATTACGTGTTCGTCTATGCCAAAATAATCCAGTGAACATCAAACGGACGATCTAACACTGGAATCCATGAAAAATCACAAGGGAATGCGGTGTTATCGGCTCCTCGCGAAGAGCACGTCCGCCCGATATTCCAAATGATTCTATAGCACGTGAGCGTATGCCGATTATTTTTATAACGCTCGATCGGGAATATTTGAGATACGGTCGGGCCGATATTGAAAGATAAGCGACGCGTACAAGAGCGTCCGAAGAATATGACCGCCGACAGTCGATGGTAACTCGGCGAACGACGCGCGAGGAGACTTCAGCTCGGACATCCTTAATGACCAAATCGAATTTGCCCCGCCGCAAGCGAGTCTCGCGGTGGCGCGCAGCTAAAATAGATCGCAAGGACGCGCCGCGAAACTGCTTGCAAAAACTTTGCGCCCGACTCGGCTACGATGCAGACGTGTCGTCACGCCGGAGAAGACCGCTACGACGTCGGGAGTATCGATCCTTGGCTGAATCACCAGTCGACAATGAAAACTTTAAGCGCCGGGCCAAGTACGAACGAGGACGACAATAGCCCTCCAGAACTGTCGGCGCGATCGAAACTGCGCAGCGATCTGCCGGCTGAATAATTGACGGCCGAAAGTAGATCGATGCGCGGCCTATCGCAACGCTAATCGCGCGTCGATCCGTGTTCGCCGATGAGAATCCGATCGATCGGCGCGCTATTGACCGCCGAGCTTTGCCGCAACGTTCGCGCGAACATCCGAACCTGACATTCGCTCGTCGTCGTGGCCGCTATCGCCGATGAAAAGCGAATCGATATACCCTCGCACCCGGTCTGTCATTAACTCTCGGTCGCCTGTGGAATTATCGCGGCTCGATAGAAAACGTGCGCGTGTTGACGCAGCTAAGCGGCGATTAAGAGATTTGTTATTGATTGGTCGGCAGCTTTATTATTGTCGCTTTGAGCTCACAAACCGATGCTGAAATTCCAAATGATTTTTTTTTCTTCGTCTAGTGACGCGCGAACGTTGTCGCAACTCGCTCGAGCGGACGATTTGTCCGATGGAGGAAGCTGCGGAGATTGCAACTTGCCTAAAACATCAAAGAAAGCTCCCGTCGAGCAAAGGCTACGCGAGCTAACGTTACAGGAGGCACGTTGCAACATCGACGTCAGTCGAATGAACGTAACGCGTAGTAAGAAAGCAATGGTCGTAGCTGAATTAGAATGCGAAGCCAAAGTATAAAATTGAAGGAGGAAAGCGAAGAAGCCGACAAACTTTTGAACGAAAGCGATCAGCCGGAATAAGCGTGATCGGAGCGCGGCTATAGCAATGACCCGCCTAATTCAGAGCACAATGAAACGCTTTCGTTTTCATGAAGATGGAGACGGCGCCTTGACCCCAATCTCCGATATCGTTAGCGATTCTTCGTTTCTTTTCGTCCTTGCATCGCTCGCTTATCTTTCGCGATCTGCATCTCCGCGTGCGTCACGATACGCTCGTCGACGAGCACCTTTTGTCGGCGACAGATTTACGGGGGCCGACGATCGTCGATTCTCCGCTACTGCCGACGCCGCGATCGAGGCACAAGGGTCATGCGCGTAAGGTCAAACAAAGGCAGAAGAACTCTCGTGCTCGAAGCTTACGATGGGGCAAACGGATGGCGTTGCTTTCGCTGAATATTCAGACGCGAAACAAACGCCGAGTTTCCAGCGTGATTGGTCGTTGGAAAAATTGAAAAGTACACTCGAAGCACAAAGCAACGATCGTTTGGTTCTTCGGGCAAAGAAAGAACTTGGCGAGAAAAAAAAAAGAAAACAAATCAGTCCTTCCCCTCGGAACAATACGAGCTCGATAAGCGTAATTTCGCGCCAAGGGGGGTATGAAAAATTGTTTGCTCGCGCAGATCCGCGAATAATCTTGTTTTTGACGGTCTTGCAGCCAGGCATCATCAGCCCAACCGACTCGTCGACCAATGAAAACTCCGCTCTCTCGTACTGTATTCGTCTTCGCTTTGTTCGCTTCGATCTTTCAATCGCTTCAATCGTGTTTTCGGACATTGCGCTCGGGAAGCTTAGCATCGGCATTCCGCGTTATTTGCGAATTAACTCCTCGAAAGTGAATGTATTGGTGGCTGATTTTTACAGCAGCATCGCCACGCAACGCATCTAATTTTATTTAGGCTTACAATTAATTCGTGAAATCTGTCGCTTACCTGTTATATGATTGCGATAATTAATAAAAATTAGTCGTCGACCGGACGTTAGTAACGAATTGCCAAAGGGCAAGGGTCGCAGCTGAAGTTTGCGCGCCATCGGAAGCGAGGTCGTCGTCAGCAAGTTGGATTGTCCAAATGTCGGTCCAACTCAAGGCAGCTCTTTCAGCTTTTTCAAGTGTAAGAACCAGAGCTTCGTTACGCAAATGCAGGTGCGTTAGACGTCGGAATCGGCTCCGCAATTCTGCCAATAAGATGGACACCTATTCCAACTGAATTGTCGGGACGTTAGCCAAGGGGATTTGGAAGCTAAATTTAGAAGAGTTTTATCTAGCCTCCCAAGAGTATCGAGACAAGACGCAGGCCTATTGCACAACCATTGTGAAACATCTTGGACGCGTGATTCCACTGCAAGCCGTCGATGCAGCACTCATCGCAACAATGGTCG
Source organism: Phymastichus coffea (assembly GCF_024137745.1). NCBI lineage: Eukaryota > Metazoa > Arthropoda > Insecta > Hymenoptera > Eulophidae > Phymastichus > Phymastichus coffea. The sequence continues at coordinate 390,067 of NW_026706975.1, forward strand.
CGCAAAGTCGAGAGTCAAGTTCATTGCAGATTAAAACAATCGAGGCAAAAGTGGCGAAAGAGTGCACTTGCGCGGTTGTAAATTAATAGCAAGAGGGGGAGGAGGGCACGGCGTGGCTGATAATCGAAATTCATCTCGCGAAGGCTCTCCGGCGCCCTGTCGGATGCTTTATCTTGGCCAAACACCGACTAAGCCTCTCTTCGCCCGTCGCATCCGCCGAGCGTCTTTGGAATCGAAAGACCCCAGGTGCCTTATTCCGGGCCGATCGATCGGAAAGTTCTGCCTCGATTTTTCTTTTGTTTGTTTGTTCGCAGCGCGGCTTATCTGGCGCGACTCGCGTCGGCGCCGCGTGCGTGAAAACGTGATCTCGCGAAAAACGCGCGGCTCGTCGGACCTCTCCTCGGCGACGCGACGTAGCAGATCTTTCGCGTCGGATGATTGATGGTATTTGGATAAGGCGGTGATTAATTGCTCGGTCTTTCTTCTCCTCTTCTTTCGCGCGCTCTCGCAAGCTCATTTGGCTTGATGTAAATTTACGATTGCCGAGCGCGGGCGCGACTCTGGTACACCGCGACGTTATCGAAGGGATCGCTCGTCGGTGCGAGCGGATAACGATCTTTGCACTTTCCTCGATCGTTGTCATTGGCAATGTCGCGCTCGAGGATTCCAGGGCGAAGAGAGCTCACGGGACTCCGCCACGCCGCCCGACTTGGACAAACGGATTTGTCGTGCAATCTTGGCGCTCGAGATGTGGAATCGAGCGCTTTGGCTTTTTCTCACTTGTGTCGGTTCCGTTGTAAATAAAAAGGCTGAGCGTTCCTTTCGCTCGCGAATACCTATAAGCCGTGGCCGATCATCGCAGAAGAGCAAAGTAACAGCATATCGAACTGCTCGATTTTTTGCCGTCTCTCTCTCTCTCCCTCTCTCTCTCTCTCTCTCTCTGTGCCTCGGTCTCGATACGCTCGCGCTGCCGCGCGTGGCACGAGATAACAATCACGTGAGAGTGCTGGAACGAGTCTCGTGCTACCCGTCGGACTTCTACCTCGTTCGTACGACTGCATCGCGCGAACGTCGCTCGTAAATTTTTCGGCGAGGCCT